>NW_027210600.1:3162500-3762500 GCF_029030835.1 Brachyistius frenatus
CCGAACCATCCAAGGAGTGAAACATCTGAAAATGATTCAATCAAGGAAAAGTACATGGTAAAAAACAGTCATGTAGAAGCCTTCAAAAATATCAAACATATATCTTAAATATAAACTTATTACAGATCCATCAACACACAGTTTACTGTACAGGAAGGATGTGAAGATCCAAGTATGGTAAAATAATTTAAGGATTTTTTTTTTTCTGAACACAGGTGAGATTTATCACCCTGGAAGGTTTGGATGGTTGCCCACGCCACACCATCATAGAGCCTGTTAACCTGTCATGATGTATCAGTATGGGTGTGTTTTCCATTTATAAAGTCATTCTCATCTGATAAAGATCTACGTATGATCAAACTGTTGGATTATCTTCACAGGCAACTTTGTTTTAAAGTCAGTTTGCTGCTGCGTTTATTGAATACACTGGATTTGTAAGGAGATGTTCAGGGACGATGGTGGGTGTGCAAAACGCAGGGCTTTGTCTCCAGGATCTTGATTTTATTCACGGTTAGCAAAAAGAGTTTGGTTAGAGACTCAAACCAAAACGGTGTTCTTTTCCAAACTAGTAAACTTTGACAAAATTGAACTCACTATGAGCAGATTGAACATTTTGGTTGCAAACAAATATGTTGACTGTAAACATTTTACTTCTACGTGCAGTACCAACATTTTTGGCATGTTGCTCAATATGTGAACACGTCCTCAATGTTAGTTTTCCTTTAAAACATATTTACTGTTGCAAGTTAATTTCTATATCAATGTAATTTCTTGGAAGCAGGGTTGTCAAAGGAGGACAGGTCTCTTAATAAATGATGTTACAGGTGGAGACACCTCCCTACGATATAAAAGTGTGTCCCCATTCCCAAAATGCCATCTGCACAACTGCCTGTGTGCATAAAAAAGTGATATGTGTTCATATGTTTGTCTTTTTTTATCTTGTTTATGGAGAGAAATTAGTTCAAAATACAAAAGACACAGATAGCATTTGATACAGTGTCAGTAGAAGTTAAGTCCAAGATATATGCTGTGAGTATTGAACCTCAAAATATGTGCTCTATTATTAGATTTCTTTCTGTACCTGCATTATGGAGTTCTTCTGCTTTTATTAGCCAACCGTAAGTGGTGAATCATGTAGGGTAACCAAGAAGTAACCAAAAAAGATCTCCTATCTCACCTGGATATGTTTGACCTAAAATGCTCTCCTCTCCTCTCGTTTCCTCTCGTTTTCTCTCCTCTCCTCTCCTCTCCTCTCCTCTCCTCTCCTCTCCTCTCCTCTCCTCTCCTCTCCTCTCCTCTCCTCTCCTCTCCTCTCCTCTCCTCTCCTCTCCTCTCCTCTCCTCTCCTCTCTGTCTCACCTACTCAGTCATCTGTTTTCCATTTAGCTCTTTCTCTCTCCCCATATGTATGTCGAAAGATTCTTACTCAGCTACAAAATAAATGATATTAAAATAATGTTGCTCTGCACACCTATCTCCAGATTTGGTTATTCTGATTTGTTAAGATACACTCAAGGACTGAATATTAATTTTATGGGATAAAGTAATTCTCCTACTTCATATATCAAAACCTTGTGAGGAATCTGAAAAATGCATTAAGCTGAAACCATGTCCTGATATAAAACACATCGTGGAGACAGATGGTTTTCACAGAACATCTATTAATCAAACACTGGTGTAAAATACACAATCAACTGGAAGCATGCAGGTAAAATAGAAATTAATTACATTTTATTTAATTGTGTTAAACTAATGGACAGAAGAGAACAAAAAAAGGAGACTATAGGCCCGAGTAAAAACATGCATTTATACACTTCAGTCTATGTTGGAACCATTTAAAGTGTTATATAGATCCACAATTTATATTTGACAACATCTGCACTCGACCCCTCTCCCACTAATCACTGTGTTTTATTAGGCAGCTCCACCTTCCTTCATGTACAGAATATGACATTCACCATTCCACAGCTTTTACACCACTATTGATTTCCAGTATCCTCCCAATGTGAGCCTTCGGCCTGCTCACCCGCAGCACCATTCATCACCCTGTATTAAGGCTTCACCTTTTATAGCGTCCCCCTTATATCACCATATATCTCAGACGTCTCCACCTTTATGTCTCTCTCAGCTCCTGTGGTTTCAAACTAATGCCTCTCTGGATCGGCACTTATCTTCCCCTGTGTAAAAAGGCAGTTGTATTTTTAAAAATATTTCTCAGCATGGCGGAGGGTTTTCAAAGATTTATCGGCCTTTTCGATCATCCGAGCATCTGCCTTTTCCCTGAATCCTCTTCTTTCAACTATGCGGCCTGGGCGTAGATAATCAGTCAAGATGTCACTTTGATACTGTATAAATCCTGCTACTCTCTTTTGACTCTCCTTAGTTGGAGGTATAAGGATCTCATAATATCTTTTGGAAATCTTCTGTGTTCACTGTTCTCTGCGGGGCTCTTTGAGACAGGAATAGACTGATGAAGTGTGTGACTGCCTCCACAGTAATTATGTGATGAATGCGTTCATTCTGTGTGTAGCCCCGAGCAGTGAATAGCTCGACTGATTATTGAGGGGTGTGTTCTTTTAGCTGGTGTGTGTGTGTGTGTGTGTGTGTGTGTGTGTGTGTGTGTGTGTGTGTGTGTGTGTGTGTGTGTGTGTGTGTGTGTGTGTGTGTGTGTGTGTGTGTGTGTGTAGGAAGACATGAGAATAGACTGAAACAAAGAATCTCAAAGAAAGAGGACAGCATGTGTCCTATTAACTCTCCTCGACTTCCCCTCGCACCCAAAACTGACGCGTCATTGAATGAATCATAGTAGGTCCCTATACATAGAAGCATGAAAGTCACCCAAAAGGTGGTGCATTTAGAGCCCCACCCCGCCCCACCTGCTGTGGCCTTTTTCGACCAGAAATACTGAGCCAGCTGCCGGTTTGCTGCTCCTGTGACAACACCCTTTTCTCTCTGCTTTGAGTAAACAGTTGAGGCTAACACATCAAGCCTTCAACATTTTAAACCCCTGTAGATGGATGTTAAGCTCCATTAATAATACCGTGGTTTTTGCTGTCTGGCTCATATGGATTTTCCTTCACAGACGGGATACAGTGTGAGAGGCAGAGAGCGTCAGAGCTCCAGAAACAGAGCTGGAGAGAGGGATCATTGGAGGATAATGTACAATAGCTCCCCATATCCAGCCCCTGAATAGACCTACATTACCGTAAGCCTCCAGCGACTAGGACTACAGCAAATATTTCTGTGCTGTGTTTGGAGGATGTGACAGGTAGGAAGCACAGAAATGCTGTGCAGCTCTGGAGCCACAATATCTTTATTGTTGGGCCGTAAACAGGGCAGTTAAAAGGTGGAGCAGATCATCCACTCGTTCCGTGGTCAGCAGTTTGATTCCTTGACTCCACCTGTCCACGGGCTCTATTGTCAGGACTGTTTTTACAGAAATGTTTGTTTTTACATGTGATGATTTCATAAAATATAATGCAAAGATTATACCACCAAACAGTCAGGGTTAAATGTTTGACAAAGCACCTCAGGATTTGCTAATAATTCAAAACCTACTCGAAGGCCAAACCATGTACCTCGAATGTAGGCCTTGTTTTTTTTTTAAAGTAAACTAAAGTAATGAGCGATTCTGTGGGTGGTGGTGAATTTCTTAAAGTTGTAAGTTAAATATATTTTATAAAAACACGTTGGACTGCCTGAGAAATGCACTAGGAAGCTCAAACTCAGGTTGTTTTCATGCTTCCGCACCGCCGACAGCCAG
Organism: Brachyistius frenatus; assembly: GCF_029030835.1. NCBI lineage: Eukaryota > Metazoa > Chordata > Actinopteri > Embiotocidae > Brachyistius > Brachyistius frenatus. The sequence continues at coordinate 3,166,263 of NW_027210600.1, forward strand.
TGAAGTCAGGTTGTTCATCTCAAGGACGCCTTCAAGGAATTTCATCAAACTTGCCAAAAACATTCACTTGATACCAAGAATAAACTGATTCAATTTTGGTGGTCAAAGGTCACCAAGACCCGAATTTGACACATTCACCTGAACATTAGAAATGCCTGAATGGAATTTCTTCAAATAGTTCCCATTAAAAAAAAATACTTTTTGGTAGAGGCCGGACGTGGAGATCCTGATGTTGATGTTTTATGAAAATTCTTCCGCTAAAGCGCTGAACATTTTAATTCATCAGCCACATTATAAATAAATGAATATGAATATATTATATGTGGTATACCTGTTTGAATGTGAAACGCAAACGGGGAACATTTTGCTGAAGATACATTTGAATCTGATCTGAATACTTTCACCACAAACACTGGTAATGTGACGAGGACTCTCCTACAGTTTGTAGCCGTAGACTCACATGACCACGGCTCCACACGAACTCTGTCTGCCTTCGAGGCACAGAAGCAGCCTGTCAGTCAGGCCACGGGGCATCTCAGCGGACCCTCGCACACAAAAAGACGTGCAGAAAAGATCAATGGGCTCGCGTTTATCGAGCAACATACCCCTCCCTGACCCTCACCACCCCCTCCCTCCCAAGCACAAACACACCACCACCACCACCGCACCATCATCTCCATCCCCACCACCGAGTCGCCGACCTGCCCCTCGACAGCCGACGTAGTGAGGTTATTGATTTCCTGATATTAATGCAGCCTTCATGAGAGGCCCCCAGGCAGTAGAGGTGAGGAGAGAAGAGGAGGAAATGAAGAAGAGGAGAGCAGGGAGGTCGAGGAGACGAGATGAGATGAAGAGGAGGAGGACGGCAGGAAGAATGAGTGTTAAGCAGCGCCTGGTGCCTCTGACATGGTACATCACGCTCAAAAAGATTTACACGTAAGATACAAGATAGACCTAAACTTCAGTACATGCTGTGGCTTTTGAAATGGTAAAAACTAAAATGAGTCGATCACTTGTGATGTGATGCAATCTGCGTGATCTTTTAAAAATATGAATGTTAGTTTTCAGTGTTTCTTTCAGTACAATCATAACTAATAATTACTATTTTAAATATACAGTATATCATTTGCTCTTTTACCCACCTGTTTTCCTCCATATCTCTTCAGTCCACAATCCTTTGATGTAAGTCACAGGTTTTCAGTAGACTACACCCAGGGAGTGGTTTAAGGAGTTTTCTTCAGGTGTTCTACAGGAATTTCCTCAGTCAAAACTGTTTACCCTTGAGTCTCACTTTAAACAGAAAAATAACAGTTATTTGCACTCCAGTTTCCTTCAGCTTTATTAGAAGTAAATGATTCTGGGTAGTCTAGTCTCCAGTTTTTCCTGTGGGTTTTGAAAGCTTTCTGTTGTGATTCTCTTCTCCCACTGTGCATGAAACCTTAAAAATTAAACCATGAAACTCACCGTATTTAGAATGTAAAAATAATGCTTATATACTACTCTGCTGGCGGCACAGTGGTGCAGTGGTTAGTATTGTCTCCTCACAGTGAAAAGGTTCTGGGTTCCAATCTGAGCCTGGGCCTTTCTGTATGGAGTTTGCATGTTCTCCGTGTGCCTGCGTGGGTTCTCTCCGGGTCGTCCGGCTTCCTCCCACCATTCAGAAACATGCACCTCAGGTTAAATTGGTGGTTCTACAAATGTCCCTTAGGTGTGAATGAGAGCGTGAATGGTCTTTGTTTCCGTCTGTCTCTATGTGTTGGCCCTGTGATAGACTGGCGACCTGTTCAGGGTGAACCCTGCCTTCGCCCAAAGTGAGCTGGGATAGGCTCCCGCCCCCCCGTGACCCTGTTCAGGATAAGGCGGGTATAGATAATGGATGGAAGGATACTACTCTGGTCAGGTAAAGACTGTTGCTCGGCTGGGACGTAGGCTGTAATGTAATGAGTATTTGACCTGGACCTGGTGTGAAGGGAAGAATGCAGCCGCGTCGGGGTGTTTAAAACATTAGTGTGTTTGGAGATGGAGAGGATCTGTCCGCTCAGCCTAATGGGCAGCACGTGCAGCTCCTCACTCATCAGCTGTTACTCTCTTCTGCCTTCCTTCCCTCGCACTGTCTCTCGCACACTTTTTTTTTTTTCTTTCCTCTGTCGTGCACGCACACTCATTTTCACTCATTTTCTCTTTTCATTGCAAACTCTCTGTGTCTCTCTTTGTGGAGGAGGAGGAGAAGGAGGCGTGTTTGCCAGCCATATGGCAGTGCCAGGGGCGTCCGGAGCAGATGTGCTCGGCATTGGGGCTCTGCTCTATCAAGCACATGCATACTTACACACACACGGGCTTATGTAGTGCCTGTTATACCGAGGAAAAGGTCACTGACTGACAACAGCATTATCTAACTCCCAAAGTGCAGCCACGCCAGCTGCAGGAGTGACAAAAGCCTCACTGACGCACCTCCGAGTTTTCAATTTAATTTAAATAAAAGTCAGTGAGTTTCTATCAAAATATCATTCAACCATTAACAATCAGGAAGTTTTGATGTGATTCTGACTTGAACCTCAAATTTCTGTCTTAAAACACCAATCAGATTTGCAAAGTAATTTAAACAGTATTATAACGTATTTATTTAAATAAACACCCTAAAATATGGAAACTATTGTACAATGTGATTCACTCCATGGGCAGCCCTGCAATAAATGTTACCTTTGTGGTGCTTACCGGCCAATAAGATTCTGCAGTTTGTCGTAAAACATCCTTTTCTACTCAAACTTTTTACATGAATCAGGTCAGCGGCTCAGCGAGTTCCTTTTGAGTGATTCAAGAGTAAGGCAACTTCTCAGCAGCCATCAGACTTTGGTGGTTTTGACTTCTTGGCTTCCTGAGAAAGAGCCCTAGTTGCCCAAAGAGTGCACACTCAGCGTGTTGATTTTTTTCCCCTTCTTTTTTTAGAGCTGTTTTTTTGCTGAATCGTACAAGACCGACGGAGCGTTTTGCGCGGATATGTGTGTGTTGCAGCACAGTAAGGTTTTCCTCTGAATGAAATGGGATGTAAATTTGACCAGTGTGCAGAATGAGAATGTAGGCAGCTTCCCAGTGTTTGCTGAGCCAGCTTTTGACCTACATCAAACATCCAAAAGTGGAATAAGTAAGAAAAGCAACTGGTCAACACCTAGGCATAGGCGCACATCAAAGAGAAGAAGAAGACCTAAACTCCTCACACAGAAGCATTCTCTTTTCCAGTTTTTCTCAAATTACCATTTCAAATGTGCCTCAGATTATTTACTTCAGATTAGTACAAGTAGATCAGAATTGGTATGAGACAGAAATCAAAGAGGAATGAAGCAGTGGGGTGTAGTGATGTACGGAATATATAAGGGTATTTCATTCAATTCAAGCATCATGTCTGACATAACATGACATACAGTATATATTTCCAGTAACACAGGGCATTAACATGTAAACACATATAGTGAAGTGAAAAGCAACCTACGTTTTGCTATTAGTAGTCATGTTTATGTATTGCCAACGGCATAATACAGTACAATATTTTTTTTAAATTCTTTTATGACTTCCCTTACTGCAAAATGGCATCCATGCCTCAGTGCACTATTTATCACGAGCGCTTCTTTACACAAAATTGGAAATGGGAAATGTTTGTTTTGAAAGGATCCATGTTGATCCATCCCCCCCCTCGAAAAGAAAATTAATCAAAAGATGACTGTGCTGATCTATAAGTGGTGTCACTGGAGAGGAGAGAGAAAGATTTTGAAATGAGATGAAAATGGCTTTTTGAAGGGAATCAATAGTTGTTGTTATTTCTTCTCTAAATAACAACACGCATCACTTGTCTGGTCATATGTCATACTGGAGTCAACTGAGACTTGTGAATGACTCGGGGTAAAAAAAAATTCAGGGAAAGTGTGTGTGTGTGTGTGTGTGTGTGTGTGTGTGTGTGTGTGTGTGTGTGTGTGTGTGTGTGTGTGTGTGTGTGTGTGTGTGTGTGTGTGTGTGTGTGTGTGTGTGTGTGTGTGTGTGTGTGTGTGTGTGTGAGACAGCTGGTGAAGTGCAGTCAATGAGCTCTCCATTCTTTCAAAAATACAGGACTGATTTTACCTACGTATACTTTAAGTCTTGTTTTTTTTTTATTTCCACCAATTATGATGAACTGAGGAATGTCTCAGATATCATGCAGGAAGGAGAGAATATAGAAGGAATCATCAAAGATCAGAAAAGATATGATTTTGGACATTCAAAAGAAAAAGTTGATGCGTATCTCTGTGAGATGTTAAAGTAAGAAGTAGCAGGTGCTCCTGTGGGAAAGTGGCCTTAACTGTCTCTGCTTCTGTCTCACTGAATGACACTGCTGTCCTCGGACAACAGGACTGGTCGGACATCTTGCCTCCTGGTTTGGTTTGCTTTAGAGATGCATTAATAGCTTTTTGTTCTGACTGATGGGAGACTAAATAGCAATTTTTTTTCAAAAGAATATCTTTTCTCTTTCTGATCTGATTCAGGCTTAAAAAAAAAAAAAAAAAAAAAAATTCAAAGTTGTGTTTGTTTTTTGTTGGAAACGGCTTAATTGAGAGCAGAGGTGTAACAGTGATATCCCTGCAGTTTTTATTCATTAAACTTTTTTCTGACACTTTCCCAGTTCTGTCACGTGCAAGTGTGTGATTTTTACACTGTTCTGGTCTCGAGTTAAATGTGCGTCACTTACACTCTTATTTTCCCAGACATTCGGCCCTGACCGGTCAAATCTAACACTTTACAATGCTCTGTGTGTTATATAGTCGCCTGACAAAAGAAACACCTCACACTGGGTATTTCTGTGTTGTAATGCAGGTGATGTACCCTTAAGGCAACAGTCCTAATTGGTTTAGTCACTCTTGAAGTCAGGAAACAGCAACGTAAGTGGAGCAGGGTGTTTGTAGCATAAAGCACTTAATAAAGTTTAAAAGACAGTTACAAGAGTATAGATGAATCTTCAATTCTCCTGTTTATTGTCAGTGATCTTACTTTCTCTCTTCTTCTCACTTCTTGTTAAGATGACGAACTTGAAACTATAACAGTAATATTACTTAAATGAAACCAATATAAAATATCAGAAATGGTCTAACCTCAGCTGTATGTTTCAGCCTCGCTCTCTGCTTTCTTCTGATAATACACATCAGTGGCAATGAGTTGAGCGAGGGTTCACGTTGAAGGTGAGCCACACCGGGACTCGAGCAGACGATAAATCATTGCAAGCCCTTATTGCTGGAGAACCGCACTGACCAAATCACCCGCAGGAGCGCCGCTGCTCCCAGGTGGCTCCGCCAGTGTTGGCGGGCTTAAAAAAATCACTGTCTTCCTCTGGAGAGGGAGAGGAAGAAGGAGCGAGGGATACGGCGAGGCAGCGATCAAACCAGGGATAATTAGTGGGAGAGTAAACACAAAAAAGAACAAAGACAAGAAAATCAACTGAAAGAAACCACAATATCTGCCTACAAGTCATTCATTAACTAAGGGGCATCAGGCAAGGTTACCGTTGGCTAAATGCTACTTCCAGAAATAGTCCTCTCGTATTATGTGTTGGCTCTGGCTGGCTGGCTGAGAAGCTTAGACTGCGTTAACTTGTGCCGGGCGGACAGTGTCAGGAATACCTGTAGTATTGAGAGGGAAACAGTGCTTCCTCTGCATGACACAGCAGTCAGGACTTAGTCGTAGTAGTAGTAAAACTTGAAGGTAATAGTTTTTAGTTTTTCTGCATGTCTGTATGGTGTTTTGTTTATTATTTATTTAAGAGTAGGAGACCTAATATAATTTCTACAATCATACAAATGACAGTTTGTAATGTACCTCCATTTTGCTCTTCACCAAGTCAATGAGAAGCACATTATCTTGGGAACACTGAAAGCTTTTTTGACCACTATCTTGCGCTCTATACTAGCTACACCTGTATACCTGACACAAGTAAAAATGTGCTCCTTCATCTGGATGTCTTTGGCAGAAGCAGGTCGTTGTCGACTAGTTAAAAGGGACTTGAAGATGGCAGCTGCCAAATAGCAAAACAGAGCCCCTTGCCAATCATGTCATCTTACTGGCAGATCAGCACGCTTGCCAGGATGTTAGATTTACGTGCAGACACAGTGACAGGTTTGCCAAACATGCAAGTCTGCCAGGGAACGGAGTTACTACACACATCGACGGCATGAAGGCTGCGAGGTGGCTGACTGGAACAGAGTCTGTTTCTTTTGGGAAAATCCAAGTCTGGTTCTTCAGCTGTCATTCGGAGCAACATGCAGAGCAACATGTGCTGTCAATTTGCAAAACAGAATGTTTATTTTTCTCTGCATGCTCTTTGAGCGGGCATGTGAAGGATATTTTATATTAGAGTTCTATGTTTATGATTGATGTACTCTACTGAAGTTGGTACTTGATGTTTTTTGGACATTGTGTGTGTGTGTGTGTGTGTGGGGGGGGGGGGGTAAGGGCGGGGGGTATGTAGCTGTGTCCAGGGCTGCATGTGCAGAGCCATCTGTTTGCTGCTTTAGCAGTAGTCTTCCAGTGCCCAGGCTTATCTGTGCACGAGGGCAGTGGCCTACTTTAACCTTCTGCTCGCTTGGTGCACACAGCCCAGCATACTAGTTTGGTTGATCACCCATCAGCTTGTACGTAACTTTCCCCCTCTTTATCTGCATTAGCAATCACTCTCCGACTCATTACTCATACAATTTTTTTTTATTTTTTACTTGTCATTGCTTTCAGAATAAAGTTGAATTTATCCAGCTTTGAGAGCTGTCGACTGTGACTCCTCCAATTCGGTTTCTATATTATATCAAGGAATTCATATTTTCTTTTGTTAACACCGACTTGTGTTGCCTTAAAGGCTTTTGTCACATTTAGAAAGCATTACTGGCTCTGTATATTCTGCAGGTTTGACTATTTGGTTGTAGGTTGATGATATGACCCACAGTACTCTGCTAAAACCTGTCCATCAAGCCCATCACTCAGACTCATGATGAGCAAGCAGGGACAAGCAGCTATGCAGTATGTTTGTGTGCAACGTACTTTGAGATACCCTAGAAGTGTATCGCATTCATTTTCTTGAATTACAACATTTTCTTATCGTCCCAAGTCTTTGTAAGCATGGCTGGGAGCATATACGTGCTATAACCTGGCGTATGTGTTTATAGCGGATATGCAGAGTCAATACAGTTTAGAAAAGAGTATTAAGCTATGTAGGCTAGTCAGTGGGCCCCGTTTGGGAGTCTGTTGGTGGGGCTAATAGGTCAGCTGGGAAGGGCGGGGCAGGGGATGAGGGGAGGATGAGCAAGAGATTTTTAAGGCTCTTTCATTGGGTGAGCATTTGTCGGACAGGCTGAGGAGGGAAAGGAAAGGAAAGGAAAGGAAAGGAAAGGAAAGGAAAGGAAAGGAAAGGAAAGGAAAGGAAAGGAAAGGAAAGGAAAGGAAAGGAAAGGAAAGGAAAGGAAAGGAAAGGAAAGGAAAGGAAAGGAAAGGAAAGGAAAGGAGGGATTAAATGGGCAGAGGCATGTATGTAAAACCTCAGCCAAACATTGAGCTGACATCATCATCTGATTTCTCTTTGGTCCAACCAACAGCCAATGAGTGTCAAGTTTTACAAAACATTTGAATTTTGAGTTGAGTTCAACCTGCAGGATTGTAGTTTGTCATAAAGTGGTTCATGTACCACTATTCTGCTTTTTCTCTGAATTTGGGGATTTTTTTTTTCTCTAATATTTATTTCTGATCATCCAGTTATAATAAAATTAGACTCATTATTTGAACTAGGACAGGGCATGCAAGCCGGACAGAGCTGTTTCAGCTTCAGTTGATCGCTTGCAGTTGCTCTGTTGTAAACACAGTTTTTTGTGCTGTGTACACAGTGCAGCTTCTTTGTAAAATATGAATGAGGACCTTTAGTAATGTGGTCCCTGTGGATTCTGGTTAAAAACAAGCCCATCCTAAAGATTCAATTTGTGTACTCAGATGTGTAGCATCATCTCTCAGCCTTAGCTCGAGAAAGCAAGCAAATAATCAATTGGTTGTTTTGCTACAAATTTGCTTAGCATAAAGACTGGAAAGAAGGGGAAACATCTTAGACTGACTCTGTCCAATGGAAAGAAAAATCACCTACCAGCGTCTTTGAAGCTCACTAAATAAAATAGTGTTAGTTTTAAAGCACTTAAAATGTAAAACAAGTTATGTTCATGGTCAGGCGAAGAAAAAAAATCAGCCACATGAAGTGTACATTAGCTGCTACATTTCCCCATTAGCTGCTTTAAAATCTATTTAAAAAATAGGCTAATGCTGAAGTGCCTTAAAATGCAATGACACGGAGTACCGCTAGAGGTTGGCACCAAAAAGGCTCTGGCTCCATAGACTCCCATTCAACTTCTCTCATGAAGTACGAAGTCAATACATTTTGACTTAAGTTATTTTGGTGTCATTAGCTGAAGTTGCTCCTTTTTATTAGTTTTCTGGAAGTCCATCTCAAAATAAGCTCATAATTATTTTCAAAAATTGGCCTCAAAAAGCTATGTTTTTGGGGTGTGTCTGTTTGATTGACAGGCCTGTGGTGCAGTCAGGTTTCCACTATCGGTGGGCGGGACATGGTATCATCAGGTTTCCAATCAGATTGAGTCTCTGACCCAGCTCCTCGAAATATTGTCACCTCTGGCTCCAAACTGCTCCTAACTAGCAAGATGGCAAGAGCCAAATCCAATCACAAACCAAGACGTCACTATTGGTTGCCACTTGGGTCAAACAAATGAGATATGTCATGCTTTTGTTTTTGTTTTTAACTCAAAATCTTGATTAGCTGTTCACACCTGTTTCTAGGCTTCAATCTAAAATAAACTAAGAATCTGCTTGTAACTTTGTATTTAACAGAAAGATCTGAAACTGAGGTTGATCTTTTCAAATAACTCTTGGTGCAAAAATTAAGAGAATTTCTGAAATTGTGAATTCCATTAAAATCTTCCATTTTTATTAACCCTAGTCAAACAAAAGGTTCAGTAGACTTTCAAACACCATCAAAGTGAACACAATGTTGCTGAAGCAGTGTACACTTATTAAATCCACTTTCAGGGTGATTGTGAGGTGGTTTGTGACTTCATGTTGTACCTCTGCATTGCTTTGAGCTTAGTGCTTGATGATTTCCATCGAGCAGCTGGGTACACAATTATACCACCTGAGTTTCACACAAATGTCTTCGCTCGCTTGTTGGTTCGCCCTGGTGCCTCGCAGGCAGTTGCAACAACGCGGGCTCTGCTAACTACACGATACACAGACCATCATGAAGCCCCTGGGTCTTCTGCAAGAGAACGGGACAAAGAGCTTAGTTTTTGTGTGGGCACAGGTGTCAGTGCACATGAATCCACGTGTAGCTGTGCTCATGACTGTAATTAATTTTACAGTTTTATATATATGTATATATAGATATATATATAGAGAGATTTTTTTTTTTTTTTTGCCCCTTGCCATGGATTCACGTCAAGTGTGGGACTAAAGCAATCCAAGCAATAGCGTTTAACTCCAAAGAGAAATTCTGAAAGGGTGCAGATTAAACATGAAATGTGATCAGAGCTGCCAACTGTCACGCCTGAAGCAGGAGATACATGATTTGATGCTTGATCTCTCACCGTTTTCCTTTACTCTTTTTCTCTCACTTCTTAAGAGGTCTCACATTCTGAGAAAATGCAGCTGACAAAAGGTGCTATAATGCATCACACTGGAAGACCCTTATGCTTTTTAATATTTGTTTCTCGTTTAACCCGATAAAGCCTGACACATCAAATAATTGCTTTTTTTTTTTTTTTTTAAATAGAAGTGTTCATTGCACATTCATACAAAATACAAAACTTTTTTTTTAAGAATTTGCATTTTTATTGTTTTATTTATGCCAATTTATTGACCACAGTAATGCTTATCTTAGAAAGACAAACCAATGTTTCTCATTGGCTTTAGAACATTTAGAAACATGTAAGTTGAGTTGGTTTTGTTCTTACCAAACAGGAAGTGGGGTAGAGTGGGGTTTTACATCTGGTTCTATAAAAGATGATGGTTTGGCACACTGGATTTTGCCCTTTTTCTGCAAACAACACGACACATTCATCTATCTAGTCTTCCTCATCACTACTGTTTGAGCTTGTGCAAAAAGCCTTACATTAGAAGCCCATTTGTCCTCATTATTATTATATTCCCCTAAAGGCTCAATGTCACTTGAATTGGCAACCATCCTGGTGATACATTTAAAACTGCATTTTTTTTGTGTGTATTTAACAGTGTGGTAGGTATAATGAAAAATCATGAAATTCAAGACAATAACAATTAAGGGATTTACAGATAAATTACCATAAATACCTGCTGTACCACATTTGATACACACATTTTCAAACACAATTATATGAATATACTGTCATAAGTTGCCTCAATACAGTAGATACTCATATTGAAATATTAGTAACAATATAAATGTTACTCTCATTCCAACTTTTTCTAAACTAGCAAACAATTCCCTGCCAAAAACGTTTGAGTCACCACCATAGACTGTATATAAAGGTGGACGTAGCTTCCAGATCTGAAAAATGAGGCCGATGTGGAAGCACCGTAAACTACAATACCACTAAATGCTACAAGGGGTTGGCTCCAAAAAGCGTCATGGTTCCTATTAGTTTTGTGGTTCCTATTAGTTTTATTTCCCTGTTACGTATGTATTAAAGTGTGGCCTGTTGTCTTTCTTTAGTCACATCTTTGCACCATCATCAATCATCCCACTTAAACAGGTGTGTGTGTGTGTGTGTGTGTGTGTGTGTGTGTGTGTGTGTGTGTGTGTGTGTGTGTGTGTGTGTGTGTGTGTGTGTGTGTGTGTGTGTGTGTGTGTGTATGCGTAGTTGTGCGTCTGTCTCTGTGTGTGTGTCCCAGCCCGCCCAGTGAAGCTGTGCCAGAGGCTCATCACATCACAGCATCAGGGGCATCTGTTTGAAACTGAAATAAAAGTAAAGCCGATGAATAAAAGAGCCACATGAATAAAAACACAGGATGCAAATGACTTGCCAAGCAGCGACCGTGTGTGTGTCAGCGTGAACGGCGCTGTGTGTGAGAGAGTGAGTGTTTGAATGAGTGAGAGAGTGGAAGTGTTGTATTCTCCCTGCATTTGTTTTCCATCCCATCACGGGTCCCACCTTAGCTTGAGTGACTGAGTAAGCACACACACACACACACACACACACACACACACACACACACACACACACACACACACACACACACACACACACACACACACACACACACACACACACACACACACACACACACACACACACACACACACACACACACAGAGAGAGAGAGAGCCTGCTCTCTGAGGTGTATGCTTTTCTCATGCATTAATCAACAGCAGTTTTGACACTTGGATCCCGAATGAGGAGGGAGAGCTGTTTTAACGGAGCCATGCTGTTGGTTCCCTCCTTCACTCCACGAGTACCGCTAGCGCTGCCTCGGGTGACTTTATCAATTAGGCCTCTCTGGAAACAGCAGCATTCTTTCTGCTTTCTCCCATCTTCCCCACTTCACTCTTCCCCTTTTCTTTCTTTCTCCTGATTTATTCTTTCTCTCCGTACCACCCCTATCTGACTCACATCCCTCCCTTCCCATGGTGCATCCTTCTCTGTTGTGTTTCTCTTCCCCTTTGTCTTGTTACTCCTCAGACACTCCTTGCCCACCCGTCTTGTTCCCCTTGTCTCATCTTCACTCTGGCCTCCCATATTCATTTTCTATTGTTTCGTCCTTTTATTCCAAAAATAAGAAACATCTTCCAAACGATGAACAGCAAATCACTTGCCACTAGTACATGAAAAATTGTCAACAGCTCAAAGTACTATTCATGAATATGGCATCACAAGTGAAAAAACAATGGTAAAAAATAGGATTCAAAAGTCAAATCAATTATTTCATGTTTTTTTGTCTTTGCACTTACATTTTTAAAATTTTTGTTATTTTTTTATTGACAAAAACAAGATGAAAACCCCAACTGGAGATGACAAGTTGCTGTTTACTGTTTATTGAGGTTTCCACTAAGCATTTCTCAGTCCTTTCTAGGCTTATTTATGGCTCATCATCCAATCAGAGCCCGGCACTGCCAGTCACATTATCTTGACAATGACCCCCAAACCACCAGGAAACTCCTGTTAAGTGGGCAGCTGACAAAACTGAATCAATACGACTTGACTAAATTATCCAAAAGTTGTAGTAAAACAGCAAGACGCCTAATAAAGACAACAGTGCAGCACTCCTCTATCACAGATATGTACATAACCGTTGGCAGTGGACGGTCAGCATCAGAAATTAGCATAGTTTTTGCTGTTTCCCGTGGGGCAGCTCGAGGCCAGAAGTGAGAGGAGGAGGAGGAGGAGGAGGAAGAGGAGGGAACAAGATGTTTGTCGACAGTAAAACAAATTGAAAGGCTTAGATGGTAAATCCAAGGAGATGGACGGCTCATTTACATCACACCTACAGTATGCACATCAGCCAGGAGACACGAAGACGGCTCAAGAACTCTGTGCTTTTCCCAGCCATGAGTGCGTTACAACGTCTGCATCGAAACCAGTCTGTCTTTAATAGGATTTCCTCAAATCAGTTTGTTTTTTATTGTTGTCTCCCAGTGGTTAGAAAACATATTTGTTTGCAGACACACTGGCTCCAAGTTGTAATGTCACTACATCATTTTGTACATCTCACTACTGTACTGCTGGCTTTTTTTTAAATTTTTATGTGGGTGGCCATGTTTGACAATGAATGTGTCACCATTCATCCCTTACATATCGAAACCCTCGACAGGATATATTCTGGAAGGCCGGCTGTCTACAGGACATGCTTCATGAGTCAAGCTGAAGAGCTGGCATTAAACCTTCGGCAGGAGTGTGTGCAATAATGAGGCAATGCCAAGCAATGCCGCAGTTCCCATCTCTGTTTCTTAAAAGTGTCCCAAAAGGGCTACCATACGTGTCGCCAGTGACATCCACTGATGAGTGTGAGTGTGTGGTGGCTGTGTCGTGTGTGTGTGTCTAGGTGTCGAGAGGGCACGGTGCATGTTCTGTACAGTATGTGTGCATATGTTCGCTGGCGTGTGTGTGTGTGTGTGTGTGTGTGTGTGGGTGTGGGTGTGGGTGTGTGCGCGCTTGTTTGTAATTGTGAGTGTGTGTGCTGTTCTTTGGTCGTGGGAGCTTACAGGCTCTGTGCGCAGAGGTTCCCTAATCCAGTGTTTTGAAATGAGCCCTCCAGCTGTTGTGGGCTTGAGAGACTGCTGCCTTTGGAGGAGGCTTCGATAAGATGCTCCTTCTATCTTCATCCCTGTAGGACCTTTCTTTCTTTCTTTCTTTCTTTCTTTCTTTCTTTCTTTCTTTCTTTCTTTCTTTCTTTCTTTCTTTCTTTCTTTCTTTCTTTCTTTCTTTCTTTCTTTCTTTCTTTCTCTCTTTCTTTCATTCTTTCTTTCTCTCTTTCTTATTTTCTTTCTTTCTTTTTCCTCCTGTACTTCCAGTCTTCCTCTGCTTTCCACCGAAGTCTAGCACATTTCATACCTGTGTGACCATTGAGAAAACACAGTTGCACTGATCTCGGGTCGCCACTTCAATCGTGCATTCTGTTGAGGTCTTAACCCCGTGTATGAATTTATTCCTCCGTGCTGTTAATCCTTCAATAAGAACATAGATTGATTCTGTGCAGGAAGTGAACACAATGTTGACAGAGGACAGAAGAAGATCAGATTAGAGTGGTGACCTAAGAGTTTCTTATTCATTGTATTTATAATAGTGGACTCAGATTGTAGAAGTCATAAGAAGTAATGGGAGCTCATTAGCTGCATTGTGATGTACACAATGAGGAGGCCATGCTTCTTGACGTATAGTGTTTTTATTTAAACACTCCAGTTAAGGTAAGCAATTATGCTTCTATATTATACATGTTGACACTTCACTGGAATATAATGCGTCTAAGCAAAATTGCTTACATAATTTCTGGGTACTGTATATCTCTTATAAACCATAACTGAGCGGAGCAGTTTGAGTGCTGCCTATCTCCCCTGGCCCAGCAGTGAGCCTGCAGGTGTCTGCCAGCTGAAGGAAAGCGTAGGAAGTCCAGCAGGTTTCGGACAGAGAGGCAAGAAGCAACAGACAGTCTGTCAGCGAGAGACGGTAATATTCAAAACCTGAATTTGGCTTAAAGCCTGGAAAATATCTCAGAATACCTATAACATAGTAGGAGATATTTTGTTGTTTGTTATTTTGATTCCTGACTACAAACAAATGACATTCTGGTGGTTTCTACTCTTGATTTATGGCCAGATCATCATCTTACATTATCACTAACGAGGACGGTTCACAGGACATGATCAATTATCCGTAATCATATCAGTGCATCATCCTCCTCACCATGTTCAGATAAGATTACTTCCCATTGGGGTTTTTGGACATGGATACATGCTTGCGGGGGAGATCTAACTTAATTTCAGCTCTAATGTCTTTAGCTGGTCTAGAAATAGGATGCAGCATGTACATATCTGTCTCCATGGGTCTGTTGTGGCTGACAGCTGAGTCCAGAGGAGGAAGGCAGCTTCTTAGTTCCTCTTTCTGCGAGGATGGACCTTTTGTTGCACAGGAAAACAAACCAGCATGGTTGTTTAGTGAGTTGCATGCCCACAGGAAACAGCAAATAGAATCCAAAATAACCCATTACTATCCCCACTTGTCACGTTCATTTAGTATGTATTGATACGGGCGTGTTCTAATGAAGCAGGGAGCAAGTTCTGTTTTTTTTTTTTTTTTAATTTTAGGAAATGAATAAATATCTCAAGAGACAGCCTATCGTGTTTTCCCATTTAACTATTACATATTTCATGTGATCCTTCACAGTGTGGTCTAGATGTTTGTTTAGTTGCTGAGAGAATTTCAAAAGAGGAGCTCAATTCTTCAGTGATCATGTTTGTTTTACTGTAACGAATGCGCCGAGAGATTTAACATGAGTTTTTACTTTTTAAGATATTTAACATGCGTTCACATGGCAGAGGTTTTGCTCTGTATTTTGTTGTTTCGCCTCTCTGTCTCTGCATTCAGTAAAGGAAAGTGCTCCTTTATTAGTGATACGAGTGATCAAATAGCCTACAGGAAGACTTTGAAGATGTCACGTTTCTCTCAAAGATTTAAAAGGGAGATTGCTCAACATGCATCTGTTGGGACTTCCTGAGAATTCCTACATGTATACTTCTGCTCTGCTCTTTATTCTCCTGCTTTATTTGTTGACACCTTGTATGTGGTTTTCTTTTGCGAGTCAAGATACTAATCACTGGCCTCTCTCCTCTTGCAGTGTGTGTGCGGGCCCTGGATGTGACAGTGTCCCAGAGCAGCATCCAGGTGGCCCGTGGCCAAGCAGCCATCCTGCCCTGCTCCTTTACCACCAGCGCTGCCCTCAACAACCTCAACATCATCTGGATGGTGATACCGCTGTCCAATGCTAACCAGCCAGAACAGGTATGAATCCCAGACATCCATTCACTGACAAAAGGTCCTTAACAGCAACGATTAAAGGGGTATTATAACATGTAGACTGGATATTTGGACCCAGCAGACAGAATTCTGCAACCAATAAGATTATTCCCAGCCCCTTCATTACAGTACTCAAACACAGTCAGGGCATCTGTGCACTGTTTAGACATGTACAAAAATGTATGCTTCTGAAATGCACCTAACTCATTTTCTAATGCAATACTACTATATGTGCGTCCTGTGGATGGCCGTGCTGTTTTCCTGCACCAACCTTACAGTCAAAGCAGGTACACAAGACTTGGTGTGTTTTAAGGTGTGCTCAGATACAGCGCAAAGAGAATTACAGAGGCACTAATGCATAGTGTATGGAATGATGCAAACAGTGGCGAAGATGCCAAACGTCAAGTGGCCCTAAATTTAGATGCCATTTGCTTGAGTTGTAAATGTTTCAACTTGATGCATTTGCATGATGCAATCACAGAGCATGGCAGGAACCTCCAGTACGACTCATGGTGATGATGATGATTATGTTGCATCCCAGTGTTAAGCTGCTATACCTGTACATGGAGCCTGTCACAAATGTGCATTTCTGCAAAAAACCTACACAAACTGTACAGTTTGAGCAGACACAGAAACATAACATTTCTCTTTTCGGTGCATCTGGACGCACCTTTAGGATATTAGGTATGTAAATGATAGAGATTACCATAGAATGTAGTTGTGAGTTTAAGGGTGTTCATAGTTTTTATTATGTTGTCACTTCTCAAGTTGTGTAGCCTGCAGGGCAGCAGTCAGTCTCCCCAGGAAGTCGAGATCTAGCAATAATTAACGCAAATTCAAGCAATCTCTGCAATATTTGTAGGAGCTTGCAGTTTTGCAAAATTCCTGAAGTTTGTCCACAAAACATTTCATCAACAGAAGCTCTGTTGAAAGTATTACAGCATAAAATGATCTTTCTGAACAAAACTCGCTTTATTAACAAAATTAACTGCTTATTTACAATCAGCACGACTCTGCACCCTCTCATCAGCAAAACAAACTCCATGCTTGCTAATCGGAAGCAACGGAAGTGACAGACATTGTGGGAAATGTGGTCTTATTATATGATTTAGCAATATTGTATGTTACATTTAATTTATACACACTTTAATTCTAAGAGACTGCACTTTGTTTGTGCGCATACATAGTATTTAAAGCTTTTATTATGACAGCAGATTTTGCCTTTGTGTTCTATTTTACAGTCACAGACTGTCTGTTCTGTAAAGCTACGTCACTTTGATGGGTTTTTGTGTAACTTTGAGCCCCATGGTTCTCTAAGTTCAACAAATAAATACAAAAAGATAAGAACTCAAATATTTCTGATGTGCAGCATGCATATTATCAAAAGAAGGGAATACATATGACGCTTATCAGGTACTTGTTTAAAATACTTTTTTTTTTCCTCGACTTGCCATGATTTCAAATTTCCACAATTTTACACCAAAACACTTACTTAGAACTCCACAAATTACACCACAATTCTCTAGAAAATCCACTGCAAAATCAAATATATTTGATCGCAACATTCACAAAACCACTCCTCGAAATCCTGGAGGGACTGAACAATGTAACACAGCACTTTTCTACCTTTAAAAAAAAAAAAAAAACGTATCAACTGCACAGCCAGGAGCATCTTGAAGCTCTTTTTTTTTTTTTTTTTTTTTACCGTTGTGAGTTTTTTGAAACACTGGCAGCAGATTAATTTGCATACAAATAAAAATACTCTATGATTTTAAGTTTGTTCTATTATTAATTTTGATTCTCCAGCCTCTCTGTTGGTGGCCTTCCACTCGTCATTTTTTTTTCTCACCTTCCTTCTCTTCCTCTATCACTCGCCCTTCCTCCCCACCCCTCTTGCGGGACTTCTGTGATTCCATTTGAGTTGTTTAACATGCAGCTGCGGGCCGTACAAGCTCACCTGCCTCCCTTCACTTTGAACCCCGGCGCTGGTCGGCCGTCCAAATAATACAATTATCTTCTGCACTAATTAACTCACGCCCACGACAGGCTCTATATCGCAGCTGTTCTCACCACACACACACACACACACACACACACACACACACACACACACACACACACACACACACACACACACACACACACACACACACACACACACACACTGGTATACACAAATACACACATGGCAAACTGCCATTGGACAGGCTGCTGGTCCAAATGCAGTGCAGATCCACATGCATACGTGTAGGGTTTTATATACAGTATATTTACTGACTTCACACATGCCCGCATAGTTCACAGAAAAAGTGTGAATCCCGACATCTACGCATCCACACATCCAGAAATACACACATCGCAGTGTAACTCTCGCCTGCACACTTGTGGATGAAGGCTTACACTGTGGTCCTCAAATACACGCACACGCACGCACGCACGCACGCACACACACACACACACACACACACACACACACACACACACACACACACACACACACACACACACACACACACACACACAAAGAAACCAAAAAAACCAACTGTGAACACAAACACTTATAAGCACTTGTTCATGGATGAATGCAACTGACTTTTAGATGTCAGGCAAGTGATGATGGGAGCTGAAATATGTAGAAAACTGCATCACATCCACTGTGTTCTCATGACTTACCTTCACACTGAATTGCATGACGTCTATACATTAAGTTCTTATATACCTGGGATCACTGGGTGCAACCATGATACACACACAACGTGGTCGCAAACAGCACACATCGGCACACCATCTACGCATTCTACCACATAAGAAAGAAAGAAATCCTGTGGTAACTACACTTCTGCCATGAGGTTGTGTGCGTGAAATTGGTGAGCTATCTCAAAAATGTGCGCTGAACTAATGTGCTGTGTGGAGCGACATAACGAGTGCAAGGTCATTTTAGTGGGAGAGGGTGTCATATATGATTACAGTTGATGCTAAAAGCCATTAAGAATGACTGAACAGAACTCTGTACACTTGCACAACCTGCGTTAGCACTTTAGCGAGCGCACTCGGACCACTCAGATATCGCTCTGCTCAAATTCGACTGCCGTCTTCTGAATTGATGCACATTTAGAGGACGATACCGCGATATTGTCAGCTTCTCTGACGGCATGAACATGGCTGTTTGTTCCTCCGCACCTTTATCCTGTTTCCCGAGTGTTTTATCGTCATGTTGCTGAAGGCTTTAATCTCTGCCCTACGCAGCCTTAAGCCTGTATGGTTGACTCCACATTATATAGAATGGAACTCAATGAGTCAAGTATGAGCTTCATATATTTTTATGATTGGAGGAAGTGGAACAGCCTGTTAGATCTCTGAAGTAATTGGTGATAAGGACAGATAGAGTATTTGCATTTTGGCTAAAAAGTAATGCATAACAAATAATTCCATTATAATACTTTTTTTTTTTTTTTTTTTTTATAGGAACAATGCATCACATGACTTTGTGTAATGAGAAAGATAATGATATTTCTTGGCTCTCTGGTTCCCCTCGGCTCTGAAGCATCATAGCCTCGTAGCAGTTGATTGTTATGATTTTACAACTTAACTTTTTTGGTCCACTTTAAATGTTTTTTTTGTTGTTCTTTTTGGTGACAGCAGGAAGCTATTTTCAGCTAAAAACAAGAGTTATGAAAATCCACTGTATGATGTCTGCGGAGCAGACAGACCGATTAGCTAAAACCTTTTGGAGCCAAAGAGACAGATATTTAATCTCAGGAGTAAGTGGACACAAAAAACAGAGAGAATACTGTGCGTGCACGATCCCCAAAAATAATGTTACAAAGTCAAATCAAAAGGTGGTGACATCAGCGTGACATTTAGATTTAGTTTCTGCTGCTTGCATGTGGTTAATGGTCAGTGGTTAATGAAGAAGATAATATAGTATAAATCAATCATACTGAGTCCTCTTCAACTTCTCTTCTATTCTTTGGTGTATAGATAGTAAAGATATTCTCTCTGCGTTAGCCTAGCACCTCCAAGACAGTGAAAAGGAGTCACTGCATCTGTTTTTGTTTGATTTTTAGGCACTTTTGTGTTATAAAAGGAAAAGATAGGCTAATTTATCCACCTGCTAGCTGTAGTTTCATATTTGACAGAAACATTTTATACTGTATGATGTTTCATGTGACTCTCGGCAATAAAACAAATAAACACAATGTCAGACTTGTTCTGTCCTGTCAGCATTAATCAGGACATTTTGAAACTTTCCAATATTTTGTTAAGTGTAATTACAACTCGGATGTTGAACATGAACACGTAATTCACGTAACAGGCATGACTCCTGTTACAGCTCTGTCTCCTTTAGTCGCCTTATTGTGATAAAAAGGAGCAAGAAAGGTTTCTATAGTGCTATTTTTTATGAAGCCTCCACAGTTGAATTATCAATATAATCCAATATAAAATGTATTCTTTTGACTTTTGCAATACTCAAAGAATGATTAGCAGTTAACCCTGAAGTGTCTGCGATCACCATAATCCTGTTTGTTTACTTTAATTACAGATTACAACATGTTGACATGTAACTCAGAGGAGTGTACCTGCGTGTTTGGATGTGTGTATGTGTGTAGTGTGCATGTTCATGAGTTGTTTCCTGTGTGTGTAATCTGTCCATCATGCTGTTGTTGTGATCAAATCTCCTGACCTCTTTCCTGTAGGCCGTGAGGTGTGAGATAATCCAGATAAACACACACACTCGCAGCGAGAACATGTTTTTTGTTCCCGAGCTATTGTTTTATCCTCTTTAGACTCTTTGCTAGGTATTGATGTTATTTATTCTCCAATAAAAACTCCAGGTTCACTCGCCTCCTCCACCACCTGTGAAACTTAATTCCTGAAACCGATTTTGTAGTTGCAATCATCAAAATAACTCGTGTATCAAAAGTTAAATCCATCAATTCAGAAACCTGCCTTCAGTGTGATGATCCTGTCAGTTTAATATTATCAGTCTGGCCAAAAATTCGTCAAAATTCAATTCCAGTTAATCTACTATTCTCTTCTTACTTGTGGAAGTTGATGAGAGAAAGTTGTAAATTAAGTTTTATCTCCCCAGGACTGATGGAAACTTTTCCGCTGTGTCATTTTCTAAAATATTTTCTATCTGGAAAAAACTGTTTCATCACTTCCTGGAAAGGAAACTGTTTGTGATTTTTTTTTTTTTTTAAATAGTAGAAATTGTTCAGCTCCAGTGAAATGAACCTCTGGTGAAATTGGGGTCACAGAGGCTCTGTGGTGCAGAAATGATGTTAATCTGTAATTGAGAACATCTGTCATCATATTTTAGATGATCACATTGATCCTTATCTGAACCCAACAATCTGCCAGTGGATGGCTCACATAGATGCTGCATTCACATGCCCTCAAAGTGTGACCCTTTTCTCCTGGTTGCCCCCCTTCAATACCGCTTCAACAATTTTGTCTGGACACGACAGATGACATGAACAAGGACTCATTTCAGTCAGAACTGGCCCGTTGTATGTCTGAGACTTGAACTCCTACCCGTGGAAAGAATGAAGGGATGTGATGGTATGCAGCCGTGGTTCATATGCGCTGCTGCAACGCACTCTCTCATATACAATAATCTGATACTTTTTATTGATCAGCTCACAGGAGCTCTATTTTTTTCATTTCCGGAAATATCGGTATGCAGAGTCAGCGACAGGATATCATTATTCTCACAAGTAGAGTTTCAAGTATCTTTCTTAAGGACAGTTCAGCCAAAAATCCTTCTTTTTATAGGGACTGGAACCTCAATAAAGAGCTCAGATCACTTGCTCACCCTGAGCACTCTAATTCCACATCGCTCATTCCCTTGGTGACTTGGTGTATGAGTTTAATACTGCACATAGCTCAGTCCCCAAACATAAGTGGGGTGAGTCGCCTGAAAAATTCCAACAAAGGGTAACTTCATCACTTTTGCTTAAAACAATCAAGCTGAGCAGTTCCACTTTGTCAACTCTTCAGTTAGACAGGGATTCTGTCTGTGCAGCTCAAAGATTGCACTTTGCACCTGTTGTGTTTTTCTTTTCTACTTTCCTCAGCCCAGTAAGCACAGCAGTGCACATTCCTCAGTTTCTTCACTAGTGTGGTCATGGAAACTCTGATTATCTTGAACTGGAATATATTAACTTTTTAAGGATGGGGCTTGGTCATCTCCATTGGTGTATTAGAGCTGACCTTGATTATCAAGACCAGTGTCTCCTGACCCACTTGTACACACATACTAGTGTGTACCAGTGTGGGGAGTCATCAGAGACCCGAGGCATGTAAAAAACACGCATAGATTTCAGTGTTGGTGTCCAAATTTTAATTTATTTTTTCTTCCTTTTTTTCCCCACCTCTGACTCCTATTCAAACCCCAGCCAACCCCAATACATTTAATTTCTCTCAGAATTTCCTCCACTGAGGTTTCTTCAATTTTTTTGTCTCGTTTTCTTTTTTTGTCAAAGACAATCACATGTTCCCTGGACATCACTGTAAATGTGCCACTGTTCAGTCCCTCGAGGAAACTGCGAAGTTGCAATCACAATATTTAAAGCAAATTCATTTCAATTTTGCAATATTCCAGCAATTTTTCCGCTAAAAATGTCACCAGCTGAAGCTCTGCTAAAATTATTACAGCATATCAATACTTTCCAAACAAAACTCGCTTTATTAAGAAAAGCAACTCCTCATTCAGAATCATCAGTATGGCTCTGCTACCTTTCATCAGCAAAACAAACTCTGTCTTTGCTTATTGAAAACTGGAGCAAGCGGAAAAAATGGAAGTGACGGAGTTTCTTGGAAATGTGATCTTATTATTTGAATGAGGAATATTGTATGTTGAACTTTGTTTTTGTGCATTCAGTCTGTGTTGAGTTAATATTAATTAAACTGCATCTAAAGCTCTTATTTTTACAGCAGATGCAGCCTAATTGTATTCTATATATTCACTGACAGATTATCTGTTCTGTAAAGGTAAGTCAATTTTATGAATTTTTTGTAACTTTAAGCCTCGTGGGCCTCGAAGTTTACTAAATAAATACATAAAATATTTGCACTAAAATAGAACTGTGATGTGCAGCATGATTATTACCAAATAAAGTGTAAAAAAAGAAGAAAAAATCACGTTTTCCTAAAATCTTTTCTAATTTCCACAATTTTCCCAGAAAAAAAAAATCACAAACTTTACAAATTTCATCACAATTTTAGAGAAAAGCAGCCACAAAATCAATCATTTTTGATCCCAATGATCACAAAAAACTCCAGGAGTGACTGATTGTGAACCAGACATTTTGACACAGCCAACATTGAGACTCTGCAAGTAAAACATGCCTTTGAAACCAGTTGTTTGTTGTTGTAGTGTCATTAAATGCACCACAGAGTAATCTAATTACCTATACACTTACTGTATGGCTGTAAAATGTATGTAGGTGCAGTATGTGCTATAAGCAGTTCATGGGATAAATCAGTTAAAGCCAGCAGTAAGAAGAGATCTGAAATGAATCTGGTCCCATATTGTTCAGAACACGCCTCAGAGGATAGAAAGAGATAACAGTAGCAGCTTACAGTCAGTAAATTGAAGGGAGGCTGCGGGGGTTTAGAGATTTATTTAGGCTTTATTGAGACGATGGCAGTAGCCTATCCCTTGCATCCGGGGCCAAGAGGGCCCTTCAGGGTCAGTCAGAAGTGGGATATGATCACGAAACTGGCACAGCAACTGAAAATACCTGCAGGTTTACTGTGAGCATGCACTTGTGACTCACGCTCACAGGGTGAAATCGAAGAGCGAGAGAAGACTAGTGGAATGTGCGCGAATGTTTGGACCGTATCGGTGCGTCGGTTTTGAGGAGAGAAAGGATGTAACAGAGGTTTACCACTGGGCCAGCAGTGGGACGTCCAGCTAGTCCAGCTAGAGTTCTTAGGGATGGCCGCCATCTGAGCGCCAGCCATGACCTCTTTTCTGTCTGTGCATAGGCACAAAGCCAACCAGGTCACACGAGGGGATGAGGTGATTTATACATACACAGATATGGATGGATCATCGCAGTGGACAGACGCACATAGTTGAGAAATCGGTCAGTCGCGGCACATTTAAAGCAGGAAATGCCCGCTTGTGCACATGCATATCCTCACAGGAGCTTGACAATGCACGGCAGAGACAGGTCGAAGCGCAAGCAGAATGTCGTGTGTGAGGCCGATTGATTGGATCACTTTCACTGAGCATGCAGATTATACCGTTAGGTCATCAGGAGTGTAGAGCCTGGTGAGACCGGAGCCGTATGTTAGACGGGGACACAGAGACGGAGACAGACAGACCAAAACCTGTACGAAGATACAAAAGAGTGGGCAGACAAAACCTAAGCGAGACCACACCGTTGTGATACCGATGGAAAGTTACTGTGGCAGAACAATCCCAGACACTTGCACTCACACATGCACACGCAACCCAGAACTGATACACTCCTCGTGAGTAAATAAAACACACACACACACACACACACACTTACACACGCAGAGGAGATGCAGTTGCAGCTCTCATCACAGCTGAGGAGCTGCCTATTCATCTGCACATAAGAGGACAAAGCGAGCGCACTGCACTCAGGAAATTACAGCCACGCAATTTACAATCGTTAAGAAACGGTGGAGGACACAGTCACATACACACTGCTGCACTTTCGTCAGAACTATTGCTGTCATGCGTACACACACACACACACACGCGCACACAAGAACACACTGGTGCTAGTTGTTTCCATGCCTGGGTCTTTGAACAGTTCAATGAGGACTCTTTTCAGCAAAGTGAATAGCCCCACTGATTCCCCTTCGTATTTTCTGTGTGTATGTGTGTGGCCGTGTGTGAGCTGGCGCGTGTGTGAGTGCCAGACTTGTGTGCAGATACCATGTGTTTGCGTGTGTCCTTCATCTTTTGTGTGGGCCCAGCTGAGGGGTGAGAGCTGTTTTGCATGTGGCTCGGCCTCACAAACGAGCTGTTGAGCCCAAGTTTTCAGCCTGAGGGAACCTTTTAAACAAGCAGATTCTTCACTGTCCTTTAATTTGGACCTGACATGGAATTACCTCAACCTGAAGGCGTGAATTCATCGGCTCAAGTGTGTTGTAACTGCAATTCCCCTCCGAGGACACCGATGTAAAGATAAAAGGGCTCAGCTTGGCTTTAATTTCTCGCTGGATTTGATCCCCTGTGCGAATGACCGCCTGCTTTTCTGCTCTTGGATTCATCAGATTGCAGTTTATATGTTTCCAAGTTAAAATGTTTTCAATTATGCATACCATTTAGTGGATGCTTTTATCGGAAGAGCCTTACAGTACCATGAAAGCGTACTTTTAGTGTGTGCTTTCTACCCACTAAGCTTTCTACCCACTTACAAATAAAAGGGTTTTTTAGTTTGTCTGTCTGTTTGTTTGTTTCTCTCAGGGAAATAAAAGTCAGTTCATTCCATTACTTACTCCGTCCACTGTCTATTTTCAGCCTCTTTGTAGAAATAGGTCTCCCTCTAGTGAAAGAGGTGTGAAACAGGCCTCTAAAAGCAACGTCCAGGACACAAATTCATGTATCTGAATGGCAGTAAAGTATTTGTATATTTATTTATTTTTATGTACAAACATTTTTTTCTCATTGTTTATTATATTTTTTTATTTCTCTTTTTCCCCCCCTGCACATTTTTTCCTTGACATCTTGTCACCAATGTTTCTCTGCCTTCCATCCTTGCTTACTCCCTTCTCCTTCAATCTCCTTCCTCTTTCAATCCCTCCTCCGCCCCCTCCCTGTGACATTTTCCGATGCAGGTGATAATTTACCAGGGCGGCCAGGTGTTCAGCCTCGCCAACCACCTCATCGGTCGGGTGGGTTTCGTGGCCACCATGCCAAGTACAAGTGCCTCCATCTTCATCAACAACACCCAGCTGTCCGACACTGGGACCTACCAGTGCCTGGTCAACAACCTCCCAGACAGAGGGGGGCGCAACATCGGCGTCATTGGGCTCACAGTGTTGGGTAACTTAGTGCATGTCGCTACAGAATATGTATTTTTAATTGTTTGAAAAAAATGTGAGAATAAGACTTTCTTATATGAGAATACAGAAGGCCTGAAGCTTTACCTGTATCGTTACAACATACATACTGCTTGAGACTGTGTGGATTTCCCTGTTTGCCTGAAATACATCTTAAGTTTCAATGAAGGTCAAAAGACGGTGTTTATTTCATGGTTTGTGAGAACTTCTACTTTTTAAGGGCAGCATTTTAGCTCTAAAGAAAGATAAACAACATTTTAATCAGAGCCATCCTCATGACAAGGTGGAAACTTATTTTTTCTGTCTGTCAGGGATCCTATACAGTAAGTAAGAAAATGCCAAACCTTTCCTTGAAAGCATCATTAAATCACTGCTTTTTCGGAATATGCAATTTATTCTGCAATTAGGAAAACATTTGATTTGCTTTGTAAAGTGGTTAACGCAACACCACCCACTCTCTCCATCTGCCAGTGCCCCCCTCGGTGCCAGCATGTCGAATCCAGGGCACGCTGGATGTAGGCAGTGACATCATGCTGTTCTGCAGCTCAGAGGAAGGTATTCCGACGCCGTCCTACTCCTGGGAGAAGCTCGACGCGCTGCCCAAGCTGCCGCACAACGCCATGCAAGGTATTACAAACAAGCTGGCCGTCGGAGTTCCCTTTTGCCCCACCTTCGCTGGTAAATCTCACACGCATAGCGTAGCTCAGACTCAGCACCACTCCCACCTTCACCGCCACATGTCATGTGCCAGGCCCGAACTACTGCCCGCCCAAAGGTTCCCCTCCTCTGATCCTGCTGAGGGGTGATGATGGATGGATGGATGGATGATGATGGATGGATGGATGGATGGATGGAGGGATGGATGGAGGGATACCTGTGGATTTATGAATGACTTTGTGTGTCAACAGAGTGTTTCTCTAAGTGAAGGTGGTTTTGTTTGTGTGGTGTTTTCTTGTTAAGTTTCCCGTCTTCCCTCATGCTGAATACCAACTGCCAACATCCTGCCATTGTGAGAACTGGAATGGTGTAATCAGTGCGGTCACAATGCGCGTACCTTCTACTGCCAAGCTGTGACTTTTTACATCCGTTCAGCTGCGGAGAATGACAAGAACAGGTGTACTTGGAGTTGCGTTTTGGTTTTCAGCATCAGAGAGTGCTGGTGTAGTGAACTCTCCTTTTTCTTTTCCAGATGTGCCCACTTCACAGTGAAATAATTTTCATCACCGGTCACTTTTCTCTGTCTGTACACTACTGGTCAGGAGAAGCCTCCTGCACACAGTTCATTTCAATTGCAGACAGCAGACTACCATGGCAGGAGAGCTAATATTTCTCATGTACAGACATGACCTCTAAGCCCTTGCAGAGAAATAAATGCAAATGTGCAGTGAGAGAATCATAATTGCAAATTCAGCTACAAAGGTGTATCACGTTTAGTTGAGGACATGTCAATTATCAGCATTTGGGAGATGCAAATTTGCATGTTTGGCAATCAGCCCTTTGAAATGATAACATCTGAAAGAGCTTCAAAGAGGCCACATTGTATTTCACATGAGTGGGATTAATAGAAAATAACAAAAAGTTAATTATGAAAATAAAAGTAAGCAATAGCAGATATGACAGCTATCTCCTCCTGGTTAGTTTGCATATATGTGCAAGCAAGGCACATAGCTTTCCATGTCAATCACGACTCCAGCTACTTATAGTTAGATAACAGTTATTATATACATTTTACAAGATCTGTATAGCCTGCAGATTGAATATAGAAAACATGTTTATCTTATATATACATACATACACATGATATTTGACATGTCTGACCTCCTAAAGGTAAATAAAGAAAAAAAGTGTACATGTTTTGTAAACATTTTTGAAGTTTGTTTTCTGCTGTTTGCATTTGAGTCAGATTGAATTTGAGTCCTATAATTGTCAGTGTCACTGTGTGTTCAGTTTGACAGCTGTGACGTGTCATGTCACTGCTGAAAGAACAGGTAAAAGATCTGGCTGACTTCTTCAACACCTGAAATCTGAGGAAATGCAGAGGCCATGTGAATGACTCCAGTAGTGTACAGCTCTATGACTCTAATCTCACAACTCAACCCATTCATCATCTGTGAAAAAGAATCTGCAGCTATCCTGTTTTGTTGCACAGCATTTTTAAACACTTTGTATTAGGTGGTATATAGCACCCTCTATTGGCAGGTAGTAGAAGTAGTTCAGTTAAACATATTGTCATACTGTGGACAAGTTTAGTATGAGAAAATGACCAACTTTTACATGTTGAGCTCAGTTTGATATATTGTAAATTACCTTTGATATGAAATATAATTATTATTTTGTTATACAGTGGATGTTGCTTCAACACTGGGTCCATGCATTCGGTTTTTTTAGCCACTTTAATTACTATGTGGCTGTGTGTGTTTTCCAGACCAGATGCAGGGCACGGTCACACTGAGAAACATCAGCACCAGCACCTCAGGACTCTACCAGTGTACCTCCAGCAACGCTATCGGCAAGAGCACATGTCTGCTCAACCTGCAGGTTGTAGCACGTAAGTAAAATGAAAACAGACTGCTGTATCAACGTAATAATGATGTATTATCATATACACGGAGGGTGACACATGGCAGTGTTTGCTGTCTCCAAGTCTCAGTCAATCTCTGACAGTATGGGAATAAATTTAGGACTCTTTTGTTTGAGAGACACTTGTCAAATACAGCCATAAGCCGAAAAACAAACAAACCAACCGAACGACAAGAGCAGAACATCATGCACGTAGCACAAAGACCCACATCTGACACCGACAGAGAAGAAGACAAAGAGCTGACTCAGGTCACACAGGGTCAGACAGTTTGGATAGCTTGACAGGGATGACTGTAACGTGGACTTTTTTTTGTCATCTGTCAGTATGTGACAGGCCAGCGTTCAGTATCAGAAATATACTGGCTGACTGCTGAGTCTGTCTGTCAGACACAACAGATGGTGTCAGTCAAGTAAATACGTGAAGTACAGACACGATGCAGATGTAAATGCTCAGGAAGGTTACTCAAGTTTATTTGAAGGAGAAAAGACAAAATATTAACTTTTCTGTGTTGGTGTGTAAAACTCTAGTTTTAAACATGCAGGTTTCCTATTTTTAACATACAGTGATTGAATTAAAAACTGCGATATAGAAACAGTCAGTTTAGTGCATCAGCAGCTCATTTTTTTTTGGCTAATTTTCCACTGTTTTGGAGGCCGCCCCGCCCCTCGTCGACAGGACGTTGGTTGACTTGGGAGGATTGTCAGCTGACCTGGCTCACTTGGGACTTCCAGGCTATAAAAGCTGACCTATGTGCTCTCCAACTTTCCCTTCCATCAGTCTGATGCACCTCCACAGCACACATGACACACTGCAGATATCACTGACGTCTAGACACTTTTATTTGTGGTGCTGACCTCAATTAACCTGTTTAATCCCAGTGGTCACGATTGTGACTGTATTTCTGGAAACTCTAAAAGTGTTGTTGTTGACTTTGGGAAAGAAATTAAAGTTTTAATATATATATTTTTTTTTTAAACAAAGATGTTCTTGGTTGCAATTAGACTAAAATGTCACATGATCAGTTTACTTGCTGCTTTTATCTCTGAAAGGAGATAAAATAACAGAAGTAAAAAACTTTGATTAACAGATAGAACGATAGTATTTTGTGCATATTTGTTCAAATCTAATATGGTCCATGGAGTAAAACACATGTAGTCAAAAGGAAATAAATTGTGATAAAATTGGTGAATATATTAGATTTGTTTTAAGGAAATATCAGTTGTGGACTCTCTCCTACTACATGTTTATTTGGGGAATTAAACATACCAAATGTCACCTTTTAAATAGACGCCAATATTTATCGAACACTTGCGACAAAGTCCCGATATTGTATGTT
This sequence comes from Brachyistius frenatus, assembly GCF_029030835.1. Lineage (NCBI taxonomy): Eukaryota > Metazoa > Chordata > Actinopteri > Embiotocidae > Brachyistius > Brachyistius frenatus. The sequence continues at coordinate 3,195,769 of NW_027210600.1, forward strand.
AGAGTCATATTAGTTAAAAAAGAAAAGATTGGCTTACGTCTCTATAGTGTATATAACAAAATTAAACCTGCTTGAATTGCACATAATCTTGAACACAACATTTGAATCTACTTACGATATCACTTTTTTGTATTGTTTTCTCTAACATCCCCGGCCCTGTCCTCAGTTTACAGCAATCCTGGATAACTAAGACTGACTTTGAATTATTTGGCTGATATGTCAGACTCTCTTCCTGTCCGTCTGTCCTGCAGCCCAGCCTCAGAGTGTGGGTCTGATCGCGGGGACCATCGCTACAGGAGTCCTGGCCATCGTTATCTGTTCACTGTTAGTGGTGGTCACGCTTTTCTATTGGAAGAACAAGAACAAATACGACGAGGAGGAGATCCCCAATGAGATCAGGTTTGGCTTTTGTTGATAATTTTCTCTTCCAGAATTGTTTAGTTACAACCAAAGACGGTTTCAGTCTCAGGTACATTAAGAACAAACAGCATAATGTGAATGGTGTGAAAGTAAATGTTGTCGCAAGCTTATAGTTCATCATTTATCCATGTGTTCATCATCTCGTCATGATTATTAGGGCCCGAGCACCGAGTGGTGCGAAGGCCCTATTATAATTCAAGGAATTATTTGCTTTTATATTCACTCTTAGGCTCAACCTGTAGACTGTGTATAAAAGTGGACATAGAGCTGGGGTCTGACAAATGAGGCTGATGCGGAAGTGTCTTAAGTTGCAATACTAGAGGTTGGTTTAAAAAAATACACCAGCTCTCTAGACTCCCATTCAACTTCTCTCATGAAATGTGAAGTCAATAAATTCTTTACACAACTTATCATTGTTAGCTAAAGTCGCTCCTTTTTGTTAGTTTTCGAGCGGTACATTTCCACATACAGATCCACCGCTCGTTCCCCTCAGCTCGTCCAAATATGGTCACTTCTGGCTCCAAACCGCTCCGAACTAGCAAGATGGAGATGGCCAAGATCCGCATTCGAGGCTTCATAACGACAGTTCATAAACCAATGGGTGAAGTCACTGCTGGTTGCTGCTTGGCTTAACAACAGTAGTAATGTGACTGACATCACGTGTATGCTGAACAGTGTGAGCTTTGTATGAGTGGTCGAAGAGGGACCATGTGAAGAGGGTTGTTTTCAAGTTCATCAGGATGGTCTCCATTGATTTATGTCGGTGTCTTGTTACGTGTTTAGAGATGTTCCTATAAGTCTCAGTTTATGCCTTTAATTATTATTAAGTTATTATTATAACTTAAAATAGTATTTTATCAATGACTTGCAAGTGTTTTGTGTTTTTTCCAAAGTTCAGAGAGATATTGGCAGTTTTTCCACGACTATGGATCTTTTTGATTCAGTGTATCTGTTGAAGTCAAGCAGAGGCTGTTCATTTTAGATAATTACGTTCTCAGTATTTCAGACTGTGGCAGGGTGACATTTAAGGCCTATCTGCTGTTTTTTGAAAAGCTGAAAGATGCAGCAGCGGCTTTGTAGCTCCTATTGTTGAATATTAAATGTGTCAGCACGGCCATTACAAAGCATCAGCTCCAAAAAACCCTCGGTGAGTAAATTGGATTTTTAGTTTGAAGCATTCAGCTTAATTTAATCTCTTGGCAGCAATTTTTTTTTTTCATCATCACAGGATAATTTGTCTTATCAGCCAGTCTGTGTACCTCTGTCAGTTGTTTACATGGGCTGCAATTTTCACCCCTGAATTACTCCAGGAATCATTTGGAAGATAAATCATTTTTCAGATATGTGAAGCTTTGGCTGACTGGGATAACATCTGCCTCATTTTGGGCTGAACTACAATCCTCCCTTCACAGTTTCCACCCCTCCAGCCCTGCTTGTCCTCAACAGAAAATCACAATGAATATATTTTATATTAAATGTATCAGGAGCTTGACAAACAAAATTTACTCCTCATAAAAAGAACGATGTGAGAAACTTTTAGAATGTGATCTTTCCTGCATATTTACTGAGAGTGTGTATAATCTGGGACTATTAAATTCACAAGAGGTGAACTTTTGGTTTTGGTTTTGTTACTGTTGCAGTATTCGTACGGAGACTCCACTGACCAGACCAGCTGCTGTATATTTTGTGTCGTACACAAACATCTAAGAATGAAAATGAACAAATAAGTAGCATTTACATCCTCAGCAGATCTTGACTGCACAGAGCTCTATTAATTTTTAAATGCTGATCTGTGCTAAATATTTGAAGATGAACTAATTGGCTATCTTAATGCTGTCACTTCTCATATTTCTAACATCTTTACAACATTATCTCCACAATCAGTGAAGAAGCATCAAGGTTGTACAGACCAGGGATATTTTTTGAGTTTTGGCTTTGTTAGAATTGTCAACATCAATTACTAACCATTAGTGTAAGTACAGAAAGCTTGAATGCCACCAAATTTGTGAGTTCTGTAGGACAAAACAGAAACAAAACACAGAGATGACATTTTCTGGACATCTGATGGGGTCCAGAATTCATTTATTTATATATTATTTCACCAGCTCATTGAATTTGTCCGTCTAAAGTTTGGTGCTGGACAGGTAGTGTGGGGGTTCAGAGCCTTGTTTCGTATCCCTTATTTCCCCGGAGCCAGAAATTGGGTTAATGGGGGCATTGAAAGTCAATTAAACCCAAACAGTGATTGAAAGATGTTAACACAATGCATAGAGCTGAGGGGAACTGCAGATTTGGATGTTTATTCTCAGTGGGTTTGCCACTACTAGCTGCTCTTAACACATTATTTAAAGATTTATTTGATATTATTTATTTCAACAGAGAAGATGACCTTCCTCCTAAGAGATCATCATCAGTGAAGGCTTTCCACGCGGACGCCTCATCCTCAGAGAATGACACGCTGACGTCTACCAACACGTACAACAGTCGCTACTGGCACAACCCCAAACCCAACTACGACACCAATTCCTACACGCGTTACAACGGAGACACCCGGCAGACCTTCTCCGCCGCTGCCCACGGCGCACATGGACACGGACAGGCCCAGAACGCAGCGCACGGCCACAGTACAGCGGTCACGGCCCCGGGCTCGACCCCGCTGTCCCGCCACGCGCCACCCACGACGGCGACGACTACATCGTTCGCCAATGGCAGCCACACGCTCCCGCCACCCAAGACTCTGGTGGTCACCACAAACTCTGCCCCGTCCCCTCCCACCATGGTGCGCAGCAACGGCTCTGTGAGCCTCAAACCGGTGGTGACGTCAACGCACGGTCAGCACACGCACTCCTACGCTGTGAGCCAGGCCACGCTGGAGCGGATGGGGGCGGTGCCGGTCATGGTGCCGGCCCAAAGCAGGGCTGGCTCGCTCGTTTGAAATCTGAATTGAAGGACCGTTAGCTTTGAAGACTAAGTGAGTGTTTGGTTGTGATGTTTGAAATCCACTGATGAAAAACAGACTGAATATGGGCTGAAGCAGCCCGCTGCCCTTTACAATTGTGTCTTTCTGTTTGTCTCGACCTTTTTATCAGAAAACAAACTGGGATTTTACAGTGCAGAGTTCATTTAATGCCAATTCCTTGATGGACTGGACCTTTCATTTTGTGGGCAAACATTACATGGAATCTGATCATCGCCCTTATTGGATGGATTTTCCTCGTGGATGCAGTGGGAGCTACTTTTCAACCGCTCGGATGATTTAGTAAAGCTGGAGTGAAAGATCCTGCAGAACCTGAATTCTCAGATGTTCTTTCAGGGCTGGATCATCGGGATGATTGTGGGTTTTTTGAACTCAAAGCAACACAAGGCATTGCCATCTCACTGTGTCCATACTACATGGTCAGACAGAAGCGAGCTCGGATTCCCACATAAGTGCATGTGTCCCTTGATTTAGGCTAACAAATTAAGTCTGTTTCATTTCTAATAAATTATTCTCACAGTTGTAATTTTGATTGACAGTGATGACAGAGGTGATGAGGATTTTACATAGAAAAAAGTGAATGTTTGAATGTTTGTTGGGAGTCAACAATGACATGATGGTGGTTGAAATGGCCTTAGAAGCTTAGCGAGGCACAGGTGTTATTGGGTGCAAGACATTACATAATATACGTCACTGAATGCAAACAGTTTAATTATGTTTCTGCACTTTTCAGAGCAATTTTATATCAAAACTGCTGTTTTATTAACAATAACTCAGTCTTACTAATGATATGCTTTACCCATACAACATAAATCAAAACCTTTCTTCTCATACAAAAGTACTGGTGATATTTGAAGGTGGTGCAAGTGCTGTATTTAAAAAAAAAAAGCTACTATCCCCAGATTTAAACTTGAACCTGCAGATGGATATTGTCATAGTCCTTGCTGTCTTCATCCGTGATGTTTTCCTAATCCGGTTCATGCCACATCAGTGCTGCTTTGAGAGGACATTGCTAAGAGGATGTCTTATTTCATACATGCTTTACAAAGAGACAAGAGAAATATATATTTAAAGGTGTTTTTTTTGTCTCCCCCTTGATAAAGGCTAACACCTACTGTTTTCTACTGTACATATTGCAACAGTAGGCTAGATTGTGAATTAAAGAAAATACATTACATGTCTGATACATATTTAACAACTCATGTGTCTTAATTTCAAAACAGTTTTTTTATTTGTTACATTAGACAACAAGCTGGGTTTGATCAACAGTGTTACTGGTTTCAGCGAAGGGATGTTTTGTTTTATATATCTATATATATCTATATATTTATATATAGATATATAGATATATATTTATATATAGATATATATATATATATATATATATATTTGTTTTCTACTAAGTATTGCCATTTCATTACAAGGTCTGAGGTAAATACAATGGGTCTAACATTAATAGCTATATGTTATATAGTAACACCTATGCCGTATATGGTAGAAAGTATCACTGTGTTCCTGACTTACTGTATTCTAACCAAATCTCACCAGTGGAATAACAGTCTGAGCTGTTAGTGTTCCTGAATATAGCAATCCTCATTTCTTTTTTTGCCTGATTGCGCAAAGAATTCTAGTAATTTTTTGTAGGTATGATGCAATATTTGGCACAGCGATTACTTGGGTTACATGCCGTGTTGGAAAGTGTGTTTTTACTTTTTTTTTTTTCTTTCTCATTGCATCTATTGGAAAGGTTTTAATGAAATGTGCTGTTTAGCATTTAAAGTCTTACTGAGACAAAACTTTACAATAGTTTTCTGACTTTAACAAATAGTCTCAAGATCTATTGGCGTACAAATTATTTTTAAATCGTTACTTCACCTAAACAACTTCACGAAGGTTTATTCACCTCATCTCGTCATTCCATTCACAGTTTGTTGTCAGTGATGTTGGCCTGCAGTTTGCATAGACCTGGATCAAAACACAATACAAAATTACTTACATTTTTTTGCCACCAAGTCATGATGAAAAATGACTTTCGTTATGTTCTCTTTATTCAGTATTACAGCTAGTAAGTATCTGTCCTTAAGAGTATTAAACAAGCTTGGTCATCTGTACTTCGAGCCAGGTCTGACTGCAGCTACGCACACCCATTCAGTGTTGTTGAAGAAACATGTATATATTTATTTCTTTTCACAATGAGAGAGCGAGAGAGAGCTGCAGCACTTACACAAATGGATTTGTACTGTAAACAAAAATAAGTTTAAAAGGTCAAAGGTCAAAAGATCAGTTATCACCTCCGCTCCAGTGTTTTCAGACTAAAGTCTTCTGTCTGTGTAATAGATCTCACTCACCATCTCTCCCAGTGCCCTTACCCTTAACACTGGCTGACAACATAAGAAAAAGGAACTCTTATTCTAAGAGCTCTTGCTTTATTCTTCCCTGATAGAACGGCAAGTTGGAAAAGATAAACTGAGATTATTTCACTCTTACTCTGCCCTCTGTTTGCAGGAGAAATGGAGGAAAGAGAGCACAGCCAGTAGAAATCTACTGAGGTTTGAACGCAGATTAAATGAACATCTCATCTTCTACCCTGGCCATAGGTTGGCTTATGGTACACAAGGTGATGTTTGGGTTGTGTATATAGATAAATGTGATATATTGCCAATAGAAAAACCAATCTGTAAATATGTAAAGAAGAAAAATTAAAAACAAAAATCATACATTTTGTTCTTACCGTGGGGTGGAAATGAAATAGGAAAAATAACACTGGAACTTGTAGTGAATAAATATTGTTAATACATTCTAGTAGGAATCCTGCTCATTTGTGTGTGTGTGTGTGTGTGTGTGTGTGTGTGTGTGTGTGTGTGTGTGTGTGTGGCATGATACAAACTGCCTAACTGTCTTTACTTTACAGTGAATCTATTAGCATTGTTTTTTAAGAAGAAAAAGGGAAAGGCAGAAAAATAGTCCTTCCAGTGTATCACCCGCATTGAGAACATTAAACATCCTGCAGTATTTTAGCAACCCTTAAAATCTTCACATTCTGCATATGATATAAAATGTCTCATGTACAGTCAGCATTGTGTTCATGGGGAGCCTGTGGTTTCTACTCTGTAATATTATAAACGCGTTTCATGCTCTGCTCAGCTTGCTTTCTATGAAACTCATTCAGGGAGCCTTTGGTGCTGCTGCAGGCTGTTAAGACAACCATAAAGAAGGGGACCTGCACAGAATAACAATGTGAACAATATGCAAGTGTGCTGCTTTCTCTGCACACTTGTGGTTTCTATTCCCGGGACAAATTGTGTAATACTGAAAAAGGGAAATGTGTTCCAAGCAAAGGAATATTTTCAGATCTAGATACATTAACGTGTACAGATACTTTAATACAGGTTTTACCAATTGTAATTTTTCTGTTTATGACTCCTGTTTTATACAGCTGCTCCATGTGGTGATTCTGGCTCTCACATAGAAGTTGATTAAGTTCAGAACGAATAAATGAGTACATGTTGGTGTGCAGAAATGTGAATTCTCTCTGTGGGATTACAGGGGTGTTATCTCTTGCACTGTGTACCTTAATTACTTTTTAGGTTGGAAGTGTTTTTAGGTTTTTGTGTGTGTGTGTGTGTGTGTGTGTGTGTGTGTGTGTGTGTGTGTGTGTGTGTGTGTGTGTGTGTGTGTGTGTGTGTGTGTGTGTGTGTGTGTGTGTGTGTGTGTGTGTGTGTGTCTGTGTGTGTGATTTGTCCAATGTGTATTTGGGTGATCCCTATATGGACATGTTGATTTTAACCCTCTTGGCTGTGTTCCAGGACTTGAAGGTCTTAAATGAACCACTAGGGGGCAGTGTTTATACACTCATGCCTGTTGCAGAAACATTCTTTACCCAGTGTGAATTTGTGCATGTTAGAGTGTGTGTGGGGTTGAGCACACATAACACGTGTGTGTGTGTGTGTGTGCTCACACTCGTACATATAACATTGGATTCATTATTTTCTTTCTCAGATCAGAATTATAATGAATCAAAGAAGTCTCCCATCCAATATTCCATTTTTTCTTCTTTTCTACACTGCAGCTGTGTTTCATTCCTTATTTGAAATCATCGTACTCCTCATCCCTTAGCAACTATTATTATTCATATTGCACTGTTACACACCATGTACGTGACCACTTTGCTCTCTAATTGCTAACTGATAGAGAATAATAAAAGACATTATTAATAACATTATTAAGAGAGAAGAAAACCTAAGTACAGCCCTGAAGAATGTCATGAACAGCTCTGAATGCATGCAATATTGTCATCGCCTACAGTGATATTGTCATGGTTTTTGTCTTTTCAGTTAATTGGTTAGTTCCCTGTATCACTCCCTCCACCCACCAGAGGCCCCTTGTCTCTTTCTGTGCCCAGTCTCCTGCCACCCCCCTCCCCCTCACCTTCTAACCTGCTCCACCTGTAGCCATTTTGTAATCAGCCTGCTCAGTGTATCTACTTCCAGTGTGTCACTACTAATTGCTCAATCATAAGGTTTTGTCACTTTGAGTTTAGGTTTTCCTAGTGTTCTGTTTCCTTGTCAATATCTTGTCACCTTTGGACCCTGCCTGGCCTTTGAATTTTCAACAATTCTTTGTGAGTGAAGTTCTCTATTTGCCTCACACACCTTCCTCAGTGTTGTGCACCTGTATCCTTTCCAATGTTATACTGCAACTTGTGGGCAAGAAAGGAAAAATGTGTGTCCACTGATTTCTGAACATTGACAAGTCATTTCTCCTCAGCATATCCTTGTCCTCACTAAAACAAATTAAATCAACAAATTCAACTTTTGTAATCAGAGTTTAGTATATATGCAACTAATCTAACCTGACAAATTACTTTTGACTTAGTTAGTTTTATTGCTCATTTAATATCAACTCTTGGCAGAACTGGCCACCACAGAAACCCTCTAAGGTTATTAAACTGTATCATGCTTGATGATGGCCACTAAACATCTGTGAAATCGGGGGCAAATATATTTGACAGTATAATCCGTGAGACTGTATCTGGCCAATTCTCAAAATTTGTGTTTGTCCTTTGCTTATTGATTTATTTCTACAGTCTATTGTCAAATCATATACTTAAATATTCTCAGGGCACTTACAGAGTTAGGTGAAGACCTTTATAATAGTATAAACAGCTCCCATTTGAGCAAGTTCTTTAGATGATTTGACTTTAAAATTGAACCCATGAAACACTGAAAAATAATTGCAGCTTCAGACGAGTCTGTTTGACAGATACAAATAGTACCTTCAATGTGCTGTGGGATATATTTTAGTAGGATACGGAAACAAAATTGCCAAGGTGGTGCACGGCAGGTCCAGGTTTTCTTCAGTCCACTAGTTGCCTCGCTACTAGATACTGCAATTACCTGCAAATTAGATTAACTTACTATCATTTAACCATAAACAAACAACAACAAAACTCATCCACAGCCACTGATTGTGCTGGAGTTCTGCATTTGTGGAAGGAACAAGATAATGCAGAAATTAAAACCAGCATGTGCATGTACATGTCTCTTTGTGGTGGTCCATTTGTTCATTCACTGAAGGTTAAGTGAATTCACTGACCAGTGGGAGGCAGTAAAATAGAGAAAAGGCAGAAACTCATTTCCCAGAAGGGCTGACGTGTGGCCAACGATGCAGCTGAACACAGCCAATCAAGCCTCTGCTTCCCAAGCTGAATGCACAATACTGTTTCTGAGAAATCACTTTGGACATCCATTACATGCCCCGATCCAAAATGTTGCCTCCTCTGGTGTTGTCTATTGAGCAGCAATCCCATAATAGCCCTGAGCCATGGAGCTGGCCAACTACCTCTGTCTTTCTCTCTGTCTGTCAGGTCCTTTTTTGATTTATGGCAGTTTGTGGGGAGAGAATACCATACTTTCTCAACCTATACCTCCTCTGCCATCCTTCGTTTCACCACAGAGAATCTTTAATCTGATGAGGAAATTGTGCCTCTGCTGAAACTGCAAAACAGAACCCCTGTGTGACACTCCAGTGGTGTTAATTCAAGTCATAGTTGTGCTACATGGGTTGATGCTCCACAAAAGTTGTAAATAAATGAAAAACTCTGCAGAAAAGACACTGAAATCTCATTAATTTCCTTTAGCTAAAGCAAGAGATGAACAAGTTGATATCCAACATCTGTTTATGAAATAATCACAACCATCAAAAGAGATAATTCACCATAGTTAACCTCCATAAATGGATCTGTAATAAGGTACCAAGGAGTAAGTCACCCCAGCATCTCTACATAGACCTGCACACATGATGCAGCGCTGTCCAAGGTGCTGATCCTGTACTTGTCAGCCAGTCACGAGCTATCCAAGGTGCAACCTCTTGCTCGCACCAGTGCAGTTACACATCTAACGGGTATTTCCAGTCAGTGTTTTATCATTCTTTATCACAGACCTCAGCATTTGGCTTTTATTTGTCAGTATTTCCTGGTTGAATCCTCCCTTCCTAGTCTGACTGCCACAAAATTAGTCAGTTTACCTTTCTGGCTGCAGTGCTTCATGACAGCAAACTTAGCAGTTTCCATCAGTCCCCATCATTTTTAGATTTTTAATGCGTTTCATGCCCACAAACTTGTGTATACTTTACAAATAATTCCTGAAATAGGTAATCAATTCAAGTGAACAGCTTTGGTGAAAGTTATATGTACTCAGTGTTTTCATTTTCATACACCAAAAGTATAATTTGGAGAAAGAAATATGCAATTCAGTTTGTCAAATTACAAAGCAAAGATGATGTTGTTTACCATGTTGAATACAATCGTAAGCACATAGCAATGATACAGATAATGACAAACAAAAGCAAAAGAAGGAGGGGGGGAAGCAGCATCTTGTTTGACCTCAGTTTTGTTCTCTGGTCTCACAGAGCTGCAGAAGTTCTATAGCTGTTGTTAACCCCCTGAGTCGGAGGTCAAAGGAGTCCCATCTGGGAGAGAATCAAATAGAATGGGAAAGACAGAGAAGAGAGAAAATGAGCTGATAAAAATAAATTCTGCTCCGGGATGGACAAGTTCAGAGCTTAGAGGAGGAGAATGCCTTCAAAAACAATTTAAACTTTGATCAAGAGTAAGATGAACTTAAAGTTTGTTTTCATGAAAATGGATACAAAGGTGACCTTTAACTTCTGAGAAGTTGGCAGCATATACAGTAGAACACCCATCTTTCAAAGAGAAAAGGACTTGGCTGTTTCAGTGAGACACCCGTAAGAGAAAACATTCAGATATAGGCCTTCTGTAACTTCTTATACGTACTGTATACAGTATACAGTATGCATAATTCAATATACTTCAGTGAGAGGAAAGAGACAAAGGAAGGAGTAAAGTTCTCTGTTTGCTTCAACCTGCCATCGGTGTTGTGTGTTTGGGGTCCTTTGTGCAACTGTGACAAGTTACTTTTGGTTAGTTCAATTCTCCAAAGGAATCTTTGGGCTGGACAAGAAGACCAACACAAAGTAACAGATGTTTCTTTGAATACTGGTTATGTTTTTACCAAACAACAGATCAAGAGCATCAAAGTATCTTCTAACAATACTGTTAGTCAGTAGGATCTCTCTTTATTTCCTGATTTAGTCTTCAGTCTTTTTGATGAATAAGTGGAAAACGCTAAACTTCAGTGTTTTAATCACCAATTAGGTGTGTCTTCTCATTGATATTACTCTTACTTCGGGTTATGTGTTGATGTCACAGCTCTGCTTGGAGCCATGTTTGTTTTTCTGTTTATCACCCCGTACACCAGAGATTAGTCCTCTGTCTGCTTCTCCCACCTCACCTGCTCCCAGTTTCACCAATCAGCTCACATGTTTCTTCTCCAGTCACTTCATTTCTCCTGTAGTGTTTGGACCCCTGGTTCTCCATACCTCATTTGCCAGATGTAACTTGAGAATTGTCTCTTGTCTCACTATTCTTCAGCCATTACCTAGGTTTTTGTTGTTGTTGTTGTTGTTCTTGGACTCTGCCTTTGCTTGTTGCTTGTGTGTCTGCCTGCCTGGTTCCACACAACTTCTGAGGGTGACTGTTTTCAACCTCAAGTAAACGTGTCTGCTGCTTTTACATGCCGTTTCCTCTGTTGTGCTTTTGGATCCTCTGAACTGAATTGTGATGGTTTTTGCATTGCACTGCAATGCTGGACCCATTTTTCAAAGTCAACTTTATTGTTAATTTACCATATGTACAACAGCTGCATATGAGTGTGCTTGTGTGATGAAGGGAGAGGGGTGAGCCACTTCCTCCACAAATGAAAAAGAGCAGGAGCCTGAGGCTGTGGTACCTCCTCCCAGAAGGCAGGAAGCTGAAGGGGCTGAGTGAGGGACGGTTTGATTCTCCCATGATGCTGACTGCTTTGCGGGTAAGGCGGGTGTTATAAATGTCCAGGAGTGCTCTCTATGGTGCCTCGGTAAAAGGAACACATGATGGATGCTGGGGCTCCTGCTCTCTTTAATTTGTGGAGGAAGTAGAGGTGCTGCTGGGCTTTCTTGGCCAGTGATGCAGAGGTCCTCGGTGATGTCCACACCTAGAAATTTAGTGCCGCTCGCCTTGTTCTTGTCAGGTTGAGGGAGAGATTGTTATCCCTGCACCACGTGGCCAGTCGGTTCACTTCATTCCTGTAGTTTCCCTCATCGTTGTTGCAGATGAGACCCACCATAGTCGTGTCTTCCGCGAACTTTACAATGTGATTGGTGCTGTATAGTGGTACACAGTCATGAGTTAGCCAGATGAAGAGCAGGGGGCTGAGCACACATCCTTGGGGAGCCCCCGTGCTCAGTGTGATGGTTCCTGATTTATTGTTGCCGACCCGTACTGCTTGTGGTCTCTCAGTGAGAAAATCCAGCAACCAATTACAGAGAGAAGAGCCCAGGCCCAGCTGGTCCAGTTTCCATATTAACTGCTGAGGGATGATGGTGTTGAATGCTGAATTAAAGTCTATGAACAACATTCTCACGTAGGAGTCTCTAGTGTCCAGGTGGGTGAGGGCAGAGGACACTGCATCCTCCATGGACCGGTTGGCTCAAAGTGGTATGGGTCCAGAGATGGAGGGAGGGTGGATTTTCTATGCTGCATGACTAGCCTTAATGATGGTGGAGGTTAGTGCAACAGGGCGATAGTCATTAAAAAGAGGATGGGGATGACTTTTTCGGCACAGGTATGATGGTGGTGGCTTTGAAGCACGTGGGGACAACAGCCTGGCCCGGAGAGGTGTTGAAGATGTCTGTCAGGACATCCTTCAGCTCCTCTGCACATTCTTTCAGCATATGACCAGGTATGTTGTCAGGACCAGCTGCCTTGCGAACATTGATCTTGGAGAGTGTGCTCTTCACATTGGCTGGAGAAATGCACACACCCTTGTCATCAAGGGGGAGGGAGAGGGGGATGGCCTGCTGTGCAGGTATGTAGTTTTGTGCATCAAAATGTGCAAAGATGTTTTTGAGGTTAGGGTTATGATTGATACTGCTGCTATTTAGTACACACCCACTGTGTTGTCAACGTAGTGGTATTTCTTACTGTTAAGGTTTTAAATGTAAGTACAGCCAGCACATTTTTGTTTATAGTTATATTGTTTAGCTCCAGGTTCCCCACGTAAGCTAGCCCATTATTTTTCTGTACTTGAAATCATCATAATTTTTCATTCAGCTCAACAATTTTTGTCCCAGCTTTAAAAACAGGAATTAATTTGTATCTAAGTGTCAAATGTTTTTTTTTATTAAAAAAAAAAAAAAAAAAAAAGAAAAGAAAGAAAATGCCACTTATGATATTTAGCTTTGGGATGAGAGGAGAAAAGACGGAGGCAGGTTTTCTCTGATCCTCCAGAGGCTCACGTTGGGGAACAGTCTGTGGGATCATATAGCACATAGAGACCCTGCAGTCCCTCGGAAACCCAAGAGTTTACTGAGATTGAGGAAAAAGGAAACAAATGGGCATGCTGTGAGTGGGCTGGGACACAACACACACAAAGAAATTAGAACAAGAATTAATAGGATGTACTGCAGTTTGCTTCCAACTCACTTAGCTTTAGGCAACGTATTAAACATTCACAGCGGGTAAGTGTGTGTGTGTGTGTGTGTGTGTGTGTGTGTGTGTGTGTGTGTGTGTGTGTGTGTGTGTGTGTGTGTGTGTGTGTGTGTGTGTGTGTGTGTGTGTGTGTGTGTGAGAGAGAGAGAGAGAGAGAGAGAGATCCTTTTCAACATTGTCAGGAGTAGAAGAGTGCAAGGTGAGGCCTCATCATGTAGAGATGGTGTTTACAGAGTTTTGAATCTGTATAAATGTGGAGATAACATTCCTAGTTCAGAAAATTAAATGAATATAGATCAAAAAGGGAGTCATAGAGAATAATGGGATCAGATCCCACATGGATGGTGGTAAAACTGCATAGTTTGACATGAAAGCTTTGGACATAATTACACACATACAGTCATGAGTCATAGTTTTCTCCACCAAATATTACACTAAGTTTGTTTGTATGCAATAAAGTCAAATGTTCTTTGTGTTCACTTGCAGTGATTTGGGTTAAAACAGGGCTTGTTTAAAGCATATCTAGGGGTCTGATCCTTAGTGTTGCTTCTCCTGCAGGTCCTGGTAGAATATATTGAATGCACAGCTGCAAGAATATCTCTTTACCCATCCCTCAGGTGAGAGAAAATCACCTCTTGGCACAGTTAACACCTTTTTAATTAAATTCATTCAAAGGGACAGTTGGAGTGAAATGGAGGACAATTATCGGCTCTACCTTGTCCACTTCTATCCATGTCAAAGCTTCAATCATCTCTCTCTCTCTACATGTTGTCGACCATACGTACTCTGAGAAAAAAGAGAAAAGTATGATTGCATCGCAGGAAACGGAGGGTACTGCAGCGACATGATGGAATCTAATGGAAACCTCGTGTCAAGGCCTTGCTACCTGTCACATAATCAGTTTCTTGGCTGCTGGCAAGGATTGTTCAGCTTCACTCATTGTTTTCATTCTCAATCTATTTCTACCTTTTTTATTTTTCTCATATTTCCTATGACACCTCATTTATCCAGCAGCTGTATTACATTTGTCCAGAGAAATAATCAAATAAATATATGTGCTGGATATCAGATAATATATTATTTCAGGTGTTAATGACACCAGACAGCTGTGAGCTTACAGCGTATAGTTATTTTCATTCAAGTGAATAAGAAACGGTAGAGACCGAATGTAAAGGATTATTGCAAAGATTTAACAGAAGCATCAGTGATTGAATTCTCTTTATATTTGTTCTGCCACATTCCCTTCGTTGGGTGAATTGTTGACAGGAACAAAACTTTTCCATCTGTGAATATTATCTGAAAGCAAAATGATCAACAAGATCTGTGAACTGAAGATAAATATTAAACTATTAGTTTTCCTGACCATCTTCATCCATGTCATTTCGGTTCTCTCCTCCAACTCAACATACAGTTGAGCTCTGCCTTGCGGCAGTCTTTGTATTTTTCTTTTCACTTTGTGCGACTCTCTTCATTTATTGTCATTGTCATTGTCAGACTGGAATGAAGTCTTCGAAAGCACTTTTGTTCAAGCGATCTTAAAGCTGGTGATCAGCCATTGCTGACAAGTGCTATCAGTCTGACCTGCTCCTGACATTTTCTCTCAGCTCAGTAGCCATTCTGTTCTCTATAAGGCTCCAACGACTGCCCCAATCTGCCTTGATTACCCTCCAGTTGTTCTCATATAGTAGGAAGGCCGCTTCGATTCTTTCATTTATCTCCTTGGAGGAGCTCCAATTCTCTGTTTTTGCCCTTCCAGAAAGCTCAAACCCATCGTCTCCATCTGAATACAGAAACTCTCCATAAGGGATTTTTTTTGTTCTTCTCCCTTTCTCTTTACATTTGCCTTTTGTTCATTGTGAATTAAGGAGTTCGAGTTTTAACCCAAACTATCTTTTCCTACACCTAACCATTTGGTCTTTGGAGACAACTTGTCTAGTGGACTGACCAGTGTACGAAAATAAAAACATCAAAGATTGCTTTTGGTGCACGTGAATGATTCACAGCACTACGATGTGCACGATGTGGAGAAGCTTTTATCTTCGTGACTAAGCACTCAAAGTAGTCTTCATCAAAATCAGCACTTGAATTACACATGCTTTTGTGACCAGTGGTCTGGATACACCGTTGAAACTTGAGCAGATAGCACACATAAGACTTTGTATTGGGGAACACAAAGAAGCAACAGAGAGACAAATCCGATAAGTAGGAGTGTTAGGGAGCAACGATTGTGTTGCTGTGGGCGAGAAACATGTGTTTTCATTGTCCACCAAAGTTCAGGTGGTTTGCATTTCATATTTTTCTCTATTATATATTTTTCTCATATTTTAAGGCTTCTCTGTTGAAGTGTTCTCTCTGCCTAAATTTTAGGTGTGTAAAGAATTGAAACTGCTAACGAAAGCATGTGTAACTCAGGTGCTGTTTTGATAAAGAGATTAAACTTGGAGTTCTTATAAAAGTTATAGCTTCCCTGTGAACTTTTTGAACATTCACCATGATTGCAACAAGTGAACCTGAGACACTTTATAAATACAGTCTAAGGCTGTTTGGAGGACGACATGTATTAAAATCAAGTGGACAGGAAACAGACCAGACAGCATGGATATCTGAGGCATATCAGACAATCAAGCCGTCACAAAAACCTCTCCATATACTGAGAGCATTAGTAAACAAATGCAAAACAGCTGTGCTGGCAGGTGGCAGGTGACACAGTCAATCAGGCACTGATCAGAGGCGAGACGCTCTCTGGAACCAGCGATCTTGATGAGTAAACGGTGAACACACAGAGACAATGAAAACTGAGAGGTAGAAGTGGAAGGAGGAGGCAGACGCACCATGACATTAATGCAGTGGTTTTATATCCCAGAGGGACGTTTGTGGATGAAGTGGCTGAGTGAGCAGGGTGTGTAGCAGCTCCACCTGAGCTTTGCTTTCTTTCGCAGCTGTTATTTTTCAATGGGTGTAGTTGAAAGTCAATCACCTGCTCAGCAGACTGGACAATACATTGGCATATGTCCTTGGAAAAATGAGAAGGTGGTTGAAAGCCAGACAACAATAATATGAAAGAATGGTTGTGGTTATTAAGCAGCAGAATCTGGCTACAGGTGAATATGATGCGGGTCATTTCCTCCACCTGTATACTGTTGGACTGTAACCAGAACAATACTGTCGTATCATTACTTATACTGTAAAAACAAGGAGAGCAACTTCCTAGAGTTCTTCAGTCCTCTTGGATTTTCCAGAACTTCTTTCACGGAGATGTTTTGCTTCTCAACTTGAGTTACCCACCATTAATTCTTATACATAAAATAGAAGATTCTGAACACTAATTTGTGTCTGTAGTTTTTCCACAATTAGTTATCTCAAAATCTGTTAAAGAACAACTACTTCTTCTCGCTCATTAAAAATTGTATAATGTACAAATATATTTACATTCACACTTCTCAAGTTTAATTGCTGGAAACAACACGCCTGATATGTCACTGTAAAGTCCAGTCTCAGTGTAAGAATTAAATTGGACCAGGATTGTTTTCGGAACTATTTTTGATGTCACAAATCATGCTCGTAGGCCCGCCCCTTAAAATTTGATTTTCATTGAAAACAACTTTTAGGTTTATGAAAACATTTTTCAAGTTTTAAACCCTGCTCAAACCTCACTCTGAAAAGTAAAACTTAAACATTCAACTTTAGGAACAAAATTACATTTTTGGGTGAAGAGAGAATTTAATTATTTAGTACAGATTTTGACGGGCTTACATATTGTCCAATGATTCAGCCTGGCACATCGTATCCTCGGTAACCTTGGGTTCTTGACAAGAATTCAACTTAAAATTCTGTGGCTGTGAAGAGGTCTCTCTCTTGTCTGCTTGGTTCAACTTCAAACTCTCCGTCCACCAATTCTCTTTTCATATTCTAACATATTAGGCCATCTTTTTTTCACTGGGGAATAAGAGAGATTTTCTAAGGAGCATGAGCACGTCTGGCGAAAGGAGAAAAGCAGATAGTAGAACAGGAAAGTGAAAGCCCAAATGACAGTAATTTGTCTCGCCTGGGATCATGTAGTTCTCAAAGACCACATTTCATTTAAAATAAAAAGACATCCTAGGGGCTTGATAAACGATAACTGTATATAAAAATGAATGAATAATAAGTGCATAGATGAAATGCTGATACTAATTACAGATAGTGAATGAGAGCAACAGATTGAGGTGAGCTCTGCTCCTGCACTGCCTCTGCCCACGGCGCCTCTGGAGAAAGTGGACCAGGTGTGTAATAGGCACAGCAGTACATGCGGTACTTGCTCTCTATTCACTATCCAAGGACTGTAGCGCTTAATGAGAAGCCACATTCATCCATTACTTTAGCTCTGCTCAGTTCAGTATCTCTGGATTTGAATGTTCTCCCAGCAAATGACTTCACACCCCTGCTTCATGACCCTGAATGAAACGGCAAAATACAATTCCAGTGGAGCTGAACTCGGGCGATCATACCAAAGATCATTTCCTTCAGGTATGTGAACACAAAATACCCATGAACATGTTTTGCTTTTTACTTTTTTAACATGAATGAAATAATTTCACCTACGTTAACTGAATGTCTCAGGATGCTTTGATTTGTGAAATTGATTAGACTGGACAATTAAACATACAAAATGCATGATAACCATTTTTCTTAACTATTATTAGGTTTATGAAAAAATATTTTCACACCAGAAAATTTGGATTTTAAAAGAAAATTCAACAATTCCTCAGTTACAACAGTAGATGAGGGAGGCTCGTCGGAAGTGAGAGGTGAACATGTATTAAAGTTTGTTACACAAGCAGCTTTTATTCCATTGCTGTGGCTTAGTCTGCATTTGTAAAGATTAAATATACACATGCACAGAAATAAAGTTTTGTTGTGTCATGAATAATGTATGAGAATACCCAGTTTGATTTCTCTGCTCAGTCTCACGTCACGGTTTTCTGGGATTGTTAAATACTTATTGATTTACAGTAAGTTCATTCACATTTAGCTTTCTCTCCTCTCCTCTCCTCTCCTCTCCTCTCCTCTCCTCTCCTCTCCTCTCCTCTCCTCTCCTCTCCTCTCCTCTCCTCTCCTCTCCTCTCCTCTCCTCTCCTCTCCTCTCCTCTCCCCTTGCATTGCATTTACTCCATCCCTTCCAATGTCATCTGCTTTCCTTTTTCTCCTTCTATGTTGACCTTTTTGTTTATGTGCTTTGTCCCTTACTGGCCACTGTAAGTACAGTGTAAATTACTCTATAGACTGTCTTTGTCGTAAATGGTGGCGCCATCAGAACATTTACCACAATGGGACATGGTCCTAAGTAGTCAGATAAAAATAATCTGCAAATTAACATAAAAAACAACAACAAAGAGACAGGTGAATGTTTAACATTCACTAATTTCTCTTCACTGTCAGTCAGCTACTTGGACTCTCCTATGTGCCGTTATTAAATCTGGTTACATGCACTTCTCACAGCAAAGTGACACAGCCTTCTTCTGTTCTGAATTATTCACGACTCGCTCTACAGCTCTCCAACATCTGAACACTGATGGATGGTAAATGCTCAGCGCTACTGTACACTGTGTTCTTGGAGGAGTGTTGAACCATTCTCTTATTCGATATGGATTATTAAGTGTTTGTCACTTTGTTCGCCCATCACTGCATCAATATGCGGTCTCCCTGAGGGAGCCAGACTATGTCAAGGAAAAGATACCCACACTCAAACAATATCCAAAATGTATACTTCTGCAGCCATAGGGAGATTTAGGCACAGTGTGAGTTGCTGTATATGTGTATGTTTGTTGTGGCCAGTGCAGAGAAACACCCACACATTGTACTCTAAGTCAAATACTTGAAGCACCAAACCATCCATACAGTCATTCATCCTCAGGTCCTCATCCTGTCACTGAAGGTGAAGACAGCTACAGTACACTGCAGGGAAATCTTACATTGCATTCAGACTGAGAGAAAATGCAACCCAAGAGGGTCGGTGAGGCCACAACAGTCTCTCTGCAAGGCGAATAGGGCAGGAGAACGCCGAGGCAGTAAGTTATTCAATATGTTGGTGAATGGGCTTGTTTGTTGTCCTTCCTACACATGCACTGCCTGTTTATTTACTCCATGGCATGGTTGTCATTCCTCTGCACAATCTATGAATTTTTCTATCTACTGCAAAAGTCTCCATCACTTCATCCACAAGGAAACCTCTGATCCAGATGGCCCTAAAAAAAATTCAAATCAAAGCCGCTGCTGAGATATTGTGAAGCTTGGAAGTATAATATCATGTCGGAAATGTCAGAGCTCAAAGTTACTGACATGCAAAGCCCCCTTGTAGCTGCTAGAAAGTCACTGTTTGGCTTGAGGGTTGTGCAAGTGAAGATAGTTAAAAAATATTCTATAACAGAATTTATTCTGTTTCAGTAAAGATTTGCAGTTATCCTGGGCTTAAGTAAAGCAGGTGAACTGGAAGTCCAAATACACAAAATGTGGAAACAGTGCCTCGTCAGTAGGCTAATATTGATACCTATTCATGGCACCTACAACTATATCTTTACTTCCTTTTGTGTCCACAGATTCAAATACAAACTGTGTGCCCCACATACTGCAGTGAAATTGTCGGAATGACTTTGATTTATGTCAACTAGATGATGATCATACAAGCAGAGGTTTCAAAGATTATCTGAGTTGCAGTGTGTTCTCGTGATAGAAGAAGATTCATGTGTTAGCAATGTTTTAAATATGGCAAGCTTTAATTCCCATAATTACTTTTCAATAGTGTATTTAAATTTCTTTGAGCAGTAATAGTTTGAATTTATAATATAAACATTGGGAGCATTCACACTGTGCAGACTTTTTCATTTCATGTCTTTTGATACACATGACTCACCATAAATGACAATTTGAAACATACATATAGTAAAGATATAATCTGACCGTGGCATGGATTCATCACTGTCTGCATTTTTCATTCATCTTTTACAACGTTCACAATAATATGAATAATATCACAGAAAATACGCTTTAAGCGCTTTTGTTTTAATGACCTCCCACTTTCAACACAGGTGGCACTCTGATGCAGGTAAAATGGATGCCATTGTACTGGATGTAGGGAATCAAATGAACCCTGTCAACCTGAGGGTGATGAAATGTTTTTCTGTACGGATGCTGCTGACGATGGCAGAGGTGCCACTGGCAATTTCCATGTTGCTGCTGACCGTAAGCATGATGCCATCTGTTCTGCAAAGCAGCGGAGGCCAAGAGATCACCAACAAGAAGCCGAGAAAGCTGCTGTGGAGCCTGACGAGGCCCAGGGCTCTCTGTCACAATGGTAAACAGTGCTTATCGACAGGGCCTTGCTTGAATTATGTACGGCTTACAAATCATTCGGTAGTCATCAATTCATATTTGATTATGGAAATGTTAAATATAGAAAGATCAGAATAAATAATGGCAACTACTGACTGAATGCTGAAACAAGTATAAATAGTAAACCACATGGTAAATGATTGATGGTAGAGATGTTATCCATAATGTCTTATGTCACCAAGAGCTGGACATATCGTCCTACTTTTATAAACAGTAAGGAAAAAAACCCAGTTGCTGCTTAAATTAGATAATAGGACAATGCACAGTTTTTAGGTTTTGAATTGAGATAAGACCTACAGGGACAGAGACTGGTATTCTCAACTTTATGTAGCAGATTAACAGTATTAGTCAGACAAGGCGCACCAAAAGATATTTCCATGACAACCTAATTTAACCTTGTTTTTTTTAATTTATTTTTTAAAGACACACCTCATAACCCCAACGAGACAACGGATTGCTTTATTGTGCGTATTGGCTCGTTGAGCTCTGCTATTTATGAACGGCAGCTCGAGTTCAAACACTCCTTTGCAGTGAAAACACTAGATGGCAGGGCAGGCCAAGCAACAGGCGCGCTGAACAGCCCGCTTGATAAGAGTGAGATCGAGTCCAGCGTCTGGTTCTCCGGCACTTGTGCGGTTCAGATCGGCTGCTGCTGCTGTGCTGCTTGACTTTGAGACGTTGTATCCTGAAGGGATAGCCCATTACCTTCGAGGTCAAGATCTTAACCTGTGGACACCGACCGTCGCCAGGACGCCCAAGTTGCCTCTGGAGGAGCGTTGGACCTGATTAAAGGACGCCATGCATTACTTCTGGATATACAGCGTTTGGATCCCCTGCGTCGCTTTCCTCTTCGGATTTCAAGGTAAGGCGACACTTCCATTCACTTATCGTCTTTCAGTGTAAGAGCGATTTTATTTTATTTTTATTTTTTTTACCAGGGCTTTGACTTTATGTTTTGGCGCGGTTTGGAGTCTTTGGAGATTGTTTGGAGCAGTGTTGATTGCCTGTTCGGTGGCGCAGACTAACGCTTGGCGTTTTGAGTTTTGGCTGTTTGGGGCACCTCGGAAATTGTATCTGCGTTTCATGCGTGCTTGAAATGTTAAAATGTCCTGCGTGAAACAGACGATGGTGCTCAGCAAGGTGAAGGTGCACTCATGTGTTCGCAAACTTATGAGATGGCAGAGCTGGAGGAGAGGCGCACCTGAATAGAGACGGGTGGAGTCATGCCTTTCTTTTTACAGCAGAAACTGAGCCACTTTCAAAGTGTTAATAACATGCATTGTGTGCGAGTTCTTAATGTACAGCAGCTTGCACTGATATGACTTTTTGGGCACCTGGCTACCTGTTTTAGTGTGTGCTGACATCTTGTTGGTCAGGCCCTCTCCAGTTGGATTGAGCTGTCTAAAAAAACCCCTCTGGAGCTGCTTCACCCTAGGTTGGGCACCTGTCAGTCATCAGCAGGACAACTTCTCCACTTAGCCTTTCTATATTAGTTGCAGTTTTTGCTGCTCAGATGTTACCAAACTATGTCTGGTCTATTGGCAACAAACAACCTTTGCCAGCAGTGCACCAGGAAGCCATCAAATCTCATGAGATGATCACTATCCTGGTAGATGTACAGTTTCAAATGCTCCTGAGAGACTTGAAGCTTACAGTTCACCCACCATTGGAAAACTAATAATACCTTGAAGTATTTTCTGCCTCCTCCTTTAACCTACCAGTCTTATTTAGTCTAGACTGAACCTCTCCTCCCTTCATTTACATCCTCCGACCTCTCGCATCTCTTTTCACTTCAACCATGACTGCACTAATAGAGCTGATTTGGCTCCTCTCAGGGAGCTTGAGAGGTGAATCAATTAGGTTGTTTTGTCTCCCACGGGGGACCACGCTACCTAGAAAAGCGTACACCCTGACCAAGCATATTGGATTCACCTTAACACTGTACTGATGCTGGCAGGCAGCCTGGATGTTGTCATGTGCCAGATTGGGGCAGAGAGCGAGAGTAAGAGAGAGGAAGGAAGGGGAGGCAGACACACGGGGGAATCCGCGGTGAGCGGAAGAGGATAAGCTGAAATTGGGTGCATTCAGGAATACTTAATATTTGGTTCTTTTACATTATAATTAGATATTGGCAGTAAGTGATGCTCTCTGGCATCCTTCTGTTGCTCTGCTCTTCTTCTTTCTATGAATTCCTCTGTGTTTCACCGTTTTGTTTGAAACATTCGTTGGACTGAATGTCAGAAAGCAACTAAAGACCACGAATGACTGTTTCAGCACACAATGTAGTGCTACCAGTGGCTTTCTGATGGTGAGAAATCGTCTGTCTCAGTCTCCCTTCACTACTACTGTCGACTTTTTATTCCGCTCGTGTCGAGCTCGCTGCCTGTCTTGAATTTTAAAGCACAACCGGGATATTTCTTCTCAGAGCAGAGATTTATGAGAAGTGAAGCTTTGTAACTCTGTAACACAGCGATTTGTTTGAAATTACCTTTCGCTATCAGCCAATTAACACAGATTTGTTATAATTTTCCTGAATTCTCAGCCATCCTGATAACGGCAACTCTCAGAAACAGCCCATCGGTTGTTTGATGATCAACAGGTGACCACAGTCATATAATATAATCAACGCAGCCACTGGACTGTGCTGTGTGGTGATGTGCGTCGTTGCTTGTAGATCCAGGATGATGAGAGGATGATGGATGTAGAACTGGTCTGTCAGTCGCAGCTTCATTACTTGTGGGATTCGGTGGCTGCTTCTGCTTCCTCCCTCTGTCCCCGTCTTTTACATCTTCCACAGCTCAGCAGCTCATCCACACACACATCGTATGTGTGTGTCTGCATGTTTGTAATTTAGTAAAACAGCGACTCTGAGCTCTTTTGGAACATTATCACTGAAACTGAGAGATTACACTTCATAGAATATGTGTATACGACTGTCCCGTGATTCTTTTCTGTTTAAATTAGCTGGAGAATCTATCATTAGTTATTTTTTTCAGTTTTATGCTCTTCTTCAAGACTTTGGTGTCCTCCGCTCATGTCAGACTGTAATGCAGATATCTGTCCAGCTTTTTAAGAATAACCCTGTTAGATGGAGACCTTTGACTCTATCTTTTGCTTGTTGCATAATTTATAGGCTAGACCGTGTGCACACATCAACTGCAGAGATGAGTGTGTGTCAGAGATCACATTCCTATGTTTATATAACCACAAAGGCCCTCTGCAGTGAGGAGCCAAGTGATATTTAATTGCAGGTTTTCATATCGGAGGATGGAGGTTCCTCCTTCTCCTTCTCTGCAGCTTTAACCAGGTGAAGGCCTATATAGGTTGCACTTGAGTGAGTCTATCTTGGAGCTGTCAGGGAACCGGCATGAGAGAGCTGAAGGACCTTTGACAATGGAGAGTCAGTGATGGAGCCTTGTTTTCTTTTTTCTTCTTAGACATTTTGGAGATATAAGTTACATCTGGCTCATATAAGACTGCCTGCAATTTATCTGAGACAATCAACTCCAGTATAGGAAGGTAATGAAACTGATTTACTATTTTTTTAAAGGCCAAACATGTCTATTTATTAAAGAGCTGTCTGTTCTCTAATATCGTTTTCAATCGGTAAACTTCCAGGTTTACTGAGGACAAAGACGTCCAGTTTCTTCTTATCTTCCCAGCACCTGAATTCAAGCTCGAGCTCCTCTTTATTTGTTACTTTACTGTAACTCTGCTCTTCAAAGGGTTGCCTTAATGCTTTGATCTTCAAATTTGCCTCCTCATCAGGGCACCAGAGTCCCTCTCCTGATGGTTTCATTTAATTAATTAGGACAAATGACAGTATGTAATTTTAATTAGTGGCTGCTTTGCACATTAGCCTCGCAGTGTGAGGGATGCAGGAACAGAGGAAGATAAAGACAAGGGGACAAATGATCTCATGTAAAATCTTAGAAAGTCTTCTGTAAAGGGATTAGTTGATCCCAAAACCTCATTGGGAGGACTTTACTTCTCTGTTGTAGAAAACTGAATTCAAAACACTGATCCAGTCCAAGTGAGACAAAATGCACCTGCAGATTCCAGATTGTGATTCTGTCTTATTTCCGGCTTCCAGCACTCTTTGCTGTGTGACAAATATAGTTTTGTATTTTCTTGGTTGCACAACAACACCGAACAGGACCAAAGCTCTGTGCTAATGTGGAGCAGCCAAGTTGGAAAGGATCTGGAAATTGGCAGTACATTTGCTGTGGTCACAAACAGGGTGAGTTGTGTATTTTGTGAAGTTTACACTGCTGTGGCTGCGATAGATGAGGCCTATAAGAGTTGGGAAAAAAGTGGGCGGCGGGGTTAAGAAATATGGGTTTAGAAAGAAAACATCCATCCTAAGAGGCACTCTTCAGTTTTGGCAACAGTGGTATTCAGAGGCAGTGTGTGGGTGTGGAAGCTCAAATAGTTCTGGGCAAAGGAAAAAAAACAACAAAAAACAGAGGGGAAAAAAAAGTGTTACAGCGATTCAAAAATCTTTGACTCACTGAGATGATCAGAGATCTAAATCTGCTCAGTCTGTTTCTGTTTGTCTTATCACAGAACCCATTTTAAAAGTTCCCACGGGCAGGTTTTCCTCTTGTCCATACAAATCTGTGTTTTGTTGTGAGCTAGCAGAGAAATGCTAAAACGCTGATAAAAATCAACATTTTATACAATTCACTGTCATTAAAAAAAAAAAAAAATTTTTTTTGGCACCCCAAGTTTCATTTAGCCTTGTACAACTTTTGTCCTATAGTTAGAGTTTTATAATTTCAATGAAGTAAAGAAACAAATGGAGGTTTTTTTTTAAGTAGTTGATCTGGTTATTTATTTAAATCATTAGATAACCATGTGACTATTGGAATGTTGAGTTTTTGGTTACATTGCTAATTATTCTTTATTCAAAAGTTGTTTTGGACTTTTGGATTTAACAGCAACCTGGATCATTATCAGCTACTTAGCATGCTGTGGTTGCTATTGTTTGTATGGTGGTAAACGATGAATTTCTTCCCGTCACAGTGACTTACTCTGAAAGGAAATGGCAAAAATGTGTTTCATCGAAAAAAGTCAAATGAGCTGCATACAAATAAAAGAATAGCGGGAATGGTTGTGAGAGTTTGGGAGTGCTCACTACCTACATTAAAATGTGTTATGCAGGTGTTGTATCACAACACACAGGCCAACTGAGTGGAACAGCAGCAGGCAGCTAATATATACAGAAAGAGATGCTGGGAGTCTATGTAAAGGAGCCATAGGCAACAATGCAGCTATAATGTAGAGGAGCAACACGAGAGAGAGGAGGGGAGAGAGGAGAGACGAGAGAGGAGCAACAAGAGAGAGGGAGGAGAGAGGGAGGAGAGAGAGAGGGAGGAGAGAGAGGAGAAGAGAGGAGAGAGAGAGGAGAGGAGAGCAGAGGAGAGCAGAGGAGAGGAGAGCAGAGGAGAGAGAGAGGAGAGAGGAGCAACAAGAGAGAGGGAGGAGAGAGGAGAGAGAGGGAGGAGAGAGAGAGGGAGGAGAGAGAGAGGAGAGAGAGGAGAGAGAGAGGAGAGCAGAGGAGAGAGAGAGGAGAGAGAGGAGAGAGAAGAGAGAGGAGAGAGGACAACAACAACAACAATGTTGATAAAGCATATTGCACCCTTTGTTGATTCAGCACTGATAGTCGCAGAGACTTATTGTCTTGGATGTCAAGTCATCATCTGAACAGTGACAGCCTGTACAGTAGCAGACATGAAAGGGAACAATCAGGCTCCAGTCTTCTCCAGACATTTCTTCTGTCTCGCTGTCACACAGAAACCCATCATCGCAGTGGGAGCTCTGTCCCGGAAATCAAATGGAAAGCCTGATTGTCAGACCGAAATGGAAAGGAGTGAGTGAATGGTCTTTAAACTTCGTCTTTACAATGTGGAAATGAAGGCATGTCTCTGTGTTGACCAGTGTGGCAGTGATACGGCCTTTGAGCAGAAGAGGGCAGTGATAATGGAAATACCAGGAGACCTACTGCGCATTCCAACCCCCATATTACCATACTACTCAGTGTGACAGAAAAAAAAAAGATTTATTGTGTCCCAATACATAGTATCTCTAAAACAAAAAGTATGTCAAAAATACCAGGATGTACTACATCCTGTCGTATTTGGCTGTTTGCAGGCCAGCACGCTTCTCTGGCTGTTCTGACCCACAATCCTCAGCACTCCGCCCAGTTGTAAAGGAAGAGGAAGACGAGAAATAAGAAAGAGGTGTAACATTAAGTTTGCACTCAACATCACATCATTTTTTTCCTTTTACTTGCTGCACTTCTGATTACGATGGATTATGACCTGGAAGGTTAAAGTTCAAGGCGCATTTTTTCTTGACAAAGTGGCATGTCCCAATTGTATGCATTCTGCATGAAACGGTACACACTTTGTAAGGGTAGCTGTTGTACGTACTGAAAGTAAATATACATGAGATTCGGAACGTACCTCTAAATTATTGTCAAGCCTAAATTCTTCGTCATGTAATTACTGCAAAACACAGGCAAGGAGAATTATGCCAATTCCCTTCAAGCATTAAAATATGTTTTACAATTAGGCTGGATAAATAAATTGCAGATTTTCGACAATAATTAAAACAAACCTTTTATTTCCTGCTTGGAGGAAGCCATAAAACTGATACTTGCCTTTTATTAAATGCTGCTGTGAACAAGAATTTTTCCTTATTTTCCTTCTTTTTCATGAAGCGGGGGAAGAACAAAAACTGATGCAAGCAAAACTGTGTTTGTTTATATTTTACTTTCTACTGGAAAGCAATGCACCAAATCAGAATGATTAAAAGTATATTTGACACAGCCGCATCTCGGCACACAATAAGAATGTACGGAGTAACCATTGGTGCGGAGCAAAGAAATGAAATAAATCAGGCCACTGGCAATCACATCGGTTGTCTGATGTTCGGCACTGATAATCACGGTTTCTGGAAACTATTTAATTGGATGTTTGTTTACCCTGACACAGATTTTGTTTGGTCTCCTCTGGAATCTGTCTTACAAAGCGGATTCAGGGTGTACAATATCTCACATTCAGCCTACAACAACAAAGACCATGAAGACCCTCGTCCTAACACATACACGAACCATGAATTTGATTATTGATGACTTGACGTGAGCCTTTTCATTTTTTTCCAACACCTTCCTCCACAAACTGATGTGAGCAATTATGATCTGCCATTTTCTACCTTCTGCTCTCCAGTCCTCAGCCAAACATTTCACGTTTCTATTACCGACACGGTGGCTGCTTTTCCCGGGTGGGTGATCACACGCCGTGGAGACGCAGAGATGGAGGCCTGAGGTTTAGAAAATCGCTTTTATTGTTTTGTTTTTTTACTACAGAAAATGTTCTCTCATCTTGTTCTCTCCTTTCTGAATGGGCTTTTCCGTTATAACGACCTCAAATGAGGATTCAGCACTCGATCAGGGCTCCACTGATTTCACTGATTCTTCTCGCTGTACAAACTGATGGGAGGTTGATGACTTGAGCTGGATTGACTTCATTGTAGCCGTTACTCTGCTTCACAGTCGTCACCATGACAATGATTATTATTATAAGTAATAAGGACCCATATATTCTGCTTGATACAATAAGACTAGTAGTACTTTGAAATGATTATAAAGGGATGTACTGTATCATGTAAAGAGGAGTCCCGTATATGATAGCATCAGGGAAGTGCTTTTATTCACCAGAAAGACTTTTCATGAATATCTTTCAGCATTCCTGCTTTGATCTGATATTAATGAGTTTATCTTTGTCCTATCATGCTGGAAAAGTCTCCAGGCACTGCAGCATCGCACACTTTGCACACAATGTCCCTCGGCACAAATACAACATGCGTGTATCTTGACTGTGCTCACACAAATTAGTTTAAAAGCTCTGTTAGCGGCAACATCTATATTATGTCTCGTTAAAGAATAAGTTAAGTGACAGTTGCATTAAAAAAATCACATGCATAAAAATAAGTTTTTCTTTGCATCAAATATCAGTTGATTTCATAGTTAATTAATTAACTTCTCGAACTTCATTGAAGTATGCCAGTAGTTTAACTGTCCAGTTACTTTTTGGGCCACTATATGTATGGCATACTTAATTATAGAGCTGTGTGCAGAGTTAGAGACAGAAGTGTGACGGGATACAGTATTGGGATAGGTTGGAGAGTGACTCAGGATAAGGAAGGATAGTGCAGAAAGGAAAGCACAAAGAGGGAATTAAAGATGTCAAGAGCTGAGACGAGCTTGATTCCTGTTGGATCAAAGCTTCACTGTTCAAACAGAAACGAGTTTAGCCTGAGCTTTATACTGAATTTAAGTCCTACTTGGAATTTTTTTGTTGTTGTCTTTTTAAAGTTGACATATTTTGAGGAGCCTTCCACCAAAGACTATTCCCTGAGCTGATCTTGAAATACAATTTCATCCACAGTCCAGGGTGAATTGAGAACAAGCTAGTAGAACATCTCCTGTTACTATGTATGCAGGTACGTCATAGTTACCACTTGAAATACATTTCAGGGAAGTCAGAGCTGGTGTTTAAGCACCAGGCTCCCTAGTGATATGCAGCAACGCTGGCGAGTGAGGAGAAGTATCAAATCCTAAGCCAGTTGTGTGTCAGACTGTATGAGCTTTTAGATGTGGGGCATAGAAGATAATACAGTCGTTTTTCAGATGCTCAGACGAAGTGACAAACGTCTTCAGTGAGGACTTTGGTTGTGAGGATTCTGGAAACGAGCCACAGTGTACACTGATGGAAATTCCTTTTGCTGTGTGATTTAAATACGGCTGGGAAATACAGTTTTGCTCCTTTCTGGGGAAGAAGCTGCAAGAGACTGACCCGATTGGGCAGAGGTGATGCATCAGGAAATAAAAATGAGCATTTTATTTCATCCTTGGTAGTGAGGAAGACGACAGATACTAGAAAACCCGTATGCAACACTATAACTGTTGACATGAAAATACCAAATTAAAACTCTGCTGTGATGTGACCCTCCTCAAACTGATGAGAGCAGCCTATTTTACTTCAGAATGGACACAAACTGTTATACATTTTATGTTTTATAGTTGAATGTCAGATTTACTTGAGTGTGTAGATACAATCATTGCTTTAGCATCTTTTCATTGATCTAAAGCTGTTAAATGTTACCACAACAGTCCCTTACCAAAGTCATAAACATTTATTTTCCTACTCTTTTCTGTTGTGCATTTTGATAATTAAATTCGCCCCCATTATATCTAAATTTAAATAACCGCTTTACTGCCAATTTTCTAATAGCACAATCTCTCTACTCCCATTAATGTGATGCTAAACTTGTGACTGTAACTCAATGTTGCCTCAGTTCAGCCCATTGAGCCTCCATGGCTCAGTGAGCATGTGGCTTTGAGTGAGTTATTGTTGGACTAATCTGATCTGATGACAGCCAGTGAGTGTCTGCAGTGGGAAGATTGATTAATTTTCCTGTATTTGCATATTCAAATAGTAGCAGGACACCATCATAATATTGGAGTTAGTTCGAATAACTTTTAGATAAAAGAAATGTTATCATTGGATTAATGCTGATAGAGTAGGATTAGGGTTTCGATGTATACGGAGGGGCGTTGCTTGTGAACAATTTTTTCGGTAGTGTCCTCATTCTTCATCACATCATTCTTTCATGCCTGCTTTGATGACATTTTACTCTTACACCCTTCTTATGTTCGACTTGGTGGCTACAAGGAAGAATTCCTCTGCTGATCACCTGTGTATCGAATCTCTTTGATTCCAGGTTCTTGTACTTGTTGTAGTTGTTGCTGCCATCGCTCTCTGAGGGTCAGACAGGTATTTTCTCCTTTACTTCTCTGACTGTGTACTGTAATAACAAAACAATGCTGCTTTATTGTAATACTTTTATCCACCACTACACTTCAACCTGCACGTTTCACACCATTTGATATGCACAATGACTGTAGTGCACACAAGAAGAATAATCAACAAGAAAGTATGTAATTATCATTAGCATACATACGCTTTTACAAAAAAATAATGGATGTACTTCATATGGTTAAAAAATAAACAACTTTATCCTACATGGCTAAAAGGCTGATTTTATTTCTGAAATATTTAAATGTTTAACAACTGATTTTGACATTATTATTTTGTGATGTGTTTAAATAATAACTGCTGTTTGTAGTAAAATGGAACTCAATGACACTTCAATTGAATTCAATTCAACTTTATTTACATAGCGCCAAATCACAACAGAGGTTATTTCATGGCACTTAACACATTAAAGTCCTTACAGCAAGAATTTACAATATTATACTATTATAAAAAAAACCCTCCTCTTTAAGGGAGAAAAACCTCCAACAGAAGGAAGGAAAAACTCCCTTTAACAGGAAGAAACCTCCAACAGAACCAGGCTCAGGGGTGGGCGGCCATCTGCCTCGACCGGTTGGGGTGAGAGGAGAGCAGAGAGAGAAAAGGACAGCATAGAGATACAAGAGAAGAACTGTTGGTGGAGACGACAAGCGCAGGGCAGAGACATGCAGCTCCATGACGGGACATCTGGAAAAGAAAGAACAGAAACTACGCGAGCGAGGGAACTCAATGGAGACAACAGACAATAAGAAAAAACTATGGGAGAGAAGAAGATGGTGAGGTATGAGTCAGTTAAAGAGAAGGAGGGAAAAAAAGAAGCTCAGCATGTAACGAGGTCCCCCAGCAGCCTCGGCCTATAACAGCATAACTAAGGGTTGGTTCAGGTCTACCTGAGCCAGCCCTAACTATAGGCTTTATCAAAAAGGAACGTTTTGAGTCTAATCTTAAAGCTAGAGAGGGTTTCTGCCTCTCGTACACAAACTAGGAGCTGGTTGGTTCCACAGGGGAGGAGCCTGAAAACTGAAGGCTCTGCCTCCCATTCTACTTCTGGAAACTCCAGGAACCACAAGCAGACCAGCGTACTGAGAGCGAAGTGCTCTGCTAGGATTATATGGTTCTATAAGATCTCTAAGATATGATGGAGCCTGGTCATGTAGAGCTTTGTAAGTCATCAAGAGAATTTTAAATTCTATTCTTGATTTCACAGGAAGCCAGTGAAGAGAAGCTAAAACTGGAGAAATATGATCTCTCTTGCTAAAACCCGTCAGTACTCTTGCTGCAGCATTTTGAATCAGCTGCAGGGTTTTTAATGAGTAATTTAGACATCCTAACAACAAGGAATTACAATAATCCACCCCTAGAAGTAATAAACGCATGAATGAGTTTTTCTGCGTCACGCTGAGGAAGGATTTTCCTGATTTTATTAATATTACGGCGATGAAAGAAGGCAGTTCTGGAGATTTGCTTTATATTTCAAACATGGACCAGTTGGAGTGCAGTTTAGGGTTTTCCTGACCATTATAAGGCTTAGACACATCATCCAAGCCATTTTGGGTGCCACCTAAGCTAAATCATTGTGCAGAGCATTAAACTAGCTAAATAACTTTCCCCAGATCTCATGATTGCAGCTGTTTCACAGTGGACTTCACTAAAAAGTGTTGGGTGTCGTTATTATCTGCTCTAACTTTCCCAAATTTTCTAGAAATTTCACACCGATATGGTATGTCCAAAACTGAGGTGAAATTGCATACATCTAATTGCAAAATTTCACATTTTCTTTTGGTGGGACCCTTAAATCTATCCACCAACTACATGCACCAAAGTTTTCCACAAACTTTGAGAAAACACTACAAATGTGGCCTTTCACGGCAAGACACAGTTTGTGAATCTCTTCTAAAGTTAGTGAATTTGACAGTAACTAACAGAATTAGACTATTCTGTATGTAATGCGAGTAAAAGTGCAGTTGAAAATAGCCCTGGATAGATCCATTGTGTTTGCATTATTAAAGAGTGGCAGTGAATAATTTAGCCTCTTGGAATGTGCAGTGATTTCCTCATGAGGTTTGTCTTGTGGACTGAGCACTAATATGATTATAGACACTCCACAAAGAGCCCCTTCACTTGAGCAGTAGTTCAGACTCCCATCAATATCCACAATAATCATAATGAAAATGATCAACTCCTCCTCTTCCTCTGCTCATCCTCCTCTTCCTCTGCTAAACCCGCTTTTTACCTGCCCTCTGTAGGCCAGTCTAACTGTAAGCCAATCAAATCGATCTCTTTACTACAGTACATTCCATTGATCAAAATGGAATGCAAGACACTTCAAAAAAATATTCAGAGACCAAAGAAGATTAAGGGGAATATCAAATCTCTCTTCCCATAAACCTCCCTGAGTCAGTGCTGGATGGATGTGTCAGAGCTGGCTGGGAGCTCCGAGCTGCTCGTCACAATGATCCACTCCACTGAGGTGAAGGAAGCTGCACTCAAATCCCCATTTTACACACTAACACCACTCATTTAGTGGCACTTTTATTTTTCAAAAATAAATTTATTATTTCCAGCAGCCCCAACTACAATCATGAATTGTTTTATAAAAATAAATATTTTGTAATTTGTGACAAAAAAACTGTAATAGTAAATGGTAGAAATGCATTGTGTATTTAAATGTAGCCCCATTGTGAAAGACCATAACATTTTCTCAGTGTAAACTATTGGCCTTAAATCCAAACATATTAGTGTTGTTATTGGCACTAATAAAAGCAGCTGTGTGTCAGGAAAGGATTGTTCTAATTTTGACAGGCCACCTTCTTTCCTTGTCACATATCTCCCCTGCAACCAGCAGCTTTGTATTTATAGTGCCCCACTGAGTAATAGCTGGTATCATTACAATTTTGCTGCCACAATAGTTCACCATATTAAAACAAAATGGCAATCACCATATAGCCGTTTGTAAAATATATGTCACCATGTCAGTGTTTGGAAAAACAGACATTTGACATGGCTGGTTAATTCCCCCGCTGCAGAGAAGGTCAAGGGGCGTGTTAAATACGTCTCTCGAGTTTCTGTATACAAGCGGCATCAGATCTGAAAGATGTGGCGTGACTCCCGCTGCAGGGGCCGAGGCGGATAACAACCAGTAAAACACTGTCAGCTGTTCGATAGCTGTAAACCTGTAAAGGGAGAAGAATGAGTCTGATTGGAGAGTCCGGTCACATCTCACAGAGCAGTGGAGGGGGACAGCAGCAGGACCACCACTTAGGAGGAAGATGTGAAGCTTTTGGTTTGTTCTTGTGGGATGATGCTGCTGTGCCTGTTGAATCAGAAGAGGAGCACTTGAGATACTGTCCTGTCATTCCTAGACTGTGACAACTGCATTGTTTCCATTGGGGATAAGCACGTCAGGCAAAAGTACTACATGAAACTTGCTCATTTGATTATTAATTGAATAACAATAGTTGTGTATATTAAAGTCGATTTTTATTTGTAATTGTTTTTTATATTATAACGACTATTCACATATTTGAAAATCAAGTCCCATCCCTAGTTTGTGTTTTTACTGAGAAGGTTTGGGTCAGCTTGGATTCTCAGAGATAATAGATTACAATAATTTTTTGTAGAAACTTTTCCTTCATCCATTTGTCCTTCCTTCTGTCCTTCCCTTCTTCCTTCCCTCCTTCCTTCCTTCCATCCATCGATCCTCCTTCTTCCACTTATCCGGGTTCGTGAGTTCGTAACATTTTCCATCTCAGGCCAGATGAGCTATATAATTCCTCTCGCTTGTTCTGGGTCTGAACTGGGGTCTCCTACCGTTGTACATGCTAGGAAAACCTCCCATGGTAGGGGCCCGTGGGAGGCATTCCAATCAGATGCTGAACCACCTCAAGTGACTCCTTTGGATGTGCAGTAGTAAGGGCTCGACTCCAATCTCGCCCCCGGACGTGTGAGCTCGTTACTCTACCTCTAAGGCTGAGCCCGACCACCCTGCAGAAGAAACTTTTATTTCAGCCACTTGTAACCGCGATGTCATTCTTTCAGTCATTACCCAGAACTCGTTACCATAACAAAGGACAGAAAATAGACTGACTGGTAAATTGAAAACTTTTGCCTTTCGGCTCAGATCCCTCTTCACCACAATGGTATCCTGGCAACACGGACCAAATGTTTTTCTCCCAGTTTAAAATCAAACACACAAGTCCTTAATAGTCACGGTAGAGTTGAAGAGGTTGGTGTTTGGCATGCATTTAATCAATGCAGTCACACCTACTTCATGTGTTGGGTGCTGTGCCTCATATGTGGACAGGGTCTACTGCCACGCTGATAAGGGTCGCGCTGGCCGTGTTGTGGGTTCGGTCGCGGTGTCAGTAGAGGCTTATGGAGTAGATGTGACTCACACGGAGGTTAACAGCGACACAGAAGGTTGGGAGAGGGTTCGGAGCACAACAGCGCTGACTACCACAGTCACAAACAACACGCATGCAGTCTGCGGTTCTACTGCAGATGAGAACATTGCAGCATACTTTTAGCAACTTGGGTGGAAAAAAACTGCCTTCTTACTCCATTTTAACACGTGTTGGAACTTTCTTTTCTTTTTGTTGGGGATGGTGTGCTGTGTGTTATTTTGCTATAAATGATTGAGTTTGGTTAGACTCCAATTTTATACATATTCACAAGAAAGTAAAATATGTACTATGTGACAAGGAGAATTGCAGTATAGATATTAACAGATGCAATGGAAATACTTGCATATTCTGAAGCAGTTTATCGACTGAAAATGAATACATACAAAGTCAAGCCTGTGGTAACTTTTAACCTCTTTTACTCTGAGCAGAACTAAGAAAAACAAATTTATTTTCTCTTTACTGAATACAGCATATTCAAGAACTGTTTGGGTTTTCTGTAATGTATCGTCGCTTTATCCTGAAGTTGGCTTGACATGATTTAAAAGTAACCCTTGTGAGCTTACACACCTCAAGACAACATGCACAGGTGACAGGATTTGAAAGTGTGTAGATGAGATGATAAAATACAGAAGGGGAGTGAGTTAAGAGCAGATCTGTAGGTTAGAGGAGGAGATTTATGACCTAACAGGATAATGAAATTTATGTTGATCAGAGAGAGCAAGGGCGCTTTTCTCATGTTATTCCTGTTTCTCATTCTTCTCAGTTTTGTCCTTCCTTTTGTCCTCTGTCTCTCGGGTGCATCACATTGTCTCGTCTCTCGGTTGGTATCTACTAGTGATTTACTGATGTGACACACTCCTCTGTTTTTGTTGCATTCAGAGGAACAGGTTTGAAAAGAGGACAGGACCACAAAGGAAATGTGTGTGTGTGTGTGTGTGTGTGTGTGTGTGTGTGTGTGTGTGTGTGTGTGTGTGTGTGTGTGTGTGTGTGTGTGATGAAATGAAGAGAAATAGATTTGAGTGCCACCCTGTAATGTGAACCAAGTATGCTTTCTCAGACACTATCCTTTCTTTTTCCCCTATTCTTAGCACAGCCTTTTTAAAATGAACCATGATAAGCACTGTCAGTTATTTATATGCTAATTTACCAAAGAGACACATCATATATTAGAATACCCTCAGTTTAGTCAAGTGGAAATGAGGTGTGTGTGTGTGTGTGTGTGTGTGTGTGTGTGTGTGTGTGTGTGTGTGTGTGTGTGTGTGTGTGTGTGTGTGTGTGTGTGTGTGTG
The DNA here is from genome assembly GCF_029030835.1 of Brachyistius frenatus. Classification (NCBI taxonomy): domain Eukaryota; kingdom Metazoa; phylum Chordata; class Actinopteri; family Embiotocidae; genus Brachyistius; species Brachyistius frenatus. Next base: position 3,232,154 of record NW_027210600.1, read on the forward strand.
CACGCCAAAACTGACCTTGTGGCAATAATATCTGGGGTCAAAGACATGTTTTTTTTTGTTTTTTTAACCACATGAAATGAAGCAGCACTGTAGATCTGATTAGAGAGAGTAGAAGGGAAAAGCCAAATCCTTGCACAGCAAGAGGCTTTAGCAACATCGTCGGTGGTTTTAAGAACTCGGTTGGAATTTATCTGCCAGTCCATTTGACTCGCAGTAGGTGCTCCCAGCAGCTTTTCGGCTACAAAGAAGACTGCAGAGGATGAACAGATGCAACTCTGGCAGGTCTTATGCACTTTGTGATGAACTAAGCAAGGCTATCTTCCCAACACTGGTTTGCACAAGCATTAGTGCAAATTTCCTTTTTGCATTATTAAAGAACAATGTACCTGGCAGGTTGTTGCAAGAAACTTGAAGAGTGGAGAGTTGGAAGTTCCTCTGTGGATTTAGGCTGTCTCAGTGTCCTCTGTCTTTTCCTGTAATCTCAAACAGACTCAGGGATGTTGAGATATAGATCTATAGGCTATTCAATGTGTTGCAGGACTCCTTTTTGCTCTGGTCAGTGCAGACAGTTATGTTTGTTTGCTGTATAGTTGGGGTAGTTTTCATGCTGCCGACTGAATTAAGGACCAATCAGGTGCCTCCTTAAAGGCATTACATGATGGATAAGAACCAAATCTAAAAGTGCCCAAAACTTTTTTGCAGTACTGGAAATTACTTACCAAAAATAATAATCATTTCTTTTCTACTTGTGTTTGCGTGCATGTGCTTGTGTTTTACAGAATGTTTATATATATATGAAAAACATTAATTTAGGGCAGTCTTTCTCTGCTTCCTGTTTAATTCTTCACAATTAAAACTTGACAGGCAATGCAACTTAGTTTAATGATATTTTACAAAAGACATACATCACACGTAACCTGAATTTAAGTTTAAAAAAAGAAAGAAGAAGGCATTTCCCTTATGAGTGTGTGGCTGTGGGTGCATTTAATTTGGCCCAAAAGCATCTTAACCCCATGAGCTTTTTGCAACAAATCAAAAAGACAAACGTGACTCAGTTTGAACTTCTCAGCTGGAAGGATTCCCTGCTTTTCTTCATGTGGAGCTGTCCATGGTGCCGAACCTCGGTTTCACTCGGCTTCCATCTGCAGCTAACTAATCTTCACTACAAATTCCGCAAATTAATTTGTAGGGTAACCGGCAACAGGAGTACATTTTACAGACATTAAAACAGACGCCACTATTCACAGAAAGCAGAAAAAGGATGAGTATCATGTACATACAGAACAGCATATTCCACCATGTGTGAGTTAAGCAGTGAAGAAACCTCATCTCAGCATTCAGCTGTAAGCCTTATCAGTTCTCCCATACTCTCCTTATTGAGTGTATTAGAGTTGAAATATGTGATGTCCATGATGCTAAACATGTTTTATCATTTTCTTCCCTTTGATAAAACAAAGTTTTTATTACAGTAATATGCAGCAGTTTTAACATTTTTCATCAAGTCTTTAAGGACATTTGTATACATGTACTAATAGGTCACTGACATAATTTGACCTTATACCAGCAGCACCTCACTATTATAAGGTAGTTTTGCTTCGGAATAGGACTGTACTGAACAATATTTTCTAAAAAAAAGAATACTTTTTTTTTTTTTCAGTTTTCTTTTTTGGACAATAGTTTGACACTGCACAGTTCTGATGAGAAAAGACTTGACACTTTAATATCAACTACAGACACCATCAGACTGCACTGTTAGACTTTTGATTATTTGCCAGGCAAAATACCATTACATTGTATAAGGTTAGTAAATGTGCACATAAGTTTCAGTGGTATTGTGTGACATCCCCCAAAAAATATAGCCAAAGAATCTTACACTATGCTACACTCCTTCATCTCTAACTACCTGCACTACTCAGTCGGCTCTAAACTGCTTATTGATTTCACTGACAGGTAATCGGAGAGCTGATGAGCCCCAGATGAGCTGTCTGGAAATTGCACGCTCAGCACTTGTAAAAACAGAATTGGTTCAGTAACCTCTATGCCATAATCTGAAAATGGCCCAGTAAAAGTCACTTCAGCTGCCCGGTTTAAATAGATGCAATAAAGAAACACCTTAACGTGAACAATGTGAATTGTTGGGTCTAGTCTAGTTTTTGTCCAGTGTGAATGCAAAACATACATTTGTTACCAGGCATGGACATTATTTCTGTGAAGATGCCTTTAAGCTGGAGCATCCTAACAGATAATGCCTGAGGAGTGTTCACTTAGCTTCTCTGTTTTTATGCTGAACTAAACCATAAAAACCATTAGCCTGCAGCATTCATTAACTGTAGCCATTGATTGCCAAATGATTGATTACTGAAATGAGTCCAGAACGGCACAGTCAGATCGGAGCTGCTGGCATTCTAATAGAAGATGACAAGAACTGTCGGTGGGAGACATCTCTGTGTGCAGTAGAAGGCCAAAGCGAGGAAGATTAAACATGTTACACTGGCATAAACCAAACACTGTTCTATTAGTTTCAGTTCTGTGTGGTCTTGTTGGATGTAAAGGTCTGGATGGCATTATTTTAGCAAAGTGAGATGTTTATCTATAAAGTATTTGCTTTTAAAGTTATTTTTGCCAAGACATGTAACACAAGCCCACAGCAGGAACCAAACTGGGAACAATTCCATTATGCGGCCTGCGCTGTAAGTATTCAGCTACAGAGGCACAGATACTTGGATTAAATCTTCAGCCACCACGAGGGAGCTAAACATTCATAGAACTCGGCTCTTCCTGCCATATTTCATCTTTTTACAGTATTTTCTTTGAAATGCTATTTTGCATTAGTTTGTGTCTCTGCATCAGAATTTGCCCTTGTAAGGAAAAGAGAGTGTGGAAACATTTTAAACACAATGACCGGAGGAGTGTGAAAATCTGGGTTTTATGGATTGTCAGTAGGCTTTACTCTATGAATACTTTAGCAACTCTGCATGAATACCTGAATCAACAAGAGGAAACGGATGCATATGTAGCTGTTATTAGGGCTGTTGGTGATAAAATGTTTTAAATGCAAATCTCAAAAGCACATTTCAGACATTTAGATTCATGTATGCATTAATAAAACAATCTATTAAGATCTCATCGAAATCATGTTTTCTTAGCAGAATTAGGAATGAATTGTTTCAAACAAGTGGGAGCTGAAACTAGCTGAAACAAAAAAGCAGCATAATACAACTTTAGTAGCATAAGGCACAATCCATATGTATACAGGAGTGATTTTAAAGTTATCGTTGCAAATCTCCCTTTATTACTGTATGTGCCAAGTCCCCTGTTAGTAGTGCCTGTTCGCTCTGTAACACTGGATGTTCTGACACCGATCAAGGGTTTATTTGGATACTGAAGAAAACCTAAAAACAAAATGCCTTTTAAGAATGTTACACAGTTTGAAGGAATATTTCTGTAATTTCTGAACCGGTTTATGGACATTTATTTGTGATGAATATGAGACATAATAATATCCCTGAAGGTTTAAGTCACACTGAATTTAAAACTCTACTGCATTGTGCCTGTAGTTTCAGTTTAGAACTCAGATTTTTGATAAGGTAGGCACTACCTATCCAGCCTTAATTGCCTCCATGTGTTGTTCATCACTGCCGCTGCTGCTGTAACTCTGAAAAATGGGCCAAACTACAATAAGTACCTTCCTGTCATTTGGCATGAATCTTTCTCTCTCACCGAACATCTTTGCCTTCCTTGCAGAGCTTTTCCTTGTCTCCCCCTCCATTTCCTTACATTTTAAAAACCCTGGAATGTACCAGAATTTTCTGTTCGTCGAACCCATCCAACGGTGAAAAAACTTAGCCTGGTTGTACCAGACTCAAGTTCACTGTATGAATATATGGGTTTGAGAGTTGAAAAAAATCTTAATTCTGCACTCGGTCACTGCAGCCGGCTATTCAATCACAGTGAAGCAGGGACGGAATAACGCGCTAAACCACCGACACTGGTCGCTGATTGCTCTGCCCTTCAGAGTGGCTGAGCAAATGCTAGCAGAAAGTGTGCCAAGACTATAATCACAGGGAAGAAAACTGAAGCTGTGAACAATAGCAAACAATAACTCAGTTTAAAACATCTCAACCAACCCAGTTTTTACCCATCCAATCAAGAAAAGTAGCCCAAATGGGTGCAGCGGTTCCGCTACCATCGCCCCCAAACGGGACCCCTCGCCCATGCTGAAAGAAACAAAATATGCATGTTCTGATAGAACTGGAGTTATATCGTTATATCCAGTAACCACTATTTCTTGATGTGCTTCCTGGTTCCAGGTTGCGTTAAAGTCTGTCCTCTTTTTCCGGTGTGCAGTCTCTGTTTCACGAAGGGCGGCGTTGTATCTCGCTCACACAGACACCCAGCAGAGCAGAACAGGTAGAAGGGAGAAACGAAACAGGTGAACATACCGTTAATGGAGTCGAGAACAACTACACTCGTTACGTGATGGGAAAGAGAGTGCAAAAAAAAAAGCCTGAAATTGAGCTGTCAATTGACGGACTTTGACCCCACCACTGTTTTGACAAAACCATTAACAACTTTCAAAAGGGAGAAGGCTCCTGTAAATGTTTTAGATTGATGAAATAGTCATTTTAACTATTTATTCAGCTACCTGTAATAGTTTAATTATCAGATTAAATTAGAAGATACAAAGTTTAAAATTTACAGATACGTCAATGTTTTATTTTCAGCCTTGAACAGTGTCAAGTCTGTAGCCACCGGAATACAATGTTTACACTCCACAGGTTTGCTGTTTTAATGTTATGTCGGGTTATTCAGCTGACTGCCATCAATATTTCTACCATTAAATCGACCGATTGTCAAAGAGAAGCCTGTATCATCAAAACAGGTCAGGATGGGACTGCCCCCTAAAGTAAGATACAAAATGGCACAGACAGTGATGGAGGTTTAAAATGAAAACCTGGCACTGTGGATCTGACTCGGTCTCAGGGGAGAAACACTGGCCAAACATGAGGGGGAGGGAAAGAGGGGGAGGGAGAGAGGGAGGGAGGGAGGGAGGGAAGGAGGGGGAGAGGGAGGGGGAGGGCGAAGGGGGAGGGAGAGCGAGAGAAAGAGAGGTTTTCAGATGATATGGAGAATGTTTTATTCAGCACTTTGCAGTAGTCACACAGATTGCGGTGCTGTGATCACAGTCATCCATTTTGCTACATGCTCTTAGATCCCTCTGGCATCCTGCCTAGAGGTGTGACACATAGCAGACAGCTATTACAGAATACTGATCTTCTCATCAATCCCCTCTGATCGATGTCTCAACTGTGCCTGGTCTAAGAGCAGCAAAGCTTCCACTATGACGACATCTTTAAATGTAACGGAGAGACTCATGAAGTCAGGATGTTAAGAAACTCTCGTTGATGTCGCTTTGTCAAGCATATAAATATTTAATATATGCTGTGTAATATGAATCCCCCATAAATACTACACACTTTTAACCTTTTTTAATTGATAATTAAAAACACCTATTCGTGGCATTTTCACTTTAGTTTTAGTGGCTAAAACTTCCAAATGCTGTGCACTTGAGCTCAGAGGTTTTAAAAAGTTATACAAGTTAGATAAAGATGAAATAAAAAGTAATCATAGAACGAGAGGGCGATTAAAAAGGCTTCATGACTATGTAAAATTTGACAGTATAAAACCTGAGCTCTGACCTTCAGTTTCCATCTTCCAAAACAAAATAACACTACGCCAAGTGTGTACTTATCTGGTAAATGGACAGTTCTTTAATGCTTAAAACAGAAGTACATGCATGATCGTAACCTATATTGTGAATGTATTTACAAGAAAATCTATGCAGATCAACAGAACTGTTACCTTTGCACTATCCTGGTGGTGGAGAGGTTTAGGTTAACACTGAGCTTTAGTAACTGATGCACACTGCTGTGATGTGAAGGTCTGGGGGGGAAAAAAGTGTTTGCTCAGGGTTTTGATCCATTGGACTTGAAAACATTTATTTTTTTATGCTCATGCAGATTCCTCGATGGTCTTCGGCTGCCAGTTGTTCCTCTTCTGCAAGCCTTGCACTTTTTATAGACACATTCAGGATGCATCATTTCTGTAATAAAGAGAGCAGTTTGGTAGATACTGTTGTCATGGGAAAAGCACAGACACTGAATAATTTGAATAATTCAGATTGGTAATGTGACAGGATAGTACTCGGACGCAGCCAGTCATTACCTCCATTCAATGAATTTTCCCCAGAGACAAAATGAGGCTTGGCCGATATGCTTGTAAGAGGGAAGCTGTGAAGACAAAGTCTTTCACATGTTAAAGCAAGCCTCCCCATTTACAGCACTAATGTCAGTCTTCCTGTTGATGTGCAGGAGAAGCGGCGACGAACAAAGACGCCTGGCCTCTCGTGTGGTCACTGAGGTGTGAAAGGCCGCTGTGCTCGGCTCCAGCTCTTCAGGCTTGCTGGTCCTTCATAATCAGCCGCTCCCTCAGATATGAGGCTGGCTCCGAGCCAAATGGTGATAACCACTGAGAGAGAGGCCAGCTCTGAGAGCGAGAGAAGGACTATCATTATGCGTGCGCCTTATAGTTACAATGATGATATAGTGGATTTTTGATTTGCAGGTACTCTCTGCTCTCCTTTTCTAGAATTACAGCTGCTTCTGCAGCCTGATATGGAAGGCCAGGACCACTTGTCATGTTGGTCATGTGTGAGGTTTCTTGTATTGTGGCTGCAGTAAAAAGTTGGTGAAAAGTAATTTTTGTGTAGACATCAACAGATACTTTAGCTTTCACATTTCAGTGGATCCCTTCAGGAAAATTAACACGATTCTTCCAGTGATCGTCTTCATGTAGGGAATTGTTATTTTTTCAGTCTTTTCCTCTGTAACTGGTAATAATTTGTAGCTTCTGTCTCTGGTCTGTATCGGCTGGGCTTTTTTATGTTCGTGGTGACTGTGATCAGGACAAATAGAAAATGTAAACCTGTAACCTCACAAATGACTCCGTTGCTAGGCTCAGCTATGGATCTTACCTGCCCTATTTGGTAGGAGAGAGTAAATAGGAAATACCTTTTTCAAACTAATACAATGATATTACATAGTCTTATCCATGTGAAATCCTTTTTTTTTTTTTTGATCCATTATCTTTGTTAGATATTACTTCAGCCAATGACATGACTTGGAAACTCAGGCTGGCATGAACGAATATTAAATCTTTCGGAAACAGTAATATTATCTTCTTCTGTCTGCTTCTCAACTCAAAAACATGAATATGTCTTGTTACTGTTTGTTCAGCGATGATTGAAAGACATATCACATCAATCTTGTCCATGCAAGATGAGCCGTTAAGTTTTCTTACCATATTTTCATAGAGTTAAAAAAAAAAAATCATCTATTCATCCATTATTGTGTTACTGGGCATTATGAATGTGATAAAGTCAGAGCTCACTGTAGAGAAAGAAACTGATATGACATGTTGGTGTTAGAGCTTTTGTGATATGGACAAAATTAAACATGCCGATATTTATGACCAAATACCTCTATATTGATATTGCGACGATATTGCAGAGATGACTATTGGTGCTTTTGCAACATATTAATGCGATGAGACTTTTGATAAATAATCATCAGAAATGTGAATATAATGACTTGATGTGTAAAATTTAAGTTTTGTTTAATATTACGTCACTTTCTTGTAATGCTGCCTTTTAAAACCAGAGAAAGTCAACACTAATGCCATATCACAATATTATGACAGCTGCAATTTAACATGATGTTGTCATGATTTATATATAATAAATACATATATTGCCCAGCCCTGCATGGTGAATGATAATATAGTTTGTAAATATACTTCAGTGATCAGACACGTAATATACTTGAACCATATTTCTACTGGCAGCAACATTTATTGATATTGTATTTCTAAAATAGTCATGTCATTTACATGACCAAAAATGAAGAAGAGAAAACAAAGTTTGAGAGACATGAAGCATGTAATGGAAACCCAGCTCCGTAGAAATGACTGTGTAAGATTGAAATGTGAAGTTTTATCACTTCAAAGTATTGTGGCATTTTATTTTGGTGGTTGCTGACATAATGCTGTGCTCCGGTTTTATGAACATTTAAATGAGTGATAAAGGATTACCAGATAACTGACAGCTTTCTGCATATTTTGGAAAATTGGAGATTAATTGAAATTCAAAGTGTACGATGTGTAGGTTGGTTTGGAGGATGTGTTGAGTGGAGGATGGAGACATCTTAGGGAGAGGGACACACAACGTGGCCTCTGCTGCTGTGTTTGGAGGAGTTTTTGACTTGTCGTGTTTTCTAGTGGAAGTACAGATAAGCATAAACAAAAATCTAAGGGGCCTTTACTGAACTCAAACGGTGCTATTGACTGGAGATAAACAAATTATGGACTTGACTGCACTAAGCTAAGCTTCTATAAGAACAACAAAACTTGCATTTGAAGAGGAAATAAGGAGTAGGGGAATGTATTGAACCAAGGATGTAATACCTTCAAGGTATTAACAGAAATTGAATGGTGGACGGCATCATTTCTCTTTTTCTTTTCTTTCTGAATAAGTGAGTTGTTTTATTTTATGGAGTCTATATCTGTTCTTTTTTTTTTATTATTAGTTAGCCAATCCAAGTGAAACCTGTCAATTAAAAAGATGTTTTTATGATTATTATTTTTTATTTTTTTCCTTATAATCCTCCTTATAGAGGCTAGACTTAAGATAATGGTGTAAACTTTTTAAATGAGCTTTTAACAAATGTAATTACTTAATGTTTTATACATGAATACCTGTTTATTAGTGATAATGTTTGAAATGAAATACCTGAGTAATGACTGAAATCCTCAGACTATGACATTATTCATGATACAGAGTGTCTGACAGGGGAAATAAGAGCTCATTTAGACAACATTTTTTGTAACGAATGAAGAAAGTTGTGTAAAGGTTAGATGTACAGAACCCTTATTTTCAACTCGGTGGTGAATACAAACAAATGAGATCGAAAGCTTTAGTTGTTTCAGGATCTGCTGCTGATGTCAAAGCCACATCGTTTAATGATCTACAATAAATCATTTTTTTAGTATCTTCTATTTACACATTTCTACACTGATACAGTGTTTGCTGTGCTGTAACGTGATTTGTCGCCTCACATTCTCTACGGGAGAATTTCAGTCAAATGAAACAGGCTAACAGTTTGTTCAGGCTCGAGAAAGGAATACACGCACACGCACACACACACACACACACACACACACACACACACACACACACACACACACACACACACACACACACACACACACACACACACACACACACACACACACACACACACACACACACACACACACTGAGCAGCAGCCTGGTATTTTGGCAGACTTCAGTACAGTTTTGAAACAGTCATGATAAAGACATGGCTTTTTTGTAAAACAAGCTGTGTGTGTGTGTGTGTGTTTGTTTGTTTGTTTGTTTGTTTGTATCATCACAATGTCTGTTTCTCCTTTTAGAGATTAGCCGTCCCCACAGGAGCCCTACTAACATCAAACAACTAGAAAAAGAGTCTGTTAATAAGTAGCTCTTTTTAGTCATTGATAAGAAAAGAAACAGCTTTGTTCTAAAATATATATATATATATATATATCGATATAGATATGTCACTTCTACACACCTCAGACTAGTCCTTAATTATGACTTGGTATTCTCTTGTTTATTCTCTTGTTTATGTAGGATATGTTACAGCGGCCGATTAATCCCATCTGTAAATGCCTCCTTTCTGACATGTTTAAAAAATAAAACATGCAAGTGCAAGTGCCGCTGTGTCACGTTACAGTATGATGTGACTATTTATGATACGTGGCACTGGGATGAAGTGCTATAAACAGATTTATCGATAGTTTTTTTTAAATATATTTTTCTGTCATCTTTCTACAAGTTTAATAAAAATCACACCATCTGCCTGAAGAAGCAGATTAGAGAATTTCCAGGAGAAGCCTCTTTTAATTTGTTGAGGTGATGTCACCTTGCATCACTGTGATTGGCTCAGCAGTTTTAGAGCAATGAAACAGTCATTTCACTGACTAGGAGTGAATCTGTTAATCATTTTGTACTCTTTTTCATGTCGACGTGCTGCACATTCATGGACCAAAAATAGAAAATGTGCCTGGAGGCCCCCCAACCCTACTGCTTTACATTTGTACATGTGATTGGTTTAGGGGTGCAAAGTTACATGTCAAATGCACACACAAAAAAAGTCCAAAATAAGCTACCTGAAACTACAATTCTAAATGAAAATGTTTTAAGGCCATTTTTACTGTTCAGAATTGAGTGATTTGAGCAATCAAACACTTCAACTCATGACGACGCCATTTTCAGAGAGTGAGCAGAATCTATCGGCGCGTAAATCGTTAACACGGCAACCGATGCAAATAGGTTGGAGCTGTCTGGACACGCCAAATCCAATCCAGTGCGGACAGTCTGACCTAAAAATCTGATTTGCCTGCCTGCAGTTTGAACAAAGCCTTCGTACTACCAACACACTACACCTGAGAGAAGTGCTCAGTTAAGGATATACAAAATATATTGTGTTATAAGAGGGTAACAACTCTTGTCTACACAAGACATACCTTGAATCCAGTGTTTAAATTATTGCTCTGAACACGTCCTTCTCAACTGCGTAGCGGGACCATGTCCTTGCATGGGTGGATTGTTATTGCATGTGTAATTTCATGTCAAGAAATTGGATCACCCTTTAGGTTTCACTGGTGCAACTAATCGACAACCTCAAATCCAATGACGATAAACGTATACCCTTTTGGTATTCCAACATATTTTCTGCTGAGGTGATGAACGAAGTCGCGAGTGTTACCACCTCCTGCAAAGACAGTTGCTCACCAAACGTTACAGTATGCAGTCTTCATACGTGTGGGAAATAAAAACGGGTACTACTTGGTACCAGCACGAGTCTGAACTATTGGTAGTTTTCTTCAGTTGCTAGACTCAGGACCTTTACACTGAGTTATACTGCAGGAAGTTTTGAGTTCTATTCATTTTCTGTAGAAAATCAGTTCAGTGCAAAGGTACCTTCTGGAGGTCGTCACCCTGCAGCCCTCAGTTTAACGACAGGCCAAATCCTCACACAATGATCTTTGTGCCGCTGTGAATTCAGCGTTTGTTCTCCTGGTCAGCCAGAGGGCTCGTACAGTATGTGTCTCCTCGGTGACCAGTCAGTGGTCCTGTCCTCTCATATCTTTCCATGTTTTGCTGTAGCTGATCTGAAGCTGAACAGCTGTCCTCCCTCCTAGCCAGTTTTCTCTTTTCTGTCTTGCGAGTAGTTTGACCTCAGCTCCATCAGCGCAACCACACGCAGTCAAAACTCCATTTTCTGTATTTCAAACCAGGACAAAACTTCACGTCTCCTTTTCGTCACGTCTTATTTACGACAATCTGCTTCAGCAGATTGAGCGCTTTAGATGGGATCCATCACAGCTGTGTGGTTATATTTTACAAAAAAATGTTCAGAACAGTTGCTGATTTAATTTATACATTTATTCAACACCTCCAAATTAGATATTTGTATTCAACACCTCCAAATTCTTTCATTTTGACCACAGCCATGCACCATGTTTTAAATATTAACCAGCAAAATGTGAATTTGGAATGAGCTGATCATATAGCATGTTAGCATGGAAGAGGCTAGATGTAGCTAAGGATTAAATTTGCAGGTTTATTACCAGACGATTGTCCAGAATTCTTGGTGATAGCAGCATGAGGAAATTTGTCTGCACCGATGGAGGGAGAAGACGGATCAGGAAAGACATTACTGGTCTTGTGCTTTTACAGTCAGTCATCATCCAAGTCAAGTCAAATTTAATGACGGTTAACAACGCAGTCAGCGTCTTGTTACCTTGATTCAGACAGGCTCGTTGGGTTGTTTTAGGCACTGCGACCGTGTGCTGATGGACTGTTTGCTCTTTGGAGGTGTTTCCATGTCATGTTTCACCTGCAGTACACAATGTTCAACAGATGCTTAATAGCAGAACAGTGATTTTACTCTTTTACTGTCGAGGAGCAGCCTGTCACAGACCAAGTGTCTGCCACCTTCACAACTTGTTCATCTCTCAGACAGACATTATGAATGGTTATATTCTTTCCTGGTCAAATCCAATGAACTTCAGACATCAATATCTGGAGTCTGTCTTTGTAAAATCATTTAACACAGTTGGCATAATTTTTCCTTGCTACATTGGAAGACAAATTTGCAACAATTTCTCTCGTGCTGTTTACTGTCTTCTATATTTTCAGCCACACGTACTGTTTATTCTGTCAGACAGTATATACTCTTTAAGGGGACTCGTGTGATGGAATTTTAACGTCTGTTCTCGTCAGATGTTTTGTGAATATATCGAGATGTTTCGGGAAAAAAATGTCCAGGTCTTTCACAAGTAAATTATTTGGATGCTTCCAGTTCAGTTTGACTAGTTGGAGCTTGTTTGTTTTCAGTGACAGTCGTGAGCTTTGTTTGTGTGATGAGTTTTTTTTTTTTTTTTTTCAGGTTCAGCTGCCTCTGTGCTTCAGGCAAAAAAAACAACAACCAAAAGAAACCTATAATATAAAAAGCAGACACAAACATCATTTCACAACAATGCAAATGTTTTATCTGATGGACTCTGATGAAGACACAGAAGTGCTGAAATGTTTACACATCTTCTACCTCATAGAGGTGTTTGAGCCAGAGGGAGATAATTCCATTACGTGTCAGAAATATGTTTAACATCACCAGGGGAAAGGCAATGAGCAAGCGAACAAGTCTGCAGAGAATCAACAGAGAGCACATGAGGTCTCTTCTCCCCTGATGCTTATTGCAGCAGACAGATAAGGACAGAAAAAGAGAGAAAAGAGAAACCTAATATGACTGAAAAATATATAATATGTTGAACTGTGACTTTGCATTTGTAAAGGTAGTGTTGAAACGGCAGGGAACAGGAAGGTCACACATCTGCAGGTCATCCTTTAAAAACAAATGTCTTTCTTACTGAGGCTTCAGAGAATCGAACCTCATTCCACATTCACCGCATACAGGACGTGTCGGTGAGACTGGATCTCATTAACAGATGCATTTGTTAACTACCAGAAGTGATATCTCAAATGTCAGATCTCAGAAGTTGACAATTTGAATTTAATCCAGTGTCAGAAAGTTTTTTGAGACTTGGATGTGTGTGTTGTGTATGTATATTTCTCTGTGTGTGTGTGTGTGTGTGTGTGTGTGTGTGTGTGTGTGTGTGTGTCTTCTGCTTGAGAGAACCAGGAGCCCATTGCTGTTGAGTAGCCCGTTGATGTTGTACTTGGAAGCCTTAAAGCAGCTTTGTCAAAGGATTGTATTGATATCTTTCACCACAGACCACTCTTCTCTGCCCATCCAATTCATATACTGTATACAAAACCGAACATTATGACCACTCGCAGATCAGGTGAATAAGTTTGATCAACAGTGTTATTTTAATTAAATGGTCCGGTGCTCTATGATGGTTTCATTTGTCCTCACCACATCATTATAAGCGCGTCGCATATATTGTATTTTCTACTTTCTGTCTCTGACTGCAAAATTCTCCTCCTCTTCCTGTGAGAGACAATCTAGAGTTTGGATATGAAGCTCAGCAGACATATTTAACTTTATCAAACTACCATGAATGTAATATGTAGCTTACACACAGTCACATTTTACATGCAGTCTGAAAATTTGAGAAAGTTAAGACCAAGTATGTCATTTTTTCCTATCGCTGTCATTTCTGTTGTGTTTCTCACGTGAATTTGAAAATAGGTTTGCCTTTTATTTTATTGATGGTTATTAAGAGAGGCGTGATTTAGTATTGTAAATAATAGTGGTGATATGGAGAAGCTTCTTGAGTGTGAATTGTAAAACTGCCTCTTTAGAAGTTACCGACAGTAATCTGTACTCTTCACCCTTCAAATATTATGTGAGAGTTTTCAATGACAGATGGCACTTATTCGGCATTAAACTTGACAGAAGGCATGACACCATATGACAACACATTACATGTTGTGAACCAAAATTTTACCTGTAATCAGAACGTTTTTGTATCACCCCATAACCCAGCGGATTAAATGAAACGGCAAGCACTGAGTGCCACTGAGAAGTGAAATCATTTAAAATTCGTAATATTTCCTTCCTTCTTTTGGCTCAATGTTTGACCTTATTAGTATGGTCAAACACACATGATACAACTTCAGTGCGCCTCCAGGGGGAAAGCAAATTAAAAGGTCATGTGTCATCAGAGGGTTGTCTCCAGAGCAGCTGTCTCCTGATGTGTAATCCTGGCTGCCTCCTTGTGTCTTTGTCCTCCCTCACGACTCCGTTTTATTATTATTCAGAGCAGGCTGTGAACAGGTGAAGCCTCCCATCTGATGAGGAGCAGAATAATTGCCCTCTGACTTGCACCCTTGCTGCCTTCTTCTTGTTAGCCTCAGCTAGTTTGTCTTGTTGGATGTTGGTATTTTCACTTTATATGCAAAGGTGTTGCTGGAGGCTACGCTTTCTTTTGACGAGAGATCCTGAAACCTTCATCTTGTTTTCCTCAGCTTTTGTTGGCCTACTGATGTGTACTACCTTTTTAGATTCAGGATTATCAGCTTTCCCCGTCCTCCCCCTCCTCCTCCTCCTCGTAATGACATTGGTTGAGAGGCAGAGTACCCCCTGGACAGGACATGGACACAGATCCCCATGCACAAATACATTCACTCATAACCTGTCTTTAGAGTGTGGGAGGAAGCCAGAGGAAACAAGGGAGGAACTGCAAGCTTTCCACAGACTGCATCACAGAGTTTTTAAAAGAGCAAAACAGTCAAACACTCCTCAAAGTCACATTTAATCAGCTGAGGGTTGCGTGTGATGAAACCACTGGGATAGAGTCACTAGAAATAGTTCTTTATCCAGGACAGGGACTAACAAAGGAAACTAGAGCTTCAAGATTATAACTGAATCCTACGCCGATTGATTTTACCTTCAGAGAGAGGGACGGAATAAAGCCACCTAATAAAAGACTTTCTCTTCCACCTCGGTGTCACAAAGCCACAGATTGGGACCTGGACTTTGAAGTGGTTGAGTTTTATTTTAAGATTTGTCATATAATCTGTGTGTTTTCAGTAAGACAAAGTAAATACCAATAGCCAGTTCTATACATACAGTCAAGAAACATTAACCTGTAAATGGACCGTTGAATAACTATCATCCAGTTGAGAAAAAGCAGCTCCGATCATTTAATGTTAAGGTGACTCTGTGTGTGGACGTTTGCATGTGGCCCTGTCATTAATGGCACCAATGTATTCAATGCACTGTTTATGTTTTGAGGGTCACTCATGTCTTCCCTCTCCCTCCCTCCACATAGTCATCTTCTAAGTCTTCCCAGTTATAGTTGGATAGAATAATTATACAGTCTTGTAGTTAAATTAAGTCCTGTTGTGTTTATGCTTTGTTGATTATTTGTGTCCCTTTTATAAAACATACAAGTCTCTCTTCACGTTGAGATGAAATGATGGAGAAATTATGCCGTTTTTTTTTTTAAATCCTTGAAAATAATACATTTGTGCTATAGCGCGTGAACAATAACCAATTCATCAAAAGCAGAAATGCTGTTTTGAAATAATAATTTCTATAGTCATTTTCCAGATTGTTTCTGCATTTTAGCAAATTAATATTTTCCTTATAGACCAGAGAAGCGAGCAATATTTTTTCAGAGTCCATTTCATCATTGCAGACTAATGAGAACCCCGAGTCACATTTTAATGATGATGATGGAGAGTAAACAATTATTCCTGGTGTAAGGTGATTTATCTCTGCTGAGGTGCGATATGACGAGTTAAAGTCCGTTGGTGTTTGACTTTTATAATTTAGATAGTTGATAATGTAGCAACAATACCAGTTTTCATTTTTTTTTTTTTTTTAGCACTTGTAGGTTGTCTCAGAAGCTTAAAGTACTGCTTTTTACAAACAACCACTAATGTTCACTGTCCTCTGTATGACACAGTGGGATGTGGAGATGAATCAACTTCTTACTATCTCCTTGTGTTGCTTCTACAGATGTGCACACATGTACCACACTGAGCAACACAGAGCAGAAAGAAAGCAATTCTTTTTCATAAATTCAAAGGAACCGCAGGGTGAGCTGTTTTTAAATAATAATAATACTTATAATAATAACTAAATAATACTCCAAGATTTCCTGTGCTGCAGCTCCTCTTCTCTTCTCTTCTCTTCTCTTCTCTTCTCTTCTCTTCTCTTCTCTTCTCTTCTCTTCTCTTCTCTTCTCTTCTCTTCTCTTCTCTTCTCTCCTCTCCTCTCCTCTCCTCTCCTCTCCTCTCCTCTCCTCTCCTCTTCTCTTCTCTTCTCTTCTCTTCTCTTCTCTTCTCTTCTCTTCTCTTCTCTTCTCTTCTCTTCTCTTCTCTGTCAACGTGGTTGATCGGTCTCGTGTACATACAGCGCATTCACTCAAGGACATTCACGGAGTTGTCCCAAAGCCATTCCTTTGTTATCTTGGCTGTGTCCTTAGAGCCGTTGTCCTGTTGGAAGATGAACCTTCTCTCCAGTCTGAGGTCCAGAGCGCTCTGGAGAAGGTTTTCATCAAGGATGTCTCTGTACATTGCTGCATTCATCTTTCCCTCCATCCTGACTAGTCTCCCAGTTCCTGCCGCTGAAAAACCTCTCCACAGCATGATGCTGCCACCACCATGCTTCACAGTAGGGATGGTATTGGCCAGGTGATGAGCGGTGCCTGGTTTCCTCCAGACATCACGCTTGACATTCAGGCCAAAGAGTTCAATCTTTGTTTCATCAGACCAGAGAATTTAGTTTCTCATGGTCTGGGAGTCCTTCAGGTGCCTTTTGGCAAACTCCAGGTGGGCTGCCATGTGCCTTTTACTGAGGAGTGTCTTCCATCTGCCACGTGGAAACAGGATTATAGATTTGCAAAAAATTAACGTATTTCACGTTATCATTATAGGGTATTGTGTGTAGAATTTTGAGGAAAAAAAATGAATTTAATCCATTTTGGAATAAGGCTGTAACATAACAAAATGTGGAAAAAGTGAAGCGCTGTGAATACTTTCCGGATGCACTGTATTCAAGTTAACAGCAGTAATGTGTGACCTCCATGACGGATAATGACGTCACGGTGTTACAGTCACAGGATATGATGGTATTTTCTTTAAAATGCAACACATTTTAAATAACTGTAAAGTTGCATTTTTCTGGTACAGTTTCGGTGACACAGTTCAGTGGTTCAGTGTGAGACTCCAGAGTGGTGACATGTTAGTGTAGATCTATTCAATTGAGTGCAGTAATTGGTCCCACAGAAATTACACTATTGTGAACCACTAATAAATCACAGACTGCCATGTTAGATATTCGCTGAGTCTTCCAACACATATAGAAGAGCTTTACTCCCGTCTCCTACAGTACCGGGCAGACACAGAAATACAAGAATAACATAAATAGTTTGTTACACAACTGATAACACAAGTATTCAGTGATTTAACACTTCAAACAGTCACTCACACAGATGTGACGCAGACGTCAGAGCTGCAGCTAAATCTGTTTTAAATGTCCTCGACAGCTGTGAGGTCCTTGTTAATAACAGCTGTTACTTAGTTAAATGTGTTCAATTATATATTTTACTCTAAAATATTTAACCAGGAAAAGAAAATGTACAGCATCTTGACTGACTATACGGTGGTGCAGAAAGGTTACACAATGCAAAATACGTACAATTAAAATAGATGAATAATGTATTTCTCATCAGTCCTGAGCATTTTTCCAGAACATCTTTAACTGTGGAGTTTATATGCTGAAGTTTATTATAAACGGGCGAGAGATCCCTCTTTGGTCTTGTTGTTAGAGGTATAATCTTTCATATGTCTTTATTTTGCAGCCCTTGTCAGCATCATGAATTGGCATCAGGTTTGCAGTACCTTGTATATTGTCCAATTGCAAAAACAAGAATAAAGAGTAGTAATTAAATCTGTCTATAAAGAGGGGCTGAATATTTTCAACCAGACGAGGACAGAGGCTGCACCATTCACAGATGACCCAAAACATGAAGAAATGATTGTTATCTTGTAACAATGGCTGACATTAAGGTCTGTAATACAACAGATAAGTGAAGTCAGTGTTAGCAAGTAACCAAGTATATTTACTGAGGAGCAATTTTGTGCTACTTGTTCTGTACTCGAGTATTTCCATTCTTGAGTAAAGTAGTGTAATAGGTTGAAAACGCTGTAGCAAAGTTTCTTTTAAATTATGAAACAGACACTCCTCTTATTTTTTGGAGATACCACTGAAGAAACTACGCTAACCGAATGTACTTGAACGCATCGTGAAGTTTCCCTTCAAGCCCAAGGTAGCGCGAGTCAGAATAAAATGGTGCTGGCTTGATGAAGACGTTACCTCATCGTATGTTTCTTCATTGATCCATAGTGAACCACAGATCCACAGTGAACCACAGATCCACAGTGCTGTTCAGCCTGTTACCGGTCCAGATACCCCAAGGTCTGGCGCCGGTTACAGTAGCATACTTTATACTTCCACTCCACTATTTCAGAGGGAAATATTTGTACTCCACAACATTTTGACAGTTTTACTTTGTTTTTTTGAGATGAAGATGAGATAAAATTGATAAAATGACAAACTTTTAAAATACAAAACCTTAAACCAGTGGTTTCCATCCTTTTTCTTCCATCTTTCAAAAAGCTTTGAACACAGTATCACATCTCAGATGTCCGAGTTGTTAAAAGCACCACCAAATAGTTTTGGTTTTCCCTCTAAACTTGTTTAATTTCAATAAATGTTCAAATATAGCAGATGTTTCTCAGCAGAAATAATAAAAAATAAAAAAATGTGGGAAAAAGTCCAAAAACGGAATCTTAGTTTTTTTCTTTTTTTCCTCTTCCAGTAATCATCTAAGATTCATCGGTTGTTCATCCTGTAAACCTGTGTTAGTTAAAACCAGCTCCATTTCTATCAGCTACAGCAGTAACAGGCTGCGTACACACTGTTCCTTCAATATTAATCATCCAATGATCTCATGCATACATTAATATAATCTTCAAAAGAGTGTTAGAGTCCGTGCCTTAGTCGGTCTGAGCTGTTTTGATGGCAGGCAGTGGTGATACTGTTTTGAATAATCACCTGTGTTTGTAGTGCTGCAAGATAATCAATCTACTGTTTATGTCATCCTTGGATAAGCGAGAGATTTACTTAACAATCAAAATCCTGAATTCTCCAGATACAGCTATAATCCAAAACCTTATTCAATATCCAATGCTGATCTTTCTATGTTGCCTCTTTTTAAATGAAGAAATAGTGATAAGATTGAAGTGAAATTGATTTCTGCTACACCTGTTAGAACTTAAAAAAAAAAAAAAAAAACATAAAACATTTACTTATAATTATTTATTAAGCTGGACTGGTATCATTTTACTCATGTCGATTTTAACGTGATTCTAAATATTCAGTTGTGATAGAGGTAAAACCTGTTGTTTGGAAATATTTTCTGCCATGGTTGATGATGGCTGATTCTCATCTTCCAGTGTGCTCAAGCTGCCATCTGCTTGAAATCAAATTACTCTTTTCAGCCCGTTGTCTGTAGGAGCTGTTGCATATTTAATATTTTATACATTGCACCGAGCCACAACTCAAAACAGATTTCATAAACTCTCTGCTTTCTTCCTGTCTGTACCTCAACAATCTGATATTGTTTCCATGCCGTGCACAAACAATTCATCTCGCGTGAAAGTGACGAGGTGCAGAATGAGTCTGACATTTTTGATTGCTTGTTGCGCTGCCCGAGATAAACAGTTTCTGTACTCAGTCAAACAGAGCTGATATCATGTGGTAGTGTCATGAATACTCCATGAAAATATGTATTTAGGATGTCATGGCAGAAATGACTTAAGTGGCCTCCACCGATGGCCTTGGCAGTTTAGACTTAAACATGAAATATGGCTCGTCTCCTTATCGTATTGTTTAGATATGCTTTGTTTCCGCCTTTGTGCTTGTAATGTGTTCTAATAAATAGTATTAAATCCTAAATCTAAAATAAACGAGCAGTCTGATGGAAACTGCAATTATAAAAGATGGTAGCAACTTGTCATTTAGCAATTGTTGCTGTGAATGCAGGGATAATCTCTGTGATTCACACTGTAATTGTCACCTCAGTTGGTAGCTTTACCTACATACCATCTCTCCTTAACAAGGTTGTTTGCAATTTTTTTCATCACTGTTGTTGTGTGGCCGGGAGGCTTTAATGAAACTAAAATGTGTCGAGGAATTAAATGAGGACATCTCATTTTTCAAATCACTTGTTCCCTATAATACACATGAGCCTCAAATACAGTATATGTATATGAATGCTTACAAAGAAATATTTTACGTTGTGCTTGTTTACCATGTTTAAGGGAGTTTTTGAAACTGACATTTTAATGTCATAGTTTTACAGACTGGACAGGTTTAGAGGTTAAATTAAAGAAAACAAGCAAAGCCTCTGCACTTTCAGATATATATAAAAAACAACAACATAACAATAGAAGAAAATGTAGTTATTTGTTATGCCCTGCAGTTATACAAATTCTTAATCCCAGTGGGAGCTCTGCCCTGGAAATCAAAAGGAGAGATTGATTTTCACTGTAGTAACGGTATACAGTAGTAAACAGTGTTTAACCTCTGCTGCTGTTATTGCTCAGATTGTGTATATTTGTGGAAAGGACAGTTGGACTCTGATGAAGCTGCAAAGTGGAGACTTATTCCTGCAGGAGAATTGACTGCTCTTCCAGAGCCATGCATAGTTTTAATAATTCCTCGAGAGCATGTGAATACAGCAGCTAGGCGAAATGAAGAGTTCTCTAGTCTATACCTCTCATTTGACAGGATGAGTCTTTTTTTTCTTTTCCCTGTGTAACATTTAAATGATAAGCTCAGAGTGAAGTGGTTTTTTTTTTCTGTTGAAGTGGTGTATTAATCAATATGAAGAAGTGGCTTGGCTCCACTGTCTCACGTACATATGTGAGTGTTTGTCTCTCTAAGTAACCTGTATATCACAGTCAGCAAATTTGAAAAGGTACACATCTGAGGCTTGCACAAACTGTAATGTAAATGAATGACCCAATTCGTCATGCAGCGGGGCTGTTTCTTGAAAATACAGTCCAGGAAAATCAGAAGAAGGGGAGCCTTGTTTTCATATCCAATGGTCTTGTTTTTATGGGAAGAGATGAATAGCATATTTAATCTACTTTTAATTGACCATGATGATCATTTGTGCTTGTAACTGGCCACATTTTCTTTAGGAGATAACACTCGTCTATGTGCAGTCGACTATAATAAGAGTGCAGGGACCGTCCAAAAACGTGCAACGCTGAAAAAAAAAGAGATTATAAAAATGTTCAATAACTTCAGCCTTATTCAGTGTACTGGTATCCTGTGTTTTTCTCAATTAAACATTTCTCAAAATTATACAACAGCAATTTTTTTTAAACTAAGAGCTGTAGTATAACCAACAGATCTGTGCTAAAAAAATAATCCTCAAAGTTTAGTAAAAGCACATGATCCTATTAAAAAAGGTATTTTCGTATAACAACAGGGAACCATTAATATGTGAAGTAATACAAGTTCATTTTGAAAAGAAACTGGGAGAAGGAATGATGGCTATGGATCTAAACCGTCACTGAGATGGTGATATGGGTCAAACAGAAAACTAAAAGGTTGTTTGGCAAATTACTTTAGAATTTTTCAGATTTTACTGTTTATGGATGGTTGGGAACACATTATATGTTTATTACACGTCAATACTTTTGAGTGCACAAAACCCTTTTTGCCCACATGCATGCATTTCCCTCCACTGTAACGTCCTCTTTATTCCCAACTGCATGACCTTTTACCTGGTGCTGTTTATCACAGATTCAATTTGAATGTTTAATTTGAATAACTAACCATCAACTGGATATTTTCTGGTGTGATTAGGTTGAGTGCCCAGCTTGACAACAAGCATCTCAATACTTCCAGTTTACATTTGTACGTGTTGGATTTGTGGTTACGTTAAGAACAATTAGAAGCATACATCAAAACTTTCAGACATTACTCATATTTTGAACTATTTCCACACCTCGAGAAGTACTGTCAAATAATTGTTTAACCTGTCTAATAAAAGCATGATATGATAGGATAATATTGAAGAAGACCACCCATCATCATTTATCGTTCAGAAATGTGTCAGTCTCTGGTGTTTTTAGACTTTGATTGTAAATAGCTGAGGACCTGTGCGCTTGTTAGCTGCCAGGTTTTGCATCCCATATATTCCACAGTCAAATTTCACAATTAATGCAGGAACAATCACAAAAACGGTGTGTGGCTGTCTGATTGTCAAGCTCACAGCTATTTGTCAGTCCCATTGTCTTTTAATCCACCGTTTCCTCCAGAAAGCAGCAGCAGAAGAGCTTGGGAAAATGAGCAAGAATATAGATTCAGTATATCTACACTGCCTCGGGGAATATTTCCTGAAAACCAGAAGTGCAGTTTTCCTCTCATCAGCAGATTTTTTTTTTTTTTTCCTAATTTATATTCCCTTCATAAGATCATAATAATTTCCATTAGTGTACGTAATAATTTATTACTTGGTGGAGTACTTCTCTAATAACTGCGTGTACCCTGATTTTCAGATATACTCTGTACTCCGTATACTCTGCACTGTGACGTCTGCTTCTGCTCCAAACTCTCTTCTGTTGTTTGTTCAACTGCTCTCACTAAACTACAACCCAGTTTCCAAAAAAGTTGGGATGCAGGTTCAAATGTAAATAAAAACAGATTTTGATCATTTGCAAATCATGTAGACCCATATTTAATTGAAGCTAGACCAAACACAACATATCAAATGTTGAAACTGAGAATTTGTTTCATTTTTGTATAAATATATACTCATTTTGAATTTGATGCCAGCAACACATTTAAAAACAAAAAAGAAGGTTGAATTAATCACCCGGCTCTCTTTATATGGGCTTGGCTGTTTACAGTTGCAAGTTCTCCTCATTCAGAACTTGTTTTGTAATTCAGGAGCTGAATAAGAAGCTGAAAAACAAAAAACAAACATCTAGGCTAAATATGAAGCGTATATTTCTTTTGTCTCTCAATCTGTATTTTCTCCTCACATCCTTTCCTGTTTTGCCGTGCTGTGTTCAGGTCAAACCTGCTGCTGCACAACAGTTAAGTTTCAAGCATGGTCATGTCAGTATTTTTTAGTCAGACTTCCCAGTGTCAACATTTCAGATCAAATCTGTAATTTGAGTTAAAAATCAGGTGACATGAAAGTAGTTGACAAAGTATATACAGATTACAGCTGATCTCAGATGGTCTATTCCGTTACCTTTTTGTGCATTAAGCATTAACATTTACCTCGATAATAAAAACATTTAATAGTGCAATGTGGGAATGCAGAAACGTGCTGAGATAAGAGAAAGTTGGACGTTCTTTGTTATTTGTTTGTACCGAGGTGTAATATGATAATTTAATTGTTTATCAGCAGACGTCAACAGGGAATTTAAATTGAATACAATAGACGGTCAGTATAAACTTCCTTGCCGTGGGAATGCTGATTAATAAAATGTCTGTTAACTGTTTGTGCTTTATATAAAATGTCACAATAAAAGATATCACGCATTGTCAAAGGATAGATTAAATACGTGGCTCCCAGCTGACTGTGGGCGAAGGCAGGGTACATCCTGGACAGGATGTAGTCAAATTAAAATGTTGAATTCTCAAAACATTACATTGTTAATAATAATTAGTCTAGATATTTTTCTTCTTTTACTTCAAATTGCTTTTTATTTTGTTTTCGTGATCATATGTTAGTGAGCATATGCAGCAGAAGCTTTCACAGTAGTCAGCCAGCAGTAGCTAAATACCAAGTCTTGTCCTAAATAACTGGATTGAAAACGAAACTGGCCTCGTTTTTCTGAAACTTGAGTCTAGAAGAATGTATAGATGAGTTTGTGAGCACCCTTGAAGGGTTAAACTTTTCAAGACGTCTGACCATGACCCTCGATCAGCTGTAAAACCCTTGTATTCAGAGCCTGGACGATTTTGACAGCATCTTAGAGGTTTGGATGAAATATACAGAAAGCGACAAACAACAAAGAGCAAATCTCCCACCGGTGAGGTGAGTGCTGCTCGCATTGTGCTGTAGCACTCTTCACTGAAGGAAACACCGAACTCAAAATGTACAAAGCACGGAAACGCATGCACCTACATCATACGCTGGATGTTGTGCCACAAATGTGTACAGAGTCTGCCGTTGTGATGATAAGGGTCAAGCTGGCTGTGCTGTGGGTTTGGCCACAGTGTTGGGAGAAGCTTCAGGACTGGATGTGATACACAGACAGGTTAAGAGACGCAGCAGGCAGGATGCCATGGGAGAGAAACGGAAACACTGCCAACAGAACACACACACACACACACACACACACACACACACACACACACACACACACACACACACACACACACACACACACACACACACACACACACACACACACACACACACACACACACACACACACACACACACACACACACGTGCTCTCTGTGTTTGTACTGTGGATGACAGAATCATTTCCCTGCAAGTGCTGTGAATCAATGCAGGCCCTTTTTTTTTTTTGCATTATGGTAACACATGTGGACTTGAAACAAAAAGGTGAACAAAGAGCAGCAAACATGTTGCCACTTCCATCTGGAATAGGAGGCACAAACCTTACTTTGGAAATTACTGCTCCTTTTACAAAATGTGCATAACAGTAAGTGCTTCTCAGGAAATACTTCTTCTTCTTCTTCTTCATCACTCGTAACAGAGCAAGTGAAATTAACAATAATAATACGTTGGTAATGTTGTTCGTATCGCCTGTTGTTTTCTTATTTCAACAAGTCAAAAGGTGTGTTGTGTACATAGATGTGTTTTGGGGCGTGTCTGCTTGATTGACAGGCCTGTGGTGCAGTGAGGTTTCCGCTATAGGTGGGCGGGGCGTACTGTCCTCGGGATTTCCAATCAGATTGAATCTGAGGCACCGCTTGTGCCTCCCGAGATAGTCCAAATACAGTCCCTTATGGCTCCAAACCGCTCCGGGTTAGGAAGATGGCGATGGCCAAAAATCCAACTCGAGCCTTCAGAACAGCTGTTCACAAACCAATGGCTGACATCACTGATGGTTGCAGCTTGGCTGTGAAAAAGAAAGAAGAAAAAGTTGATGACCATTTACTTCTATACATATATACACGCTCTATGTGTGAGGTTTACATTGTCCATTTCCTCCACTGTCTGTGGTTTTCTCGTCTTTCATCTCCTTCACCAGGCTTCATCATTTACTGTAACCTTTAGTAAAGCAGATTTTAAACGTGCCTCCAGCTCATTAGATTTAGTATTTCCTGATTACACTTACTCACAAAAAGAGCAGCAGTGGACTGATTTGAAGCCCACTTTTATCACGCTCCTCCACCATCAAGATTTAATTCATACTCTATTCAATTTCTGTGTTTGAGTAGGCTTACCTGAGATAAAGGACAATTTACATCCTTGTTCTGATAATCAGAAACACAAATTGGCTCATTCAATATGAAACTGTGTTTGGAAATCAAATGAGAACACTTTTGTTCTCTTTTTCCATTTAGTTACTGTGAAAAGCTTTCAACGAGGCAGTTCATTTTTTATTTTTTTTTTTTTTTTTTTTTAAAGAGCAGAGCTCACAGCACTCACAGCAGCCTGCAAGTGTGTGAAAAGGTCTGCCCCTCAGGACAAGCCTGATGAGACCTATTGCATAGCCTGAACTAAGTTCAAGCCAGTTAATAAGGCAGAATGTAAAGGTCTGAGTGGTGACCCGGAACATGACTTTCATAAAGGAGGCCAGTGTAGCAACTAATGTTCACCAACTGTAACCACAGTCCATCCCTAACCTTAACAAAGTGCCTGGTTAAAGTTAGTTAACTGTACTTTTTACACAATTTAAGAGATTGCAGAAAGTAGACTTTTGAAACTCCTAACTTTGGTCGTTGTTATCTGGTGATACCGTTGGATTGAGCATTGTTAGACCTTTGGGGAAACAGGAGTCTTCTCATGTTAGATGTAAAATAAATGTGTTTAATTTGTTGTCTGTATAGAATAGAGATGTGAGGAATTAGTTTTTGTGCCGTTATTGAGAAATAAGATGAGGACAGACAAAAGGCAAGCAGAGAGACAAAAAAAAATCAGCTGCCTGTTTGCTATCATCAGATATCCACGTCATGCATATAGCTTGGTCCTGTTTCAGGCTTGGAGTTCGTCCAATTGTCTGTTTCTCCGATTAACCATTTTGGAAACTGTAATCACATTTTTATTTTTTTTTCCCAGAAACAATGACGCCAGCAGTAGAATAGGCCGTGCTGCTTTTTTTGCTCAATTTCCACAACCCTTTCTCATCTCTGGAACAGCAGTGTTTTCATTTATGACCTATAAAACACAGAACCCAGAGATAAAATGGAAAAAAAAAAATTCAACTGTCATTTTCTGGCAATATAAGGACCAATGATAAATAAATGATGGGCATTATACTGTCAGACTACAGAACAGCACTGTACATTTGAACGAGATCATTTAGTAGTCAGTTTCAGGCAGACATGCATTGACTTTCTTCTTTAACTCAGTCAGTTAGTTACTCCTTCAGCTTCCATGCGTCACAACTCTTAGACATTATCTTTGTTTGGATGCCTTTTATTTTAAAGATGAATGCCTTTACTTATTCGTCTTCCATTCTTACTCCCAATTAAGTTGCGTGCACCCCGGCGCTGCAAACCAGGCTGAAAGTGCCATTAGCTCCTTACCTGCTCCTGAAAGGAATGATTGAAGTTGCACAGAGGCATTGTGGCAGGCAGACATTGTGGGAGGAGATGAAACCGCTTAAATACCAAAAAACACTGACACAATGTGGGTTTAGAGTTCTACTTCAGCAGCAAGCAGAGAAGAATAATGGATTCCATTTTTTGTATTTATTTTTTATGTCATTTAAAATGAATAATGCTCAGTTATTTCTGATGCACTAACATTCGGTATAGATCTGTTTGAGATGCCACATTGGATGTCCATAGATTTAGATATTGAAATAAATCTGTTGTTCCCTAAAATCAAGTAAGAAAGTTGTTTAGACCTTCTCTGCACCACCCAGGTTTCACTCTTCACAGATTGTGTGACGTCAGGGTCAGTTGTTTTAATGTTATGTAATGATTTGCGTCATGCTGGCAGTGTCAGGAGAGGCTTCAAGAGTGGATGTGACCCACAAAAAGGTTAAGAGAGACACAGCAGGCAGGCAGGCAGAAGAAAGCAACTTAGCCCCATCTTCTGCCAAGGTTACACACCTACCCAGCCACACACACTGCTGGTTGCCAGAGGTTAGTAAACTGGCTGCTAGAATGAGTTTTAACCACTGAAGCAACTGACTGGCATTAACGGTGTCTAGCCCAGGCAAAGGACAAGGAGCAGCCTGGCACAGCAGGAGAGGCCGGGGTGGGAACAGCAGGAGAGCAAAGAGAAAAGCCTGGCACAGAGAGTAATGGAGGTTTAAAATGACAAGTTGGCACTGTGGATCTGACTCGGAGGAGAGAGGTTGGCGAGATGACAGAGAAAGAAGCTGGGGCAGATGTAGAGATAATGGCTCTATTTTAAAAATGTAAAGTACATTCAGGACATGTCCAATCCTAATTTTGATAATTCTGAATGCAAAGTAAGAAGCATTGTTTAAAGGCATAGAAATAAACCAATCAGGGTGACCAAGCTCATCTCTTTTAAGAGCCAGGTGCACTTGCACCATGGCAGCTTATTCCTCTATTGGCAGGTTGGCCAAGTAAGCAGCCTACAAACATTTCTCTGCAGGGAAAACATATCTGCCCATGCTCAGGTTGATTGATGTTCACATTAATAAACTTCCACATTGTAATCCTTTTAATATTTTGCATGTTTGTGAGCTGCTTTGCGTCCGTGTGAGTGTAACAAGCCGAATGTCTATGCGTGTTTCGCACCTGCCCATGTAGGCCAATATTACCATCTTAATAATGTGCAATAACTGTAAAATACTGTGCCTTTGGTGCCTTTCACCAGGCTGTTGGACAATCGCGCAATCACTTTCCGCTGCCTCAAGATAGCAATGCACCCGCACCGTGCCTAAACACACCTCATTTTAACACCAACAGGTTTACGGGCGCTCAGATGGGCACATATACATTTTCTACTTTTACGACATAAAGGTAAGGACGGGAAAATGACAAGTGTGTCGGTCTGAAACTAACAAAGTGTCCCTAATTTTGGACATATTTTTTCTAGGTGGAATTTTAAAAACCAGTGGTGTGAATCAAGACAGGTTATCTTTTAAAACATTTGGATGTAACTGCCTTTTACTTGTAGAACCGGTTTCCTTTCAGCTGTTCAGTGCCTAGATGGTCGAGCAAGAGGGGAGATGAGTTTTTGAGGGAAGGAAGGATGTATAAGGACGGTTGGATGACCTCACCAATGTGACAAATTTGATGAAGAAAACTTCTTTGCTTTTCTTTGTCGTTGACTATTTTAAAGAGGCATTGAGCAGACATACTGAATATAACTGTTGTGCGAGTCCATGCATGGCAGACTATGGAAGTAAACATCAAGACCAAATGCGTAGTTTCAAAATATAACCAGCTTTATGGAACTGATACAAAAAAATTAAAAAAAAAAAAATCTATCTATGGTTATTCATGCGTACAGTTTTTAATATTAAAGCAGATTTGACTTATCTGGTCCCTCAACATCATGAAATTCCCAACCAGACGCACCTTCCTCTCTCCAAAAAGAAGAATTGCAGAGGGATTTTTTTTTTTTTGTGTGTGTGTGAAAAAATGCTGCTATGATCCCACCCCCCCTTTTTGTTTTTGCAGGCTGCATCAACATCATGAAGAGTAAAAAAGATAATAATAAAACCTGTGAAATTTGTAAGCTAAGGTCCTTCATTGATTCTTTTTGTTTTTCCTTTCTTAAATTTACTTCAACCATGAGATGAATCAAAAGGCTTAAACGGTTGTATCCCTGTTGGCGAGTGAATATTTTGTGTTTCGCCACTAAAATCTAAGCTTTAACTGTTTGATGTTTGTATGAATACGACATCACAAACTGATAGCAGCCACACTAATGGAAGTTGCATCCTGCACAGAGACAGAAACCTTTGTGAGTGTAAGAGCAGAGGAGAGAAAATTAGATTAGGTGGTCTGGTGAGATGAGTTTTTCTTCTGTGAGAGAAAAAACAAAACAAAAAACGGAGATGAAATGAGGCTCTTAGTGAGGTGAAGGCAGATGTGAGAGAGGTGTGTAGTCTGTTGTCTCCGACAGACAATAGGAGTCTGCTTGTGGGTGACAGGTCTCAGTGACTCCCACAGGGAGATTCAGTTCAGTTTCCAGGAAGAAACACAATCTTGTAGCTGCGTTAATGGTTCCACCCTTTAGATTATACTCTTCAATTTCTCATTTCTCTTCCTCTAGTATCTCTGTCCTCATAAAGATGTAACTGTTTTTGATACTTGCAGTGTCCTGGAGCAACAGGAAGCAATTTTTAAGTAATCAATACTTACCAATGATTATCCTCCTCCGCTGCTTATTGACATGGGAAATGAAACTCTCTGAGAGTAGCTTGTGCTGTAAATTTAACTTGGCAGCGGCTTAACTCAGCGGACCATGTAATGAGAAAATTGTACAACAAAAATGATATTGTAAAGACTGTGTTGTTTGTTTTGGTATTTTTTCCTGTGGAACTTCATCCACTTTTCCGATGTGAGTCATGAATGTAACAAACTCCATTTGTGTTTCTTGAGCTGTAAACACAATCCACAAGGGCTGTTTTGTAGAAGCTCTGGCTATATATAGATGGGGACAGAACACCCACAGAGCTGAGTACTCCATTTTTGCATGCTTCGAGTGACCCTGGGAGGCTGCAGTGGGAAAATTAGTTTGCTGAGGTCCCCTCAGCTATTACGACCCCGGATCTTGGATATTCGGCTTTAAAAATGGATGGATGGAGAGTTGAGAGTGGAGGGTGCTAGACCAAAATGTCGGGCTGCTCCTTGACTCTTATGACCTGAAATATTAATTTTGGCCAATTAAAGCCAGAAGTAATCAAAAAAAAAAAAAAAATCCACTTCCCTCATATACTTTATTTTATTTCGTGTTCATGGAGGAGAGAAATAAATGTCAAATGAGACCTTTGATCCACGTATTGATGAAGGACTTTCAGTGCCATTTTCCATAATGGTAATTAGTATTCACAATGTTTTGATTAAGACAGCACAAACTGCAATAGATTATGAGTGATAAGTGATCACCACTCTCATTGATATTAAAGCAATACACCATCATCTTGTTGACTATTTCTTTGAGGAGAAATATCCCTTAAATATACCTTTAACCGCCCAAAGTTTCTCTGTCAGATGTTCATGGTGCCAGCATCTGTGCACAATTAAAATGAGAAAAATGTAAATGGTATGATGGAAAGACAGGAAAACCTTTATCAGCATGACTCGTACGTACAAGGAGAGCAGAGAAAATCTACAAAACGGAACCGCTCTTCCTCTTTCTGTTACACTGCCACCTATAAAGATTATAATTTGAGGAGGGAGTCGGTGCTGGGGTGTACTTCGTCTGGGCAGGTTTACAGCATTACCATAGAGACATGGAGATGGTGAGAGTTAAAAAAAATACAAGTGAGATGCTGTATTAAAGTAGAGCGATGCAGAACGTCTGCTTCAGGTTATTGCTTTTGTTAAGCAGAGCAGAGACTTGGCACTCAAATCACATTGAAAGCCTTGTTAACCATTACTCCTGCGCTCTACTTCTATTTAGCTGTCACCTTGGACGGCTGCCAACACTTGAGTCCAATGTGAGATAACCAAAACAACAGCAGTAAATAGGCTGTTCTTCAAAATAAATTGTTTGGAGGCTTCTCTTTTTTTTCTGCTTAATTAGCCTTTACTCCTTATTGCAACATATTAAATCTGCTGTAAGTCGGAGGGGCACGTGCTTTTCTCTTGTTTAGTCATTACTGCATTATCACCTGCTTACATTTTCCATTGTATTCACAGAATTCACAGGTGTTACATCCATTTCAGCTGACATTGACTGTACTTGAGGGACATTGCTGGGGTGAACAAGTTTGTTTTTTGTTCTTTTGAATTATGCATCTGATCTTTTAAGTTTTATGCTGATGCCCCGAAGGTATGGCTGCCATTTTTGTGTGTGCGAGTCTATCACATATAAACAAAGATACAGAATTTCTGTAACCAAGTAGATATTTTGACTGGGGAAAAATCTACAAGGACAGGTTTATTATTTGGCTTTTGTGTGATGTACTGTTGAGAGTTCTTTAATCATACTTTGCATTACATTAGCTCTTGCTGTTAAAGCAAATTTATTGTTTTACATGTAAACGTGACACAAATATCTCTAAATTAAAATGCACTGTACGCTTAGCAGTAATCAAAATAGAAAAATACTTTTATTTTGAAAGTAAATGTGCCACAGTTGATTGTCATTGTTTTTTTTTAACGTGATGGGGATTTGACTCAGAGGCTTTTTTCTTTTTCATATTAAAAATTCAGTTAAATTGCTGCTGTCTATTTCAGGTCTGGGTGAATGCTATATAGCTACAATAATAACCAGAATACGCAGCAGGGAAAGGTTATGTATGGCTCCAATGCTTTTTGTTGAAAATACCTCTATCAGTCTAATGGCTCCGTCTGTGTGTGATGTCTCTTTGTCTGACTCTGTCCTTTTCCTCAAAGAGAAAAAAAAGAAGAAGGTTATTTGGAGTCTGAACTGTGAAATGAATACATTGTCTGTCATTGTCTTTGTGCGCTGAGCCAAAAAATTGTCTGTAATAACCCAACTACCAGCCTGAGTTCAGTTCACTGATATTCAACAATTTTCTCACTCCAAAGGACATTTTTATAAACATTATTGACGCTAAATGACGTCCTGATCCGTTACTTATGAAAGTCTTCCAGACCCTTTCTTTGCTTTCTTTTTCAAATCAATATCTCTTTCCACTGCCTTCATGTGTAAAAGGAAGGTCAATCTGAAAAACCTGCATGGCTTTGGACTTCAAGGTGATGAAATATTACCTGGAACAGATTTATTTTCTCCTCAAGACTTGAGCACTGACTAATAAGTATTCTATGTGGTGAGAGCTGATCATCAAGGTCACAGTGACGTCCTGCTCGTCTTGAAACGCAAGCGTCACTTAAAAGACTTCTTCAGGCTCATTGCTTCATTGTCGTATGTTTTTTTGGAGCAGGTCTTTGTTGTTGATTTCCTGAGGTTGACACAAAATTTGATGTTCACCCTGTATCCATGTCCATAGAGAAATTGCAGACGCACCGGACGAGCGCTCCCAAAAACGTGTATAACTCAGATGCTGATTATGACTGAGCGATGAAACTTGGACGACTTAATCACAAAAGTTAAAGCTTTCCCCTGCTCAATGTATGTCACAGTGCTATTTACCATTCGCATGGAACTTTTTAATGGATCCACATATGTCACTTCATCTATTGCCCTTCGTTTTTAAATACTTGAAAACTGTCCACAGGGCTGTTTAGTATCTTTAGATGATAATGGTATATGAAACAGGGTTCCTTTATTGATACGTTTCCCCTGTTGTAGCACACAAACAACCAAAGAGAAACATGATCAAAAAGAAACGGCTGTTCTATTTTGATAAGGAAATGCAGAAAATGTTTTAAGAACAGGAAAGATAGCTAACGTAAGGGTTTGTGAATAATTCAAGTAAATTTAAGGCTGTTTGAGTCTGATGACCTTGTTATAATTAGTTTTTGTTGTTTACATTCGATCGTTGGATTTCTCAGATCTCTGTACAGAAGAAACCAGCAAATAATGGTGCTAACCATCATTGTGTTGACCTTGTGTTTACTTTTACTTTGTGTCATCAGACTGCACACTACAAAGAATCCCTCCGGCTGAAACAGTGGAGCAGGTCGGACTTGGGAGAGAGCTGCATGTGTTCATTCAGGGCCAGTGGCATTTTCAGACAGAAAGGAACTATTCTCTTGTTGTGTTTGTGTGGGTGCTGTGTGATCCACTTGTGTATAGTGAACATTTTAGCTGACAAACACAGATTAGCTGCTGGCCTTTTCTCTACCCCAGAGATCCTTTTCATCTTTTTGTTTTAAACTCACGGATCATTCTCTGTGTTTGTCATAAATCGTCTTCATCTCCTTCCAGCAAAACATTAAACCACATTTCTCACTCAATACATGTAGGCAGACTGTATTGTAGAAGGGGTATTACAAAGTTTTTTTTTTTTTTTTTATTCACATAATTTTGCAGAGATAATTCATAGAAGGGAGGCGGAGGCGGATAAAAAACAAAAACAAAATAAACCCTCACAAAATTAGAAGTGGAACTATTTTGAAGCTCATGCAGCACAAAAACACACGGGACTTAACAAAGGAGGAGGAAGGAAAAGGTATGATTAATAAACGTAATTAACTCCTCCAGGATTTTGCTGAGATTTTTTTGATTGATGCAAGCTTTTTGTTGATTGTTGCAAAAATTGCAGAGCAATTTGCAAAGTTTTATGTGACATGAGTACCAATGTCTCCCAAGTTTAAAATAAATAAATAGAGGCTTCTGCTCTAAGAGTGTTATTACTTCAACACATACTGTATGCACAAAAAAGAGGTGCAATGACCTAAAACAGTCTTTATACAACTCAAGAAATCTACAGTAACACATGCTGTATGATTACACTGACGCAGCGTATCGCGACAATCGGTAGCCTAATAAACCCTGCCACTCTTGATTTTGCCATTTGTCCAGTCAGCTTGTATGTGGTTCTTTGTTTGTGTTTTGAGAAGCCTTTCATGGTTCTGTAATGCCTGTATGTTCTGTTTTTCGGCAGTTTGTGTCCATACCAGTGATTCCCACGGGTGGAGAATTTACTCGTGGTGGTGGGTGGCATCGGGGTTTTCTGTATTCTTTGTCTTGTGTCTACAATTACTCAGATTTTTTTCCTACTGCAGTGCACACAACTTTGTCGCCCAAAAGTGCTAAATAAAGCATTCCAATAGAAGACTTAACTAAGACAATCCAGTGTTTCCCCTTCGATTGGGGCCACCTGTGACCAAGTATATGTCAGGACCCTGTGTGAAACTAGAGGGCGTTTAATTTGAAAGGTCACAGCTTTCACAACAAACGACGTGCTCCATACTCTGGCACCCCCATGTAGTAAATATTCTCCATGTGCCATCGGGGCCTTACAGGATGACCTTAAGGGATGGATGCAGCAACTTGAAATTAACTGGTAATACTCCACTGATTGGTCTTATAGTTTATTCTTTCATCTCACGTACTCATTGGTCCATTCCCCTGCTGGCAGAAAACCTGTAACGTCTTGATGGATATTGATAAGAGATCAGGTAAATAGAACAGGGATAAAAATCCGTTAACTTGTAATTATTTTCAGATGGTTTTAACTGAACAGATAAAGTTGAGATAGAGACGATTTGATGGTGTTCGACTATGGCATTAGCTGGATTTCAAGCAGGCTTTCAGGCAGGCCTGTGTTCATTAGAGGTGCATCGTGAAATATTTGCAGACTGAATTTCAAGGAACTTGCAATGGTACTCACTGGTTATATAACTTATAACACTAGGTAATGGACATGGATGCTAAAATCTGTAGTTTTCATTATAGAGAGCAGACGATAAGTTAAATTCATGTCAGTTAAAGAATAGATTTCAATGGTGACAGGTGAGTGAAGTTTTTAACTCCCCCTAATTTTTGAATTATGTATCAAAACAATTACATTGGACACAGTGTTTTACAGGTTAATCCCTCCACTTTATCAGAATCAAATTATCCCCCTTCACCTTTCAACCATTTATTCGGGTCGAAGTTCAATATTTAATGACAAAGATAACAGAACAAAAAGAAGCACTTCTCTCTTTTCTTTTTTTAGATGAATTCTGAAATGTTCTGCACTAACTCAAATTGACTCGTACACACGCACTCCTCCAATGCAATTTACAGCTGGTTTGGTACCGTGACATCTGTGACTCCATCAACAACTACATTCTCCTGCTCAGCTGAACACAACAACACTTTCTGCTCCACTGAGACAGTAGATGGATACAACTTGGAGGGGAGGAGACACATTGATAGTTTTCTCTCTGGATAAGTGTGTTTGTGTGCATGTGTGTGCGTATACGTGGGAATCCTCACCAACATCTTACAATGGAAGGATGCAGTGAGATACAATAATACAGTAATATTCTCCTCAGATCTTATATGTCGTAAAAATCCCATAAAGTTACAGATGCTTTCTTTCAAATGCCACGTAATAGGTTTTGACAAAATTGGGGATTTTTTTTAATTCTGACTGCACTGAATTAAGATTGAGTGATGAAAGCATTTGTAAGCTTTCACTGTCATGTTTTTTTTTCTCTGAGTTAATTCACGGAGATATTAGCTGTCTGTTTTAATTTCGAGACATGCTGTTTACCTGTCAAACGATGACGAGCAACACCACCGGCAGTGAATCCTAATACCCATTTAGACTCCTCAGTCGTTTGGCATTTGACAGCATCTTGTCAGTTAGTGTGTATGTCAATAATGAATGATACATGTCACTAGAACCTGCAGTTTAAACCTTAATAACTTTAAATTTAAATGTTTCTTAACTTATAGTTGCTGCCTCTCAAAAACCTTTACATCTTGGTAGTAGTTACCTCAGTGACTTTTGATCCTAAGCACCTGTCAATAAATCATAATGGAGTAAAAACAATTGCAGGAGCCTGAAACTGACCAATCACAATCACTTTCCTTGATCTTGAACTATAAGTCCTTAGAGTGGTTTCTAGAAAGAGCTGTGATTTCCATTGACCTGCTACGATTACTGGAGGCACCACAAAAGCAATCGCGTGTACTCTTCCATTTTAGATTTAAGAATCTGATTAAGGCTGAAAAAAGAAGGCTGTCTTTCTCACAGTTCATTGGTGAGCCTTTTGGAGGAGCTGTGGTCTCTTGTATTATGCACTGAGAAGGGTTGGTAAAAAATTAGGGCTGACCACGATGATGATCGGAGACCTCCAGTGTTGGTTTTTACAAAGGTTCAACGGTCCATGAGAAAGCTATAATGTAGTGAGGAAATGGAAGGAAAATCGAGTTCTCAGTACAATATTCCTCCTGAACTATTTCACCCTCCCTCCAAATATCACTATTTGTGAATGTATATGAATCTTTTGTAGATATCGCATTGGATAGCAGTGAAACT
Source organism: Brachyistius frenatus (assembly GCF_029030835.1). Taxonomy (NCBI): domain Eukaryota; kingdom Metazoa; phylum Chordata; class Actinopteri; family Embiotocidae; genus Brachyistius; species Brachyistius frenatus. Next base: position 3,268,554 of record NW_027210600.1, read on the forward strand.
GAACATAGTTTTTGGCTGTTGTTTCCATCATCAGTGCCTATAGTTACCTGAAAACAGCTATTTAACTGGTTTTCAATTATCTTTCTCTGAACCTGATGTTGCCTTTGAGTGTAATGAGTTTTGTAAATAAAGTTAATATACTGTATGACTTCAGGAAAATGCAATACAGCAATTATTTTGACACCATTCGTCCAAAGGCAACCAGCTGATCTCTGCACTCAGACTTCTATAAAAAGAGATTTTGCATTCAAACTTTAATATCACTTGGAATATGCAAATGCAGCGACTTTTGGTTCAACCTGCAGCCCTATATATTCATTTTTATGTAACTACAAAACAGTGGGTGTCCAAACCTGTCCACTTATATATTTCCATCCTCTCTCATAGCTGAATCTGACTACTGTTAGAGCCGGAGGGCTGGAGCTGCTCTCTCGGTTCCTGTCATGTTTTTGTCTTTGGGATACTTTTTTTTTTTTTTTTTAATACCTGAAAGCTAAAAATATTACAAATATTACTTTCTGATTCTTTCCAGAAGCAAACATTTAAAAAAAAAAAAAATTTTTTTTTAAAGATGTCAGGAAAAACAACATTATCTTTTTAATTTTTCTTTTTTGTTACCCTCTGTATTTTTAATTAGTGTCATGCTTGGTTTTTACATGAGGCAAGCTGCTAGGACTGTGTCCTGTACAACCACGAACCCTCTTTCATAACATTAGAAATCCACACAAAAGCTTTCCTTAGCATAAAAAAAATGACATGGCCTTTCATCACGACATCAAGTACCAAAACATCCCACTTGGAAACCCGTATAATCTCAGAAGCAGCTTTATATGCGATGTGTCATTGTTCCTCCTGTAACTCACTATTGATTTTCTTTTTTCCTCCTCCTTGTTCTCATCTGTGAATAAAGATTACAGCACTCTTTGCTCTGTTCACTCCAAAGAAACATGATGCTCTATTAGAAAAGTGAAGAGCTGTGAACAAAGTGCTTGAAATTAAATCTTACATAATGCAGCTCTGCAGCAGAAAAGCAGCTTTTTACTAATATTCAGTTTTTGGTAAATCAGCGATCAATGTAGCCTGGTGCGAACCAGAACCCAATTTCACTCTGTGAATATATGGGTCTGGCCTCGCTCCATACAGAATCGTTTGCAGATGTTCCTTCCGACTGGGCGTATACCTCGGGTTCATTTTAACCAATCGGCTCGCGCCGAAACCGACCGACACTCTGCCACCGCTGCAACTACCTACTGTGTCCACCAAACTTCTTTTTCCTGAGCACAGCTTGTTTTAAAAGTTTAGTTTAATAAACACCAGCAGCATGACGAGGTGCTGAGTGTTTATTCTGCACTGAGCGTTCAGTATTTTTTTCCGGTCACCGAGAGTTGCCCTCGTCACTGTCACCAGCCGTCCAATCACAGTGAAAGGGGCGGGGCAAACGCGGTTAACCACCGATACTGGTCGCTAATTGGTCTGCCCAACAGAGTGGCTGTGCAAGCGCTACGGGCCGAGTACCCAGACGGATGATCACAGCGAAGAAAATTAAAGCTGCTGGCGACAGTCGGCGCAGCCAGGCTACGATCAATGGGTTGTGCATACCTAATTTTGTGCATACAACTGTGTATTATTTAGGGCTGGGTGTCTTTCAAAAGCTTTTGATAACAGCACTGATACCTTAACTTTGATGCCGATTTTTTTTTTGTTCCAATTTTTTTGGTTTATGTAAAATAATACCAAGAAAGATAATATAACAACCTTTTGGGTCCTAGTTCCTCCCTCCAAAGACTGTCCCTCCACTCTGCTTCATGGATCTTTTGTTTAAGGTCCTCTAACTCAATTGTTAAATCTGATTATTTCTTTAATATGAAATACTGACATATCTAATTTCCATTTTCTTCTTTTATGTGGTATTTCTCTTGTCTCTGTTGCTTCTCTGCCCTTTTTTCCCTCCCTCTGTAACCTTGAAGCATCACAGTCAGAGGATGGCATTTGCTGACCTCCATTCACATTATATTCATGACACTGTTGTCATTGATTCATGAACTACGATTACATTTTTCTCACAGACAACTCTTTCCTTTGTCTCCATGTTCACCGTCAGACCTCATTATGTATACTCTTCTACAGTATATATAGAACATGACAGAGATTTGTGTTCCTGAGTCTCGATCTCTGGAGATTTGCAGGATGGACGAATTGGGTTGGCTAATATAGCCTATTTAGAAAAATAGAAAAGATAATAACAAAAAAAAGAAGTTATTTTATACACGGTATGACTTGCACTAAATCATATTAAACGTATGTATGTTCTTCCATCAATGCACATTGGGTGTAAACAGCAGTGCAGTAGCCTCCGTCGGTAAACTGTGTTGGATGTGATGGTGGGAAATGCATCCAAGAAAATGAGAAAACAATTAAAAGGCTTTTTTCACTTAGTCTAATTTCCCCTGAGATGAATCAACTGTGTTGACGAACTGTCTGCGTGCGTGCGTGTGTCTTTACATTACTGAGTAACAGTTGTTTTCCACCATTTGTGTTTAATGTGTAGCAATTTGACATGCTCGTTTTTAGTTATTAAATTCCGTTTTATGAGCAAAAACAAACTATAACTTCTTCTATAGTAATTATGTGTAAGCACAGCTAAATTAAAATATTGTCTCAATCTGTGGAGGAAATACATGACTTTTCAATCAGCAACACTTTGAATAAACAAAGCAGGGCTTTTGTGGATCAAGTATCAGTTTATAAAGTTTATGTTCAATAAAGTAATCCATCGTGCTTTTCTCTTCTACTTAATCAACAACTAAGTTCATCTGCAGCTGCTTTAATGGAAAGTTGATCAGATTTGGGTTAGATAACGTGAGATCCCTGCGGTCCTAAGAATGAAATTCATGGCACTTCTGCATGTAGTTGTTTGAAATTAGAATCCCATATGAAGTAATTCAAATATATTGATCTCACACTAAAGTCTGTCTCTGAAGCCTGTATTGTATTTCATTTGGATCAAACAATCCAATTGCAGGGGAAAATGAACTTTGGTCTGATCTTGGCCCGTTTTGATGGTAAGAAATTTGAGAGTTGAGATTGCATGATTATGAACAGCTTTACTGGGCTGATCATCTGGATAGACACAAGAAGAAGAAATTTCAATTATCAGTGTACCTCAGATATTATAAACTGTCTATTTCTACTTCAAAATTGCTCTGAAAAGTTGACTTTAAAAAAAAAAAAATATATATATATTTGTCCTTGTTTTGCTGCACCTGACTATGGATCTGTGATGTTAAAGTTCTCTTTGGTGAGTCTGAAATCTAGCCTGGCTGCGCCGACTGTGGCTCACAGCTTCAGTTTCCTTCGCTGTGAATAACAGTCTGGGTACTCGGCCCGTATTCGCATTTGCACCCCCGCTCTGAAGGGCGGACCAATTAGCGACCAGTGTCGGTGGTTAACCGCATTTGTCCCGCCCCTTCTTCATTGTGACAGACTGGTGACGGTGATGAAGGCAACTCTGTGGCAGGAAAAAAAACGCTGAAAGCTCAGCGAAGAATAAACACTCAGCACCTCGTCACACTGTTGGCGTTCATTATAATCAAATTTAAAAACAAGCTGTGCTCAGGAAAAAAAACAACTTTGGTAGACACGGTAGGTAGTTGCAGCGGTGGCAGAGTGACGATCGGTTTCGGTGCGAGCTGATTGGATAAAATGATTATATTGTGAGAGGAGGAACACAGCTATGTAACGCATGCATTTTCTTCAGCAACAAACTGGAATAGTTTTATTGACAGAGTAGAAAATCCCACGTTAAACAATATGTCGCTGCTACTCATCTGTAATGACAAAAAGTATACAGTTCTTGATAGCAGAAGAAGCTAACACTGTACGCACCACATTGTGTTTTAATTCATGTTAATGTTAACTAATACTAGATGTAAAAGTATTTGATAGGCACGTTTAAAATTACTGAGTGCTTCATGAGTTATAGTTGTCATAACTGTAGGAATAGCAAAGTGTGTGTGTGTGTGTGTGTGTGTGTGTGTGTGTGTGTGTGTGTGTGTGTGTGTGTGTGTGTGTGTGTGTGTGTGTCACTAATGACTTGATTCAACTGCTGACTTTGAGGTGAGACACACGTTTCTGTCGCAAAGCCCTCAGCCATGTTGAAGTATGAGACAATCAGGAGGTGTGTTTGGCCTCTGATCAATTAAATTGTGTGTCTCCACCAAAGGTCCGTGTCACATTTCTTATACATTATGTTTATGGACGTGACGTTGAATATTTTTTACCTGACTGGATGAATGGAGCACAAAAAGAGGTTTGTTTGTGGATATATATATATATATATGAGATGCTCATGAGTCCACTACCACTCAGATTTGAAGGTGTCCTCTCATGCGTACACCTTTCTTTGCATGCAAATTATAATTAATGTTATGCCCGAGCAGAAATAGTGACTTAATTCCATTTGAGTATTTATTTTCTCTCTCTCGCTCTCTCGCTCTCGCTCTCTCTCTCTCTTTTTCATTTTTCTAAATACACTAACTCTGGGATATGATGGATCATAAACAAAAAGGAGAAACAAATATAATCTAAACTGTATTATAACAGAGTTTTGTGTTTAATCTATTTTAATGTTCATAATGGCCTTTGTATTTGTATTTGTGTGTGTATGTGTTTCTCTGGCATTCATAAAAGGAGAAAAAAAACATTCTCATTAAATTGATCAATAAAGCTCCTGATTGCAGTGAGCCTGATATTCTCCAGAGGCGCCTGTTTGAGCTCGTTGAGGTGTTTACCGAGCTGATAAGTATATTTTGTTGGAAAAAAGGCGAGAGTGAAAGTTCTATATAATTATATTGTTATGACCACAGTTACAATAGTAGGACTAATTTAACCGTATAATTTAACAGACTCTGTACTCCCTATCCAACCTGCACCGCACACTGGTATTTTTTTAATGAATTAATAATAAATATTAAGAACTAATCAGAGTAAGAGGAGAAAATATCATCTGTGATTTTTTTTTGCCTTTTTTCATCATAAAACTCATTTTGACGTCTCTACAGAAAAACTATTTTCCTTGATGCTTCGGACACATTTGCACGATATGTTTTGAGAACATACATTATTTATTCTGGTGTTTACATGGTGATGTGATGGTTGTTCTGTGATACCAACTAGAAATGAGATAAAATGACTTCAGTCAGACAACTCAACGTTTGAAATGTTTATTGCAACAGCAGAACACAGCTTGTGAGGCTCAAGACTCATCACTCCTCGCAGATGAGATTCCACAGAGATATTAGAAAGTGATGAGAAAATATCTTAAACTCCCCCCTCCCCCAGAGCCTGCAGGTGGATTGTGGGGCGGTGGTCGGTCTGAGTGACTAGGCAGCACACTGCAGAGAGGATGAGATGGGGAATTTCCCAGTTTAAATAGACTGCCGAATTTGAAGGGCGTGCATGTACTGTAATGATGATTGTGGAGTTTGAGGCATGTCACATGATGCTGAGCAGAGCAGTTAGAGTTGACTGCCTGAACTAGTCCGAGGCGCCGCTCCATTTAAAGGAATTGATCAACTTCTAAAAGAGCTCCCATAAGGCTTCTATCATAATGGTATTGCACCTAAATGTCTCTCTTATGAGGTGCAATATTACTGAAGTAAAACAACAATCCCACATGCAAACATTTTCTGCCTTCCACACAAGTACAAATCCAGTCCCATCAGCCACATGCTGTAATTTCCAAACCGACATATTCAAAACTATATCCAGTCTATATATTTCTGCTCTGTTCATTTAGCATCATTAGCACAGAATACCAATGTTCTCCATCGGATCATAAAACCTCAGCACCCAGCCCCGTGGCTTCATTTCACCATGATGATTTTTCGAATCTCCCACAGTCCCTCTAATTGTCTCCAAGCCTCCAATATCAAAGTCTGCAGTTTTTATGACGTTTCGCTCCAGATTCTCGCGGTCTTCATGGAGATGAATGTATGGAGTATAACCCCCCCCACCGAGGTCACTTGGTGGTTTTAATTGATTGGTGGTGTCGTTAGCCTTACTGCTGTGCTCTCTTACTTTCACACTGACCTAAAGATCTGAACTGGCTGAGAGGGTCTAAGGAACACAGAGTTGTATGAGTTGAAGAATAACTACTGTCAATATGAAAATAAAATAAAAAATGAAATAGAATTATAGTATAAAATTATTTTCAAACCCCTTTTTATATCTTGCCCCTGCAGGATAGGCTGTCAGCTGCTAAATGATGCCAGTTTTCTTCTCTCATTTCCTCTGGGCTCCCTGCTGAGTAACGTATAGATTAGCTGTCACACAAATATTCACTATTTCACAGGATCGCTGACCCTATATTTATTAATTTTCATTGATCAACAACACCAAACCTTCAACTTTGAATATATTTATGCTTTGTTGTGATGTATAAAGTTTTTTTTTTTTACTTTCTCTAAAGCTTCACAGATTTCCCACATGGATGCCCTTACCCGAGTGTAGACATTTTAAATAAAAAAATAAGAAAACCTTTAATGGCATTAAATGTCCATTTTTCCCATTAGCCTGTCAAAGTATGTGTTCGTAAGTAAGTGTGTGTTTATGTGGTTACATCACTGCACGGACCTCAGCTTTGTGTCTTTTCAGCCTGAAGCTGAGTAATCAGTCCTGCCGTTACTAGCTTTAATGTGACAGTCCTGTCCCTTGGGTTCTACGGGTTGTTTCCCATCATGCTCGACTTATATTATCACCCAAAAAGAGGGTAAAAGTAGATGCTTATCACATATTCTTGTCCGAGGTCAATTAAGACTCCTGGAACACACAACAGGAAAGCATGGATTACATCACAAGTTGAAAAGAGATGGAGGGAATGTTTCCACAAGGTGGTATTTGCGGTCATGTAGATGACCGTTTGTAACTTTTCCTGTATTTCACCGAGTCCCCCAGAGACCATCTTGAGATGCAGCAGAGGAGCTCTGAGGCATTAAGCTCACAGAGGCAGTGTCATATTCAGTATATGACACTGTTTGAACATGCCCTTACTTTTCGTGTCAGGGAAATCACTTAATATTTAGTGACCTCAGTGCTTCTCCCTTCATCACAAAACAAAGGACCTCATTTACATGAAGTCTCTCTAAAGGCTGAACAGCAACTTGGTGGAACCTTTTTTTATTGCTTCCACATTGGATTTTTTTTTTTCACCTTAGGAGGATTATGCTGCTCCATTTACAATTTAAATTCAGATACAATAGCTTCTGCTTCCGCTACTTGTTTTCTTGTTCCAGAAAATGTTCTTTTATCTTATTAATATTTCCTTTTTAAAAGGTTGTCCTCAGCAATAAGAAGGGTCTAATGTGATGAAGTAAAGTGCTGAAGGCTGAGATCAGCATATGTTGTGTTTTGCTTTTTAAATCTTATCGCCCCACTTTTCTCAGGTTTAATCAACATGGGACTATTTGTTAAATTGTTTTATGTTGTTATCTACAGACTATGATATGTTTATTGGAGCCACTGGCTTCTATTGCCTCACATCAAATCACGTACAGACACATACACAAGCTCGCCATCCTCTCCATCTTTTATATAAAATATATATATATATATATATCTTTTTTTTTTTCTGAAGAATGAGTTGGCATGTATTTGAACCTTTATTTTGAATTTTTTTTGCAACTGTCGGAAATTTGCATCGCTGCCGGTATGAATCATTTTGAGTATATTGCATTTCCATGTTGTTTATTCATCACGCACCCAATGTGTAAAGACCTTTGGAACAAAAATTATAACAGCCTTAAGCTCAATAATTCTGTTGTGAAAGCTCTGGCTGAGTTGTTTTCTTCTCATGAGCAAATTTGAGAGTGTATTATTCGGCATACTGTTAAAATGAGACGTGCTAATGTAATCATTAATCTTTTTCCAGTTGTAAGGCCTCAGTTAAGTGCAGAGGGCAGGAATGTCAGAGCAGCCGTAATCACTGTGAACCAGGTTAGAAAAACCACATGAAAACCACATTAATTTTCACACATACGTTGCACTTCTGCATTTAGACACTTTTTTAAATTTCCCTGAGCTTGAACTCAAAGTTGTTTATCATCTAAGATCAGAATTAGAAGCAATAATTATTTGTCAAAGATTCTTACTTCGCCTGTAACTGTGTGACTCTTCAGTGTGCTACAGTACATTGGGCTTGGATTTGGCACATAAATGTAATTTGACCATAGCTTAATCAAGTACTCTCTTATCAAGCTGAAGTTCTTCTGTCCGTGTGTCCACGACAGAGAGCTGTCACCATGGGCATAACTCCTGTAATGATCCAGGTTTAAGAGTGAAACTGCACTGCTTGTTGTTCTGGCGCAGACTGCAGTCTGACATAACAATTTGTTGAACGTCTGGTGGAGAAGATGGTGGCTGTCGTGTAATTTATAATGAACAACGACTTGATAACAAGCATGTCTGAGCACACCTTTCATTTTTCACTTCACCTATTTAGTTTCTACTTCTTTTTCCCCAACTTACTCTGTTTCATGCCTTTACCACAGAGGTAAGTCTGGCCCCTCTTGACTAAGTTCTAAGTCTTCACCGATCTTTTCCACCTGAATGCACAAAGCACACATTCACACTCTCTTCCAAAGCCTTGTCAATGTTTACATGAGAATACAGCTTCCTTATTTCCCGAGGAGAAGAGACTCCACTTCTGTATCTTGTGCTGTTTCCAATATGCTCTATCCTTATCTCTCTGTCTAGACTCTCATATCTCAGATGAAGCTCAGAGGAAGTGGTCATTGCATGCTTTGGATAGAGCAAAGATTGCCTTGATTAAATAAAATGCTTATATATTATTCTACTGTATAGTCTTAACACAGTGCATTACATGACATTGCTATTGTTGTTTTACTGTGTAAAAATAGTATTACAGTTGGGTCAGGGTTTTTGAATATTCACATGGTCCTGAAAATATAAAAAAATCAATTAGGGTCATGCAGTTATTGTTCTTATTTCCCCCTGTCTTAACTAGCGCCTGGTTGTAATGTGTTACTCACATCAGAAGGTGGCAGTAATGCAAATAGAAGTTTTCTGCAAACAGAAGAAGAAGAACACATTGGTTCCACAGTCCGGTATTCGATGGTTGATTAGTTCCAAGCGATGATGGAACAGTATTTTCCTTGAAATGCCCATCCCTTACATTATCATTGTGTGATGTTGAAAATACACTGAATACAATACTAGTTGTTACATTCACGTATGTTCAGAGTAATATTACCATTGGTAATACTATTTAACATATAGCCAGAAGGCTACAGTTGGCTCACCTCTGAATTTTCAAGAGACATCCTGCACAGTACTGACCTGTTACAATTAGTGCACATTAATGTAAACGACTCCCTTATTTAGTGACCCTCTTCAGAAAGATAATAAAGCAACAGATAAAAGTAATGCCTAGTCTCAAAAATTCCACAAATAGTGTATGCCCATAGTGTCCAATGAATAATTAATTGATTTCCCAATATATTTACTGTAACTCCCACATCTAAGGCCTGTCTTATTTTCTGCCAGTGACTGTGTGAGAGAGAGAGCCGCCACAGAGAAGCACACACATGAAATCCGACATTCATGACACGGTAAAACAAACAGCACAGACTTAGTTGGACAGGTTAGTTATTTATCTAAAGACAAATGACAGTTTATCTTACAAAAATGGTGCACAAGTCAGTATTTAGTTTGCATTATCTCCACACACAATAAGAAAGGGAAAAGACAAGATAAATACCAACGTAAGCATATTAATACTGGCAAAGTTTTATTAGTAAGTGAGGATGGAAGTGGCATCATCTGTGTCCCCTCAGCTCATTTTACAGCCCATTTCATACAGAACTCTCTGCACTTCCTGGAAAATCCAATCCTTCACATTAGATGAATATGAGGAGTTGCAGCCCTCTGCTGACTGGTGGGAAGAGAACTCATCCAAAGCTACGCAAAGTCTGAATTAGAACTTCCAGTCTGGTGAGTTTCTCCGATTAGACCCCTTTGTGGAGTCAGAGTGATGAGTCGCTGCCATAAATGACAGCTGGGATAGAAGCCAATGTCATTAAGGGCACCATCGCTCAACCAACTTCCCCTTCGCAAAAAGTCTTATTTTTTAATCTACAAATACAGAACTTTTATTCTGCTTCCCACCCACTCATGTGCCCCTAGTAGACTTGATGATGCTCCCACCAAACGAAACAATTCTAGGGTCTGGTAATTTATACCTTTGATGAATCCTGTCTTGAACTCAGACTGGTTTTTAGCACAGACACATTAATATATGCATTCTTTATGAACTTCAAAAAATGTAAACATCTCCTGTGAGACAACAAAATATAACAAGCTCCATTGAGCTGATAAGACATCACAAGACTAAGTCCGTCCTGCATGTATTGCTGGCCTGTTTACTGCACACAGTTTGTCAATTTGATGATTTAATTTGTGTAATCTGCAATGGAAAATATAAGTATTATCACACTATTTATGTGATTGCAGCTAACATCTTCGTTTGTTAATTTCACCTGTTTCTCACTCTAAATTCAGATAATATGATTCTTATTCAAAGCAGCTGAAGGGATCTTAGTGTCGACTGTAGTGAGAGTAAAGCTGTGCCTCTTCAGTGGGGCATCATCCCAGCTCACTGCAGGTTTATCTCTGTCTCAGAGGACGACTGCTGAGCTCCATCTGTGCGGCTCTTGACTTCTCATTGAACTCATGTATGTGAGCTTCATGCTACCTACAGTCCTGCAGTTTACACTTGTTTTAAATGGGAATGTATCTACTCTGTTTCGCCGAGTTCATTTATTTCATACTAACTACAGTTTGCAGACCAGTGGATGTATGGTACTTTGGCAGTGGATATTTTGGCTCAGCAGTTATACTATGCTTCAAAATATGAATATTTAAGTCAATTAACGAACAAAAAAAATTTCATCTTTATTTTTTTTTAATTCAACAGTGGACTGATCATTATTGTGATGCTTCCACTCCAGTAGGAAACTAAGCTGAATTAATTACATTTCATGAGTATATGTGTGAACACGGGTCAGGTTTTAGAAAATCTTTCCCAAAATTAGATTTTGATATGTTAATTGCTTTATACGAAGGGGAGCTTTAATATTTGGTATGCTCTTTGTTGATCTGCAAAGAGCCATTGACACAGCACCCATGGAATCATTATTTCTCAGCTAAAGATCTTAACTATGTGACCTCTTATCTTTCAGGGAGGATCTTGCTGGTTGAGGTTGGTGGGTTTCTCATCATATATTTTCAATCACTTGCGGAGTGCCTCGAGGCAGTGTTCTGGGCTCCCTTATTTCCCTGCCTTATATCAATGACGTACAACCTTTGTGTTCAAGTTATTTAAAATTAAGAAAAGATACATGCGATGTAAGTTGATGGGAAAAAATAGAAAAGCGATTTAGCCCTTAATTGATAACAACCTAGGAGGTCTTGCCATGGCTTTGCATGTACTTGTAAAGGTAACATAACTAGATACCAAGCAATTAAAGTAAAAACACTGGACAGACACAGGTAGGAATGATCACCCTCATGCTTGATAGAATCGTAGTTTGATCATGCTATTAGCTGATGGTATCGAGTTGTTTTAAAAACTTTGGTACACAAATTTCAAAACTGCAAAACTAAATTGATTAGAGCAATTGTCAAGTAGTGTTGGAAGACTTCAAGTCACAAAGCTGGTTATGTTCAGTTAAATACTGTTTATATGATTTTAACTTGCTATTTATAATCACTTTAAGAAGGTGGTGAACTCCAACTTATGTATTCAAGGCATGGTGCCATGGTATGGAATAAGACACTTTCCATAATTAAGGATTCAAACTCTCCTGCCTTTGAATCAGAGTTATTCACCAGTGCTACGTACCATTTCAAGCAACCTGTCTTTTATGATATTGGTGTCCTTTAATTTTCTTTTGACACTTATACTTTGTGTACTCTTGAAACAATTTGTTTGTTTGCTTTTCTTTAGCCTTATTTTCAGAAGTTTAGTGTTCTATTCCTGACAGTCTGCCATGTTGTGCTATTTTACTGCTATAGAGGAAACAAACCTAACTTGAAATCACTCTTGAAGGTCCCTTTAAAGTCACATATAGCCCTTCTGTGGGGTATAATATTCTACTATTTAATAAGAGTATAAAGCCTATAGTTTATACCACTGCTCTTGTATTATTGTTCCTGAAAGGCAGATTGCAGAATATAATGTCACAATGTGGAGTGTGCACACATCGAATGCTGCTATTTGCACAGCTCCACACCCCCCAAAATACTCAGTCATCAATATGAATCCGACATAATAATAATGTCATTCATATTTCACCCAGATTAATAGATAACACTTCTTTTGAGCACATCCCTGCTAAATGTCAAGTCAATGTAAATGTCACCCTCAGAGACAGATCTCAATCCCAACAATTTCTTCAATGGACAAACTGAAACGGATTAGAGAAACATGTTGGGCTTCCTGCTGCGGGAGGTAAGACTGATAAGAACTAAACGGACACCCCGGCATCTGTTTTGCAGCTGTAAACCTGTAAAGAAAGCAAATTGATCTGACAGATTACAACACACTGAAGATAAAGTGGACAGACAAAAATGTGTGTGGGAGATACACAGCTGGTGAGGAAGAGATGTTTAAAAAAGCTGGATACATTTAGGAGAAGTAGAGAAGATAGAGGCAGTTTACGTCAATGACAATGATGTTTTAGCCAAATAGATAATTTTTTTCATATCGTTAGTTTTTATTGGTATGCTTTTGATAGAACTGCATGGAATTTGAAAACCAGCTTGGCAAATACCAAGTCTGTAGTTTGGTTGCCAACACAGAGGGGTAACTGTGTGTGGTTTGATGACTGCAGGAACAAGACATTCAAAGAGATAGGTTGGTGTAGTTTTTGCGGCAGCCATTATCATAACTGCTTTGTCTCGGCACATCATAGCAAAACATTTTACACCCACAACAGAATGTTACATCAGTGGAAATGATTGTTCTTTTCTTTCCCCACATTAAACTCTGCTTTGTAAAGGACAACAAAGAACAGAGGTTGGAGTAGTAGACAGTAGCTTGTTTGTAGTTGTATTGATGGAAACTCATTTGTTCTGTTGAATGAAGGTTTTCCTGCAGCAGAATGGATCTATTGCAGTGGACAAAGAGGATGGTCAGCTCAGTTCTCTGTCACAGTCCAGCACTTTTACAGCTCCCCTCCCTGCTGTCACCTATGAGCTGGAATAGCCTCCATTTGTCTGCTGGAGAAAGCACTGCAGTGGATTAGGCCGCATGGTGCAGTGGAGTGTGTTACTTTGACAGATCTCTGTAGAGAAGACTGAGTTCTTTCTAAGAAGGCAGGTATGGCTTGATATGGCTATTGTTTCCACACTGAGATATTTCTTCGGGAAGTTGTAATGCCTGATTATAATACTCAGTCATTTAGTTTTACTCACAGTTTATCAGTCTGACAGTTTAAAAGCCCTGCTTGGTGACAATGAATTCCTTGTGAATCAAAGCTTAACTGCAAGTCTGTATTTTCAGATTAAATAAATGTTCTAGTCTGTTAAAACCCAGCTTGTGCAGGAAAACGGAAGCAAGATAAAACCAGTTGTTATTTGTTGAACAAAGTTATTTGTCAGTTATTTTGAAAGTTTGTAGTTTTGTACATAAACACATGAGGTGAAACAAAAGGGGAAGAAGGGCAAACTGGGTAGTGCTTACATCAAATAAACCAATAACCAAATGTAACTATAAAAAGGATTTAAACTAACTTCCCCCAATTTTTTTTACAAATTCGAACACAACAGAATCACATGTTCCACTAGTTTTTGTAAATACAAATTGTACTATGTGTTTGCAAATGATAAACAAAGCCTAGCCTAGTCCAGACATATTTTAATTCAAAGAGTTCACTATTTAGTTTTAACCACGATAACATTTTAAGTTTGACTACAAGTATATGGACTGCAGAAAATGACAGCTGCCCGAATGACTCGGCTTATAAAAGGTCAGTCCGCAGAACCAATCAGAACCATCAGCTTGTCAAACTCCACCAGGATCTATGTTCCAAGTGTGGTGGAAATTAATGTATTTCCTTGTGAAAAATCAAAAGTATCTTAAGCTTGCTGTCGTTTGAGTATTTATTACAAAATGAAATATGGAAAATTATAAGAGCGTACAAATCGTCAAACATGAGCCAAGCGAGTACATCAGGTACAAACAGAGTCACAGGACACTTATTCAGCTGAATAGTTTTGGAGAGAGTTTCTACACCCGCGGAGAGTCCAGAAAGTCTGACTCGCTCCTTGTGAGGAGAGCGGCCTTATATCCACGTAAGGAGGTGCCCTCTTCTTCATCCCCAAAGGCGCTCAGCATATACATCGATCATTAGTCATCTGCATATATGGACCGTGGATTCTAGTTGAGAAAGGTCATGTGTATGGTCCGTGGTAGAAAAACACTGCTGGACTTAAACACGGATTTGATTACATAGAAGGGACATGTGGTTTGGATATACCCGTTTTCCCTTCAAGAACACACTATTGATACAGGGACCTAGGGTCAGCTACAGATCAGTTACGTAGGATGAATTTTCCTCCGACACCAAGTAGCATACTTTTTATATTTACTTTAGTCCTGCAGTTGCCCTAACAAAATATGTACTGTTGCATGCACTATGCATACAATTAGGACATACTACAAAAATGCACCTTGAACTTTGACCCTTTTGGTCTTATCTGTCCCAATCCTATCGAGACAAAAATAGTATGTTTGGAACAGACGCTAAAATTTACGTTGCACTTCTTTTTATTCTTATACCTTTCTTTTTGTGAATTGCAGCTGGGCGGCACATTAAAGCCACCAACTCTCTCTGCAGCTAAGTCACGTCATAGGTATCTTCCGCTGTGCAGAGGATTGTGGGTCAGAACAGCCAGAGAAGAATGGTGGCCTGCATAATGTCAAATATAACAGGATGCAGTATGGACATCCTAGTATTTGTGTCATACTGCATTTCACATACTATGTATTGGGACATACTAAATATTTATTGTAGTATGGGTATTGGAACGCACAGAGGAAGTGAGGAAGAGCGGCTGGACGAATCCCAAGCAGGAGACCACAAATCCTGCTTAGCATGCACAGAAACTACAAGAAGTGTTAAACAGCCTAAGGGCTGTAACATAGTCAATGTCCTACAGTAAAAGAGTTTTATTTTTTCATATAGTGTCTATAAACTAACACGTCTTTCACTCTCCCTAAGAAAGACATAGTGATGAAACAGCAACTATATTCAGTTTGTTCTGATTAAGTGTGTTTTTGTCAGCTTATGGTCTGAGTGCAGATTGTTTTAGGAGAACTGGGTGAAGATATAATTGGTTTAATGCAGACTTAAGTGACGTGAATTGTCATGGTAAACTGCAGAGATGTAACTGAAACACCATAAGGAGTCGTTTAGCTAAACAACTGTTGTATAGCTTTTGTGTTTATAGGCAATGAAAGTGAAGAAACCATTGGCTCATTACAAAAGAAGTCCAGGTAATCACTTGAACTGAACTGTTCTGCAGTGATAGTCTGCGCTCACCAGAGTCACAAAGCTGTTGTCACAGTTGGAATATTTCTCGTCTCCATTTAAGGAGCCTGTCAAACAGCCTGCAGACCGTGCAAACTGGTCATTATCAAAGTAACAATACAAAACACGTCACACATTGTACTGCACTCGACACAACTGAGTCTTTTTATTTTTTCCTTGTCCTTTTTTTCTAAGTGGTCTGTCATTCTCTAATTATGTGTAATAGAAAATACTTTTTCTTCTTCATGGCCTTGACATTTTTTGTATTGGTGTCAGATGAGTGAAATTCAGTGTTTTAAATCTGTTTGGGAGTTCCTGTTTCACACCAGCCTCTGCTGTTTAGTAAGTCTGTGAATGTTTTAGCCTTTACTTTTGAGTCTTTTGATAGTAACTGAATGTTATCCAGTTATCCTTTTTAATAATCATTATTTAACTATTGACTTGTACATATTCTATTTTAACGTCTCAGTCATCTCTTACACGGCTCTTATTTCCTCCTCTATTATCCAACATCTTTTCTGATACTTTCATCATTTACCGTGTAATGTTGGCTTTGATCTGAAAATCAGCAGATAGTTTTTGAAAGACGAGATAAAGAAGGAGATGTATATAAATACTGAGGTGGCTGCATACGAGATTTTGAAGATATCTCTATTCCTGCGGCAGTTTCACTAACAGTTGGTGTGAGGGAGAGTACCACTGCTTTGTGTTTGATCTCCGTTTCTCATTTCCCCCTACTGGCTTGTCTGCATATCAAAGCTCCCAGCTAGAGCCCCACGCTGCACATATTCTTCTACCCATCTATATATTAGAACGGATTATATAGAGCTGCAATTAATGTGTTTAAGTTAGGTGAAAATTGCCTTAAAATTCAAGTCAGTTTTCTTTTTTCTTTTTTTTTGTCAGTTTTGTTTTCTATTTAGCCTCTCTTCAGGTGTTGTCTTTGATTTTCAATCTGCACAAAAACTGTCTCAACACTCAAAATTAGAAAAGGTAACTGCAGACCTATAAAATTACTGCCACGTTTCCAAAACAATTCAATGTGCCAAGGTTGATTATAACAAATCTTTGAACTCATGAATGTGTCATGTGCTGCACATGTGCAGAGTCTCCAACATGACAAAGAAGAACGACACTGAATGCCATGCACTCTGTAGTGATAAATGAGCTGCCCTTTCACGCTGCTAACAACATGGTGGCATATTTGCTACCATCTGAGAGGGGCAGAACAAAAAAGTGAGTTGGTCATCTTATTTGTGAAGCATACATTGTGGAAAAGTTATAAAAGTAAGCTGACACAACAAGCAGGTATATTGCTTATATGTTAGAGGACTTGGTTTTAACTTGGACATCCTCACACCCTCATCCCACAAACACTCCTCACACCAGTCACTCTGTACTTTCATATAATGAAGACAATAATGCCAGACACATCATCTTTATATCAAAAAGCAGGATGAGTTCAAAGTAGAATCTGAATAGGAAGCCAATAGAAAGTGCATCCATAAAGCTTGTGACTTCTCTTCCTATCTTACTGCACTGGTACAATACTGACACTGTTTTAACAGTATTTTTCCACTTATTTTTTCCCCATCTCACACATGGGAGCACACAGTTGCAAGCACACAAAGATAATAACAATATCTCTTTGACATCAAGAAGGCAATTGCATTAATTAAATGGGCCTCACGTTTGAAACAAAACAAACAAACAAAAGCTCCTTTTAGTAAATGCAAACAGTAAATGTGATCTGTTTGAGCTCACCACAGAAATTCAGTTGATTAAGCATCATCTGATTAATGTTCTGTAGCTATTAAAGTATAACCTTAGTGAGCACAATGGGTCAGTATAACCTGAGGGTTTTGGCATCTGGATCCAATCAGTAGTTGCAAAATACCATAGAAGCTTGTTGTTTAATCTAATCCACACAAAAACATTATAATTACTGCAAACTGTCTGATCATGTTTTACACACAAAGCAATTCACCAGCTCCAAAAACAAATCTTGGTAGACTCTTTCAGACTGCTTGACCGTCTTAAGTCTTGCTGGGTACTAGTCAATTGGTATTTAGGAGAATAATAACAGAATCGAACCTTTAACTGGAACCTTTCAAAACAAAGCGTGACCCCATCTTTAGTACCATTTTCATACAGTGTCCAGACATGAGACCTCTATGAGTGAAAAGGCTGAAAAGCCAGTGAGCCGACTCCAGGAAATTAAGGCAAGGCAAGTTTATTTGTATAGCACATTTCAACAACAAGGCAATTCAAAGTACTTCACATAAAACCATTAAAAGCATCAAAACATAAGGCAAAGGAAAAGCAAATTTAAAAACAATTAAGAACATTGATCGAAACATTAAAAACAGTCATTAAAACATTAAACAACACACTTTGTTTCTTTCCATAATATGAGCTAGTGGAATAATGTAGATGTTGAACAGAAGAGGCCCCATAATTGAACCTTGGGGAACACCACATGTCATTTTAGTCCGCTCTGATGTGTGATTAGCTATAGACACAAAGTATTCTCAGTCCTTCAAGTAGGATTCAAATCAGTTTAGTGCTGTGCCAGAAAGTCCCACCCATATTTTTTGTCTGTCTAGTAGTATGTCATGGTCGACCGTATCGAATGCAGCACTGAGATCCAGTAATACTAAGACTGAAGTTCTGCCACTGTCTGTGTTTAAGTGGATGTCGTTGAAAACCTTAACAAGAACAGTTTCAGTACCGTGGTGCTGTCGAAAGCCTGACTGGAAGACATCAAAACAGTTATTTACGGCCAAGAAGTTATTCAGCTGTTGAAAAACCGCCTTTTCAATTATTTTACTTAAAAATGGGAAGTTTGATATTGGCCTGTAATTTTTCATTGTTGTAAGTTAGCCTTTTTTAGGAGTGGTTTGATAACTGCAGTTTTTAGGGCCTCAGGAAAAACACCTGAGAGAAGGGATGCGTTTACAATTTGTAAAAGATCAGTGGTGATGCAGTTTGAAATATTTTTTAAAAAGTGTGCTGGTATAATATCCAAGCTGTAGGAGGACTTCAGATGTTGTATAATGTCTTCCAGACTTCCATGGTTGATTGAATGAAATTGTGTCATGATATTTGAATGGATATTATTTAGAGACGGGGACAAGACATATCCTGTGGTTGGTGTGGAGGCACTTACTGTTTGTGTAATTTTCTGTATTTTGTCAGTAAAAAAGGAGGCAAATTGACTGCATGCCCAGGTGGACTGGAGCTCAGCAGCTACTGACACTGGAGGGTTTGTTAGCCTGTCGACGGTAGCAAATAAGGCGCGTGTATTGTTATTGTTTTTGGTTATGATGTCAGAGAAGAAGGACTGACTTGCATTTCTCAGTTCAAAATTATAATTGCGAAGTATTTCTTTATAGATGTCACAGTGAACCTGGAGATTTGTTTTTCGCCACGTGCGCTCAGCTTTTTGACACTCTCTTTTCTCTATTTTTACTAGCATTTATTTTTCCAAGGAGATCTTTGCTTACCAGCAACAACCTTCACTTTAGTGGGTGCAATAGCATCAATAACATTTTTACCTTTAGAATTGAAGCCATCTACAAGCTCATTGACTGAGATGCCAGAGAGGGCTGGTGTGGAGGAGAACCTCTGAGTAAATAGTTCACTGGTGTTTTCAGAGATGTAACGCTTTGTCACAACCTCGGTTTGGACATTTGTGTTCAAGGAGATTGAACTCAAAGAAAACACAGAAATGATCGGAGCGTGCAACATCCGTCACAGCAACCTTGGAGATGTTTAGACCTTTGGTGATGATGAGGTCCAGAGTGTGTCCTCTGTTGTGGGGGTGGTCCTGTCACATGCTGAGTGAGATCATAGTTATGAAGGACACCACATAGTTCTATAGACCCTCTGTCCTGGGGATTATCAACATGGATATTAAAATCACCAACAATAACAACACAGTCAAAATCAATACAGATTATAGACAGCAGCTCAGTAAACTCATCAAAGAAGGTTGCACAGTATTTTGGTGGTCTGTAGATATTTAGGAATAAAGCTCGAGAGGAATTCAGAGCCACATATTCAAAAGAAGTAAAATTACCAAAGGACATCTGCTTGCATTGAAGAAAATCGTTAAATAAAATCGCAACTCCACCTCCTTTCTTATGCCCTCTTGTTTCACTCATGAAACTGAAGTTGTGAGGTGTTGATTCAATAAGAACAGCTGCACTGTTATCTTGGTCCAACCAAGTTTCAGTTGAAAACAAAAAGTCAAGTTTGTGCCTAACAATAAAATCATTGATTAAAAATGTTTTTCCCGACAAAGACCTGACATTTAATAAAGCTAAGTTTAATGTGTTTAAAGCTTTATTTGCCCAACTTATTTGGACAGGCTGTGGCTGACGAGGAATGAATGTTAAGTTTGATAACTTTGCAGATTTACTTTTGTTTCTTCGCAGCCTCACCTTTCTTTTTCTATAAACTATCAGGACAGGAATTGAGAAGGCTAGCTGCATACGTGGCCCTGACTTTTCCTGGAGAGAATCATTGGTGTCATTAGCCTTTAAGCCTGGACCCAGAAGATATCAATTATTGCCTTTATCAGGTAGGGGAGACAGAGAATGGCTGTGGATCCGTAGTGGAGGTGGGGGAGAGGTCAAGAGGCCCTTAGATTTCTAACTTTTAGAGAATCTTTCTCATGGAAGTCAGACGTTTTTATCCAATATACACAATCTCTAAAAATCTAATTTCAAGTTTAATAAAGTCAGGATATTGCTACATTTTATTTCGCTATTTCAGCCTGCATAAGTAAATCTGTCTTAACCGACAAACAGTGTAGAAATATTAACTGAAATTAATACTGATTTTCTCTGTTTGGGGAGGTTGAATAAATGTCTAAAATTTCTCAGTTAGCAGGATCATTTCAAATAATTAATGCTCACTCATTTTATAATTAGTAGAGCTGGAGTCTTATCTTTTACTGTAATTACTCGGGTCTGTTGGATGAACTGTCAAGAGGGGAAGACTTTTCAATTTAGTTTGTTAGAACATTTAAATTCATTGTCTGTTTCACTGCCTCTAAGTGTTCTTATTGCATTTATAGTAAAGCTCTATCTTAAACACTTGGCTTAATGTAATGGGTGATTGGATATTCATGCAGGGCTTGTGCCATCTGTCTTCTTCCCCTTACCTTTGCCACATAGTTTTGATTGGAAAATGCTCAGCTTGCTTGATTTCAAGTTTAAGATGGAAACTTTTGCCACTTACAAATAACCTGAGGACTTATTGGGCATAGTTGCCATTAATCAATGTAATACATTCCATGATATTTTTTTTAAGTTTACATAGTGTTGTTGAACTTGTTTCCTGAGTGGTTTTATTCCCATTCCTCTCGTCAATAATCACTCCAGTCAACATGTGCTTTTTCCTGACGCTAACAAAGGCAAACTAGCCAGGAAAATGTACATTTTAAGAGCTTTGGCTAAACAAATGATGGTTCAATGACTGGGTGAGGTAAAGTCATTGCTCTGCTGCATGTCAGGAGGGGGATCTTTAGCCGAGGGCAGTCTTATCATGTTTAACAAATGGTCTGCTATAATTCTACATCATTCACTAATGCTACAGTAGTTCAAACAGTTATCTGACTCTGCAGGAGTCCTGCCATCATTTTACAGCCAACTTGTATGTTTGTGTTTTTCTAGTTGTGCATGCTCAACAAAAAGAGAATAGTTTTGTCATCACGTTTTGAATGTGCATTATCTACTGCTTGTTCCTGTATTGGGTTTTAGTTGAAGTATTAACGTTAATGAAAAGTATCTTTTAGATTACACATTAAAACTAATTTTTCTTTATATTAATATACTGTAGTTTATGATCCATCTTGTGCTACCCTACATCATCTGTTTTATCCAAGTCCTATAAGTGATTGAACAACTTAGGGGGTTGCAACATTGAGTTTTTCATGGTATGATGACCATCTCAGAAAATGACAGTAAGTCGAGGAAGTGTTATTTTAATCTACTGTGTGTGTATATATATACACAATAGAATAATGAGCTGATGATTTTTTTCCAAGTATCAGGTTTTTAAGAATTCTGAAAATAGTGAGAAAGACGTGCTCTAAATGATTATCAAAAATGTTGGCAGTTTACTGGAGGTGAGCAACAGCTCAGCCAATAAACACACACACACACACGCACACGCACACGCACACGCACAGGCAGACACTGGTGTTAGCGCCCCGAGCCGGACAGGATGAACTTTGTAGCCAGGATGTGGAAAATTTGCACATTTTGTGATTGACGTTTACATACTCAAGTTTTTAGTTCGCCATTCAAGTTATAAATGGGAAACATACTTTAATGTGCGCCAAAGGATTCTCTAACATGTTTGATGTGTGTCTTCTTTTGGCAGTCACATTGCGTTCACTTTTTTGCCAACTGGATTTCCATGCTGGAGGACAATCCAATGTTCATCTTTTAATATATCCAAACTTAGTGGCATTGATTTTTATTTCTTTCCGGGGGTGGAGATGGCGATATTGTCAGCTTTATTTTCTCAGCTGCATATGTGACACTCGTTGCTGAGTCTGATAGTCAGTTTAGTAGTCGCAACGTGCAATCAAGCATCTCCATTTGTTTTTCAATACTGGTAATAAGTATGATGACCAGCAATTTTCATACCATACCGTATGGAGATACCGGTATGACACAACCCTCATCATCACCTTAATAAACTCTTTTTAAAGTACCCTTTTCTTCTAGTCCCCTTGTTGACACTATAATTGCATCTAAAGGTTTCTATTATTCACGCTGAGCCACCGTAGATTTTTAGAATCGTACTTTTAACTCCCTTTTATTGTCTCCCTTTATTCTCACACTCTGTCTGTAAGGTCCTTTTGACATGTTTCACATTTCTCCCCATCCATTCAGTTACAAATCGGAGTGCCAAAGACCCGCTGGATTCCCAAACGGCCTACACACCTTCACAATACAACTATCATATGAGAGACCAATCAGAGAAGATATTCTTTGATTCATTTGACTGGAAAGTGCTTTCAGTGTATTTTTTTTCATCATTCAGCTCTATCTCTGCTCGTATTGCCTACAATTTTCAAACTAGTTTTCCTCCATCACTTCTGAAACTTGAGTGACTTCTGGTGGATAATGTACTCTGTTTATGCTCTCTTTCATATAATTTTCTCCATCTACCTCAAGTTATTTTTGTCATGCAGTAGAGATCTTTTTTTTCTGTGTTTGTATGATCTCTTTATTAAAAAGACAGTGAATCCCTATATTTTCAGTGGCCACTGTGGTTGTTCATTCTTTATGCAAATGATTAATGGTACATCTCCCAAACAGAAATACGCATGACAAAATACTGTTTTACTTATAGCCCTGTTTCTGAAAAAGTTGGGACGCTGTGTAAAATGTAAATGAAAAGAGTGTGATGATTTGCAAATCACGTAAACTCACAATTTAACTGAAAATATACCATAGACAACAAGTCAGTAACATGATTGGATATAAAAACAGCATCGCAGAGAGGCAGAGTCTCTTAGAGCCTAAACTATTGAGCAGCTCTGTAATCATATGTAAGGCAAAAATGGGTCAACATTTCACTTTCAAAACTCTAGCAAATTGTCTCCTCAGTTTATAGTGTGTTAAAAATATTTAGCGTGTTAAAAGAAGAGGTGACGCAACACAGTGGTAAACATGCCCTTGTCCCAAATTTTGAAACATGTTGCTGGCATCAAATTCAAAATAAGCACACCCCCCCCCAAAAAAAAAAAAAATAAAAAATAAAATGCAGTTTTGTTTCTTTCTCTTTTCATTTAAATATGGGTTTTACATGAGTTGCGAATCATCACATTCTGTTTTTATTTACATTTTACACACCCTCACGATTTTTGCTACTTTGCTGTTTTCTGTCCTGCTGTATGTTGAATGTTGAATCCCTTCTGTATAATCCTAAGAATGCTATCTTTTCTGCATCACACTGATAATGTAGCATCGAGGCGTTCAGAGTCTATCTGCTATTAAGACCAAACCCTCTTGATCTCATCTCCCACCTGACCTCAAGCCAGCTTGGGCTTGCCAAGATCACCTGGCAGGGACACTATCTTGGCCTGGCATGGACCAGATCCTCTCCGCCTCTGTTCCTACAGGAGACCGTAGCTAATTAGTGATAACAAAGAACGCAGTGGCGGATGAGTTTTCAGCAGCTTGGCTGCCTGAGCTGAACCAGACGCCCTGCCAGTTTCATAGACATCTAATTTGCAGCTAAATGCTAATTTTACAGATAACTCTCCCTTGTGAGAGATATCCATGAAAGTTCATTTGCTCTTTAAGCCTCTATATCTGATCACTTCTGTGTCTTTTTTTATGCTTATACTTTGTACCATCAACTCCTTTAAAAATCCTCCTCCTGCTGCTGCTGAGATGATTACTTCCCGTCTCTCTCTTGGTACACGGTGTTGTTGCTTAGTTTTATGATAAGCTCAGGCAGTTTCACAAAGTTCAAATATGAGGTGCCAAAACACCTTGGAGTAACAGT
Source organism: Brachyistius frenatus (assembly GCF_029030835.1). Taxonomy (NCBI): domain Eukaryota; kingdom Metazoa; phylum Chordata; class Actinopteri; family Embiotocidae; genus Brachyistius; species Brachyistius frenatus. The sequence continues at coordinate 3,292,697 of NW_027210600.1, forward strand.
CACACCTGTCAACTTGAAAGATAAAATAGGAAGGCAAAGTGCTCTTAGAGAAAGTCAAAACACATCATAATATTATTAGACTAAAAGTTGTAAAGTACAACCAGATATTATTTGGTTTTCGTTTCCCCAAACATTATTCCATCAATAGCCTTTACTATACCATATATACCGACGGTGTGAAAGCCCTATTGTAATGCAAGGAATTCTTCTTTTTCTCGTTCTGGCAAATGAAATGCCTTTTTGGCGGGTTTAATTAATTATTATACTTCAAAAAACGTACTTTGTTTATTGGAATGACTTGAACCTGATTTTAACTGTTTTTTTTCTTTCTGTGTCTCTCTCTCTCTCCTGTTTTTTTTTGCTCCTGTGTATTGATCTTCTTCAACCCAAATCTTCATCCATGGATCCTGAAATGCAGGTAAAACATTACTTTTTCTTTTTTCTTCTAGAGGTGTGGCAGTTTGCATGCACGTTTGTGTGTATTCCATGTTTCACAACACTTACAGTATGTTTGGGGAACTTTCAAAGAGCAATAGGCAATTGTGTTGTTTAATTATCTCCTCAGAAGGTCAAACTTGTGAAACCCAAAGCAGCTCTAAAGTTTCATAACTTGTGTGCATGTTGATGTTGTGAAGCATCGTGACTTAATGACGTGTCAGTGTAGCAGTGATAGAAGATTATTTGCATGTATAGGTTGTGAGTTTGACAATGATGACACCTGATTTTACTACAACATTGGTGGAAGAAGCATCTCCATGTTAGCATGCGGAGCAAATCATTTTTAAGCTCATGACGGAGAGGGCTAATACTGACTTATTGTGGCAAATTGACTAATAAGTAGGATGTTTTGGTGCTAGATGAGTTGATATAGTTCATGGTTGACTGTGACTATTGATTTTCTGCTACTGTTTGTTAAATTGCAACAGTAATGAACTGTTGAGTGCTTCTTAAAAGGCGCGTTGATTCTTACATATTATTAGACCTGCTGCAGATGCAGCACTACACTATCATTTGTGTCATTAGGACAAGTGCGTGTGGAGTGTCTGCATGCATGCTTTTTTGTGTGTGTCCATGTGTGTTTGGATTTAATGCGGCCCTGGTAAAAAAAAGAATAATGCTGAATACTTTTGAGTTGTTTTTTTTTACATTGATATTATACATACGCACGCACGCACGCACACAAACCTCTTTGAGACATTCCAAATCCCCCTCCGTGCATGACTCTGTTAGTGATTCAGCCTGTGTCATCTCCCAGCAAACACACTGCAGCATGAGGAAATGTCAGCACACACACACACACACACATGCATGGCTATAACCTCTGCTCTTAAGTAAACCAAAGGCTCTGTGACTTTGTTCTCCTCGGCATGCGTTGTGTGAATTTCGGATGAGCTCGGTGATGAAACAACAGTCTCAGACTCTCCTGACATGTCAGTGAAGTGCCGATGTAGAGTCTACTCACGGATGGCAACATGCTCAGGTTAAACACGACTTTCACCAGGATCTGAAGGAAACGTGTTCACATGGGCATAAGTCCTATAATATGAACTCTGTTTACTGCATTGAAATGGAGTGAAAGTGGAAGGTCTGTATGTAAACATGTTTTATTATTATCAGGGTTTTCCTTACCATTATAACACCAAAGTATTATTTTTTTTTCACAGCACCCAAGCCGCTTTAGTTTCCCTATAAGCTTTGTTTTACTAGTGTTTGGTAATTATCATTTTTATGGCAGACAGTGCATTTTTTTAATAAACATTGTGATAATCAGTCTAAAATGATGTGAAAATGCATAGTTTTCAGTCAAATAACCATATTATATAAATATGTGCTGTATGATAACCGGTAATGTTATTGGAACATTGTTCTATTATTCAGATGGTAACCCTTCTCTGTAGAATAAACTTAATTGAGAGATGTGACTTCAAACAGGATTTAAATCTGAGACAAATAATACAATTTTGTCAGATATCTGCCTGTATGTCGCTCTTTATTTCTGTATATTAGGTTAGCAGTATTTATGTCCCAGAGAAGTGACTCATCAAAACGGGCCTCTGTAGTAATACAGCAGACGTAGAGGCCAACACACCCAGCCTCTAGTAAACTGGTGTGCCAATACTTCAGCTCATTCATGTGGGCTGAGATTGTTTCCAGATGAGACAGAGCTGCACCAACAGCAGTCTGAAAGAACTTTAAACCTGATAGCAAATAAATGACTTCTTAACCAAGGCAATTTACTCTCATCTTGTTTTGAATTAAATGCTTGCAGACACTATTGACTTCAGCCCCATCAAACTCCTTAACTTCAGCAAACCCTAAAGCACTTCAGAGAAACCACATGTTGTGTTGGGGTCCCAGTTACAAATAAATGCAGTCAAATCCTTGTGTAGTGAACCCAAACTGATTAAGTGCCAATCATTACAGTGATTATTTACCCCCCTAAATATTATCTGTAAATCAGTATGAATTATATCGTCATAGAAATATATACTGTGGCGTTGAGCGGTGGATCTGAGTCAATCGGATTGGGAACCCGGGGTACACTACACCCCGCCCAGCTATAACAGAATTCTGACTGCATCACAGGCTTGTCAATCAAACAGACATGCTTTTGAGGCATAATATCTAATTATTGATGGGATTATTTTCAGATGGCTGGCCAGAAAACGAATAAGAAGGAGTGACTTTCACAAATGACACCATAACGACTTTTGGAAAAAAAATTATTTACTTTGTTTGTCTTTAGCGAAGTTGAACGGGGGTCTATAGAGCCAGAGCTTTTTTCCGCCATTGTTGGAACCACATTTGCAAACAAACATTTCACTTTGATGTTTTTGCTCTTAGCCACACCCACTGGTCACTGAATGCTCCGCCCTCCAGAGTGGCTGAGTGAACCTTCATGCGAACCGGGTTTCCAGTCTATAATCACAACGACAATTGAAGCTGTCAGAAATCAACTATCAACTCTTTTGAACTCCTTTCCACACATATTGACACTTTATACCCACTGAGATTAATATTTTTTTCTCTGACTGTCACAACAAATATGTTTTCCTGCTCTGCTGCTCACACAGAATATGAAGAATTCCTTTCCTCAGTAACGGTGACTGTAAACTCAAACGGAATGCTGTTTGGCTTATTTGATATTGTTTTCAGACTAATTTAATTGCGCGGAGGTGTCGGCAATTTGGCCCTCAGAAAGCTGTTACGCTTTCATAGTCATGCATAATGAAGCTACATTATACGTCATCACATATCACTTCCATAAATGTCAGTGTCCCAACCCACACAAAATGTACCAACCAAATATACCACCATGTTTCCGCCTCTCCATCTCCTCAGAAAGTAGTTTTCACTCTGACATCCAGAGATCACTTATTGTTCACTATAAAATATATAAGAGGACTGAACTCTGTTCAATTAATGTTAACTTTTTCTTTAATGAGAGAATGTAATGAGCAGGACAGTTTTTTTCCTGCAGACCTAAAACTCTGAAAACAGTTCTGTAAAACCCAGCTTTCATCTCATAATGTTCACTGTCTGCTTTTGATATTTGGAGAACTGTTGTTTTTATAATGATTCTCACATTGGGTAATTAGAAAACTTTCACTGTAAAACTCCAACTTTATATCAGAAGTTCACAGAAAACATTAAGATTTGTCCTCTTAAGCCAAGAGCATAAAACTGTGTAATTATGTAATTTAATGCAATTATTTTCAAGTAATTTATAACAGTTTCCGTAATTTAGGATCTTCTTATCGGCCATCAACTCGACTCTTTTTGAACTGCAACTGATATAACAGGGACAATAACCCGATAAATATTGTATTTTCTCTGTGTACTTAAGGGGAGATCACTCTTGCATGCAAGTCATTCATCATCATTTTGTACTATGTAGTGTATTATACCGCGATTAGAGTGATTTGTCACTTGCAATAGAAATGCATGACTCGCATGCTTGTATGGATGTGCGAATGAGACACAATCTGGTCGAAATAATGAAATTTAAGGCTGGAAAACTGTGTTGTATTTATTTTAATCTTTTATGATAAAAGCTGATAGGTGATTCTTTCATATTCTGGAGATAAGGAGGAAATCATGATTCATCAAAACAAACAAAAACAAAAAAAACATCATGATTAAAAGTTTATTCTGTGCTTTGCAGTTCTTGCACTGTCCATTTTAAGTGCCATAACTGTTTATTGAATCATAAAGCACCAATTCTCTCCAGCAGACCAGACAAACTCCTACCATGTGTCCCATTCACTCTCATGGATTTTTACAGTCTCCCTCAGTCGCACTAAGTGTCTCCCAGACACACCTCGGTGTCTACACTTTGTCTCCAGATGCTCGGTGTCTTGTTAGACCCAAAAATGTATGGAGTATAAAGCCAGAGGTCAGTCGTGGGCTTTATGTTTGCCTTGCTGCTCTGCACTCCTCCTGGCTGACTGCTGTGGTATGGGGATCAGAGGTGATTTGTGCTGCTTCATAGATTCTTGTAATAAGGTGCGGCGCAGAGTTAGAGACTGTTAAAGTGTCCTTGGTTATCTGAATGTCCTCGTTGCAAAGCAGCTGCAGCTGGCTGCCTTTCTTGTGCCGGTGCAGGATGGTAACATGCTGCTGGTCCTGTTTCATGGCATGTAAAAGAAAAAAAATGATTTCTGGTCTGCTGTCCACCTGCTGTCCTCAGCTAACTGTGAAGTTATAGGATGGGTAGCCACATGTATGATTGAGTAAACAAATCAACAAGGTGACCAAGAGGAACTTGATGCCAGATGGAGGAAGGAGAAAAGGGCCTGTCAGTCGAGAAGGAAGGCATCGATGACTGATTGAAAGACAAACGGAAGTGTACTTCTGACTGTGGAAGAGTGAGAGAAAATGTCTCTCTTTTTGTCTCCTTCATTTAGTATCCACGTCCCATCTTTCCAGATAGATGCTGCCAAGCAGCTTAATGATACCTATTTTTCCCTCTCTAGCGCTGCAGCAGCTGTCATGCTGGGAAATGCACTCATATACACCTGCTGATGCACACTTATCATAAAATGAAATACACAGGACAGACCTATCAACAGTGGCAATTTCACTGAAAGCCCATTTTTATGAGAAATACCCCTCAGTTGTGTTATCATGATCAAAACCTGTAAACTACATAAGGCCGTCTTACTAGAGTATGTCATTCATATAGAGGATGGAGACATCAAAGAAAAGCAGGACACATTCAATTTGTGCTCCATGTCCACTGTGTTTTGGGCAGCAGGTCCCTCTTAAAGTCACGATGACACTGAAAATATCGAACGGGTAAGATTACAGCCACAGTACAGAAGCCTGCGTTTGTCAGTGGATACTTAAAAAGGCCTCAGGGAAAACAAATGTGCTGCTGCACACACACATTCAGAGAAATGCAGCCTGTATTCATGCAGTGTTTTACATTTCCCCTGCCTTGAATAGGGATTAATTACCATAATTCCCAAACAGTTATTTTGTTCATTACTTCGGTTGAGCTGCATTTGTGTCGACCACTGAGTTCATCAGGATAACAGGAGGTTTTTGATATTTAACTGCATACAACACTGGCAGCTACCCGAGCACAGAAAACTGGTGTGGGAGGAGGGAAAAAAGGATGCTGATGGGTGTGCATACCCCCATTCTAGGAATGAAGCAGAAATATCTATATAGATATATATACTATATATGGATATATAGATATATATGGATATATATATATCTATATAGATATATATGGATATATATATACAGTGAACCCTCGTTTTTCGCGGGGGTTACGTTCCAAATAGAAACCGTGATAGGCGAAATCCGTGAAGTAGTAACCTTTATTTTTTTTACAATTATTATACAATGAAATACTCCATAATACATTGAAACCAAAGAACAACACCTTTTTACAAGCCCAAGCATTTGTTTAACAAATAAAAGTACTGTATACATGTTTTTTTTTTACAAATAACTACTGTACTGTAAAATAATAATTTTAATCATCAATACGAACTGAAGGCTTCAAATTGCTGAGATCGGCACCGCCCCACTGCGACCCGAGTCATTGGATTAGAACGGGAGGAAATGAAAAATGATTATGAAAACAAATACAAAGTACAGTAGGACAAATAGTGACTCGTGTATTTCACTGCTCTTCTGACTGAGCCGCTGCATCCTGACTCCGCTCTGCAGCGGTTCTTTCTTCTAAAGCCGGCGGTGCAGGTGTGGTTTTTCGAGAGAAGAACATAGTTATCGGTAGTTGTTGTCGCTCTTTTTTCTTCTGGGCAAAAAGATTCTTATAAACACACATGCCACCATCGATTATTTTTAATTTGGCAAGCTGTTTTACGTACGTGTACATATTAAACCGCAACGTTATTGACAAACAGGTAGAGAAGAAGCGGAGAGACTGTTTAGCCAATCAGAATGCAGAACACAATGCACGATGCAAATCCGTGAAGCAGCGAGACCGTGAAAGATGAACCGCGTTATAGCGAGGGTTCACTGTATATACATACAGCAGTGTGAAAAAGTGTTTGCCCCCTTCCTGATTTCCAATTTTTTTGCATGTCTGTCACACTTAAATGTTTCAGATCATCAAACAAATTTAGATATTAGTCAAAGATAACACAAATAAACACAAAACGCAGTAAGTAGACCAAAAGATCCTCAAAAGCTAGACATCATGCCGAGATCCAAAGAAATTCAGGAACAAATGAGAAAGAAAGTAATTGAGATCTATCAGTCTGGAAAAAGTTTTAAAGCCATTTCTAAAGCTTTGGGACTCCAGCGAACCACAGTGAGAGTCATTATCCACAAATGGAGAAAACATGGAACAGCGGTGAACCTTCCCAGAAGTGGCCGGCCGACCAAAATTACCCCAAGAGCGCAGCGACGACTCATCCGAGAGGTCACAAAAGACCCCACAACAACATCCAAAGAACTGCAGGCCTCACTTGCCTCAGCTAAGGTCAGTGTTCATGACTCCACCAGAAGAAAGAGACTGGGCAAAAATGGCTGCATGGCAGAGTTCCAAGACGAAAACCAAAGCTGAGCAAAAAGAACATTAAGGCTTGTCTCATTTTTGCCAGAAAACATCTTGATGATCCCCAAGACTTTTGGGAAAATGCTCTGTGGACTGACGAGACAAAAGTTGAACTTTTTGGAAAGTGTGTGTCCCATTAAATCTGGCGTAAAAGTAACACTGCATTTCAGAAAAAGAACATCATACCAACAGTAAAATATGGTGGTGGTGTGATGGTCTGGGGCTGTTTTTCTGCTTCAGGACCTGGAAGACTTGCTGTGATAAATGGAACCATGAATTCTACTGTCTACCAAAACATCCTGAAGGAGAATGTCCGGCCGTCTGTTCGTGACCTCAAGCTGAAGCCAACTTGAGTTCTGCAGCAGGACAATGATCCAAAACACACCAGCAAGTCCATCTCTGAATGGCTGAAGAAAAACAAAATGAAGACTTTGGAGTGGCCCAGTCAAAGTCCTGACCTGAATCCTATTGAGATGCTGTGGCATGACCTTAAAGAGGAGGTTGGTGCTGGAAAACCCTCCAATGTGGCTGAATTACAACAACTCTGTAAAGATGAGTCGGCCAAAATTCCTCCACAACGTTGTAAAAGACTCATTGCAAGTTATCGCAAACACTTGATTGCAGTTGTTGCTGCTAAGGGTGGCCCAACCGGTTATTAGGTTTAGGGGGCAAACACTTTTTCACACAGGGCCATGTGGGTTTGGATTTTTTATATATCTATATATATATATATATATATATATATATATATATATATATATATATATATATGTATATAGATAGATGGATAGATAGATAGATATCCAGCAGGATTTAAATAATGTTTACGATTGAACTCATAATATTACATTATAATGAAACTTTCTACCGTAATGGCTACAACCACAGCGATTATTTCATCCCATCGATGGCATCGTAATCACAGCTCACGTCTCTCTCAATCAGCCTTAGCTGCCGTCTGAGAGAGCTGGTCTAGTTATCTTTCTTCAATGGTTCAGACACGTGCCCGCGCCAGACACAGCTGAGGGTCACAACCACCAACATCCCACTGCATAATAAATGCATAATACCATGTCATAATAAAGCTCAGTGTTTGTCTATAGAGCAGTTGGAATGCAAAAGTTATTGTGAGGAGACCAAGAAGTAGTTTCAAAAAGACAATAATAACACTTTGAGTCTTTTGGGGATTCTTTGGGCTATTGCAAAGCATGTGGCTTAAATTTAAACATGGACATCCCAGTATATATTTTTTTTATCAATGTCCTCAGCAGCTTAGCCACTGGAAATGTTGGCTGTGAAATGACTAAATAAAAAAAACACATCAGGAACTTGTCACTTCAAATTCAAGAATACCTGACATTTTGACTCTTCAAATATGCTTTTAACCTTTGGAAACGTTTTTCATTCATTTGCTTTTTTATTATAATTTTTCCCATGACGAGCAGCATTATGTTCTGCCCTGTATTTACCGAGCTCTCTTGGTTGTTGAAGTTAGCGTTTTTTTCTCAGCTTTCCTCTCCTGTATGCGGTATCCTGTATTACCTGAGGCAACTTGTCACAGTTTGAATTTAAATCAAGTTATTAATCTCCTCAGCTGCTTGTTTACTAGCTATTAGGTGTTGTTTCATGCTTTAGGGTAGAGCAGCGGCAACCTTAACTGTAAATAATCAGTTAAATTAAGCCATATGAAATCAGATGGCCAACTTCAGAACCACTTGTTTTTGTTCTCTTTTATGAGCACTGCTGACTTTGGGTTGGACTTGAATTCAGGAGCAAATAGGGAGCCACATGTTTCTGCCAGACAATGCTACACAGGAGTCCTCTAATCAAAGACACCCAATGACAGCAGTTTTTGTTTTATTTAACACTGTCCTATATTACAGTTTGGCTTGACAGTAAGACCAGCATCGAGAAGGCGGTTGACCATGTCAACCTCCTGCAGAGAGCAAAGCACTTTTTTGTTGTTGGCGACTAGTGGAATAAATCTTTCTGGGAAGACTCTCTGTGGTCCACACTGGTGCAATAAAGACAGAAATTTGAGCTGTAAAAGAAGAATGAATGCTATATTTGAAGACTGGATGATAGACTGTGGAGCTGAAGGTCTGACCTCAGACCGCTCTTTTCTTTCTTTGTACTAACCTTGAGTGTGTTTCAAAGGGCACATGCCACATTTGTATTCAGTGTGTGTGTGTGTGTGTGTGTGTGTGTTATGCAGTCATGTCTGGCACTGCCCATTCTCCTCTAAAAAGTGCCAGCTGACATACATCAAGATCAACCAGTTAGTATGTCTGTGTGCGAGTAGTATGAGTACACACGTGTTTTTATGTGATAATCTGGATGTCATAAACTCAGTCTTTTATGGATTTTTATTTTTATTTCCCTACCAATGATTTCACTGAAACCCAAGGCAGCTCTATTCCTTAAAGTTCATACATTAGTCTACTAAGCAGTTAGTCTCAGTGTTTCAGATTAAAAAAAAAAAAAAAAAAAAAAGATTGCATGTTGTTTTGAAGACCTTGGACTGCAGCTCTTTCATTTCAACAAATAACTGAGATATCCCACATGCCAGTGGACCTGATTATTATTATTATCATTATCATTATACACCCCATCCATTAAGGGATAGTTCAGATGAAAAAAAAATTACAATGTGATTTTGAAACTTGCTCTTCCCCCAGTGTGCAACATTCTTAAACCTGGCAGTTCAAACCGAAACAACACGACCAGATGGTGTAACATCTCTGCCCCAACGGCTGTCTTTGCACCTATTTATACTGCTGGCTTTTCAAGCTTTGAATTTGAAGTAATACATACATCTGTGACCTGTCAAGGTCTTTAAAGGTGAGAAAGAGCTTTACCTTAGCTAGAACTCTTAGTTCAAAGAAACTGGGTTTTAGTTGATCAACAATTTTAGTTCCAACTCAAAAGGAGACGGACTCAATCTGATCCAAGTTTGGTGTCACAGTGTTGAGGAGACACACTTGAGCACATTGGAAATCAGGGATTGATGACAGAGTTAATGGTGTTGAAGAAGATTTTTGGCCTGTGGCAGTGATTTGCAATTAAGTCAAAGTCGCAGTTGTTCCTAGCGGACTTAACAGTATTCTGGTAATTAGTGAGACAATTCCTCAAAATCTCTCGGGACACGTGAAGTCTGTCTTCCATTTTCTCTGCACTTCTTCCTGAGTGGTCTCATTTAACCATGGCTAAGGTTTCAGTTTGTGGCAATATGACATCATGGGGGCAACATTATCCAGAATGGCAGAGCAGGTGGTGTTTAAAGATGTCAAATGTCCTCGGGACTTAGGTGTGATGGAGGAGCCTGGTCAAGATAAAACAGAGTAGTGTCTTTATAAGCACTAGAAGGGTTTTCTGCGGTTTTGATGGTGATAAGACGAGAACAGCGAGCAGGGGCATAAGAAGCAATAACTAAACCAGGAGTTGCAACTTAAAAAAATAACACACTTGTGGTCCGAAACCATTGCATCGCAACAATACAGTGTGTAAACTACGGGTTTCCAGCCTTTTTTTTGGTTTGAGAGCTACTCCAAGCTCGTGGATGCTGTAACACTTATTCACATAGCTGAGCTCCACCAAACCAGCTCAATATGCTTCTTTTACGTGAACAATAAAAAAAATGATACCCAACACGCACATACTGAACCGGTAGCTCGTGAGCTCCTGGTTGAAGACCCCTGGTCCTAAATATATTAATCTTTATTGAACTGCCCTTTGTTTGTGTTACTTATTCCACTTTTCCCTCCAAAATCACCTTTCAACGCAGCAGGTGTGCTTGGAGGTGTAAAATCGATGAAACCTTAGCAGTCATGTGACTACCTCCACCTCACTGATGCAATAAATACACATAAAATGGTAAAAAAGAAAAAAAACTTTTTTCTATCAGCAGGTTACCATATATTGTAATTCCCTTTTATTATTATAAATGGTAATCAAAATCCTTTAAAATATTTTACCATACGGTACCCACTATGTTGAAAGAAGGTAGTGACACCATCATACATATTTTTAAAACAATTTTTTGGATCAATGTTAGTGTGACCAAAATTAGACGAGATCTTTTTTTGTCTTGGAACATGGTTTAATCTACATAAGGCTGTCTCTGAGTATACCCATAACATGCCTTAAAAAAACTGTTCAGGAGGTCATTGTTACCCCATGAGCAAGAAAAAAACAGATGAGACACAGATACTTGATTGAGTGAGACGGGGAGACCTGACTGATGAATTTACATTCCTTTCCACTATGATGTTTCTTCTGGACTTTGTTTTACACAGAAGTTGTCTCCCCTTTTTCATATTAATGTGAAAGATAGAGTGTGATTAATCTTTCCTCTGTTTTTCTTGTGGAATGTAAAAACAGTTCAGAATGACTGCAAAGGGTAGGTACCGAGAGTTGATTACCTCAGGGTATAATGAACAGCTGACACAATAACACAGAGAAAACTGCAAAACTGCTGTAATACATAAACAGTATGGCATCGCTGGAACAGCTGTCCCTGGCAGGTGATGTTACCTGATTACAGTCCAGAAACCAGGAAGTGTGTGATATGTAGCCATATGTCAACTAGTAATTGTCAAAGTAACAGTGAATATCGGGACATATTGTAATACATGCTGTGTTATTAGGTTATATTTGGCTCCTTGCCAGAGTTTCAATTCCCCAAAGTGCTGATGTGTTTGAAAAGATGAAACTGAATTGGCCAAATCCAGTCCTGGCTCTTACTCCACTCTTCAGCCAAATGCTTTGTTTTTCCATTATCAGCCCAGTCTCTTATCAAAATGTGTTATGCTGTAGTTACAACAGTCCACATTAACAATATATATTATTGTCACAAAGAAAACTGTGAAATGCCTACATTTGAGACTGGGATGTCATTGGAGTAAGTCATGCGAAAGAGTATGTAAGTAATTGACTTATTTTAATCCAAACCACAATATTTTCCTAAACTGAACGCTGTGGTTTTGGTGCCTAAACCTTAAGGTTGGATATCACTGGCTCTAAATCTGAAAACACAGATGTTGCAGAACCATGGCGCGTCATGTGTTGTGTGCCAACTGCCACCACCAGCACCATTATGATGTGCCATGCAAGAATGTATGTAAAAAAAAGAAAAAAGAAAAAGAGATGAATAGGTTGCTAATTTTCCTGGTAATAACGGCATTGTGGGTCGTACAGCTCGGGATATTTTTCAGCCTCGATAACGAGTCTCTCATCCACTGTGAGACTGCAACAGAGAGAGGTGAGGAAGTCGAGATAAAACAGGAGCAGAGTAGAAGATGAACTGCTACAGAAGCCGCAAAGTACAAAGAGCCATTACTGTCGGAGAAACTTTTTTTTTTTTCAGGTGAGGCGACGCTGGAAATAGGACAGTGGCCGATCTGCTGCCGGTGTGTGGGTTTACATAGAAAATAATAGGAGCGGCTGTTTTGATGCGTGCCTGTGTGTTTTAGCCTTAACACAGCTACTGGAACTGATCGCTATCATTTGAGACAATGCTTTATGTAAGCCAAACAGAAGCTGCACAATGCAGATCAACTGGGCAGGAAGTCAGACAAAGGAACAGCATAGAATACGATGCATTTTCTCAATCAGACACCATGTGCAGACTTCTAATTGTGTATTACATCACTAAATCAACGTCTGCACAAGTTTGTCTTGCTGCCTCTTTTTTGAGTTTCTCATACAAACCCTGTCTTTCTCACTTTTGACTCACAGTTAATGTTCCCTCTAAATTACCGTCAAATTTACTCCTTAATGCAATTTAGTAAGAAAGACAGTTTAGAATGAGATTAGGGGCCCACTGATTGCGGTCTCATCAGGCCGTGATGAGAGGTTGGCGTTATTGTTTAGAGCCTCTGCCATCGTCCTGCCTCTGTATTTTGATGGGAGGAACCTTGTCGGGCCATAACCACTGATTCTTTATTCTGAGATGGATTTAAACTTCAAATCTTGGTGTGCTTTTTTTCAAATATTCTGTGCTATAGAGTGTCTGCTAATACTTTTTTGAGACAGGGTGAAAGTGTGTCTCTGGCTTATAATGAAACTGAGATGACAGTAATAAAATCTGCTGCAGTTGAGCATGTCACATTCTGAAAGTCTGCTCTATTTTTATCTGCTAAGTCAAGCGTGGGTGCATTTCTTCAGCCTATACCTGTGGAATGTCCATTCTGTGGTTGTCAGCTTTCTCATCTGTTGGTAAATTGACTGATTTCTCACCACTTCCAGCCATCTGTCACTGTGACATTTTAATGTGATCTAAGTCCATACGACTTCGTTTAAAAATCACACAACTACTGTCGGGCAGAACAGAACAGAACAGGACAGGACAGGAAGTGCTGCCTCCAGCCAATCCATCTGTCTGTCCAACACGTACAGCTCACACTGCACATCTGCCTGCTTTCATGCCGCTCTAATTTTACTGCTCACTCTTTTGTCTCGTATAGATGTCGGGTGCTTCATGGACAGCGGCACCCGGTTTTACCATGTCTTTTAATTTGTAGAAATAATAGGCAGAGCGAGGGGAGGGATGACCCTTGCAAACATGACTCTTCTGCTACAATCGCACATCTTTTGCCTCTTGCACCTGATTTGATGTTATTAACTTCTTGATGTGTTGGTGCTGACTTCCTTGTATAATTTACACAATTTGGCTGCACTCTTTAAGACCTAAGTTAAAAAGATAATTGCTCTGTGCTTTTGGCAGAGAACACATACAGGTCATGATGGTTTCCTGTTAATTGTATTAGACCACTACTTTTTCTTTTAAAAGAAAAGCATGTACCATTAGAGGCTGAATACCGATATGTCAAGTCCAATACATAAATGTTATATAACTAATACAACAGGTGGGTGAGCAGTGGTAACAGCCAGATATAATTGTAGACTGGAATAGAGGGCACACTTTGTAAAATGTTTTTAGTACTGGATACTAAAACCCTTACTGCCCATTCCTATTAAATAGTAGTTAAATATCCCCCAGTAAAATAATGACTGCAGATTTGAATTGGAAGTAAATGAAGTTGGAAATTAACAGCGGTAAAGGCCGCTCTGCTTCAAAGAGAGGAGATGAAGAACAAGGAGAGTTTGGCAAATACAGAATGAGAAGATGATACACACCTTTATTAATTTCACTGTGTTGTCTGACAGATGTTTCTTTCTCTCAGACTCGGTTAAATGCTGAGCCGTGCCCTGTGCCAGGCATCAGCCACATTAATAATTTGTTAACACCCAGGGACTCACACTTTCTCCCCTCTCTTTACAATACACAGATCTCCTGGAGCTGCTTTACATAATGCAGACCTCTCCAGTAGCAATAAAGCTCTGTGAGAGAACAGCCGTATATCACTCTCACTCACAGTGTGAAATAAGGTGAAATAGTTTCAGCTATTTACTCGGCGAGCCATGTTTGTATTTACATTTGAAAGTCAGGGGGCAATGTTCGCTAATGTACTTTCAGTGGATTGGTTATTGCTGTCTCCCTGAAGTCATTGTTCCTCCAGAAAGAGCACATGCAGAGAGGCTCAGGTGATCCGGTACTGGGTTTGGTTCGGTTTCTAAATCCAAACTATCACAGCTTTTTTTCATTTTATTCTATTTTTAGAGAGAACGTTTTCCAATAAGATTATTCTCTGAGTGATGGAGTCAAATCTTTTAAAATAGTGGACATTTTAATGTATTTGACTTCAAGTTAGTGCTATCGTACACATTTAAATGAATACTGTTTTGGCCTTTAAAGCAACCAATGTGTCGATGTTGTTAACACATCTCAAAACTCGTGAATTTTAGCTTCGTAGTGTTCAATAGGAATTGGTAGTTTTTAGTCACGTTAATTCTCTTGTGCGAGTATGTGTTTGCTTTTACTGAGAATGACAAACACTGATTTACATTTCAGACAGTTACTCTTCATTCTTTTAAATCAATAGTAAATATTTGGACAAAAATGTCCTAATGAAATATGGATGGACTGCACTTTGCCAGGCTCACAGCCCCCCAAAATCCTCCATGATTAATAGTGGGTGAGATCATATGTCGTCTGTTTTTCTGCTGGAAGAAATTAATTAAAAAAAAAAACACTCTCGGCCTCAGCCATTTGATAATTTTTCAATTGAAATGAAATCAAATAACTACCGTACATTTGAAGTTATCCTTATTTATTTATTTTTAGAAGTTGTGCTGCAATCATACGATCCAATTTTACTTCAACCATTCAAGGAAGGCTGTTTATACCTGTACACCACATCGTTTTGTTTTCTTTCTGTAAAGTCTGTTGGCTTTGTTCAGCCATTTTCCCCCAAACTTTAGTACAGAGCTGAAAGAAAGATGTCAGACACGACGACTTGTTGTTGCATTAGTGGAGTATTGTGTAGCTGAAAGATGAAAGTGGTCAGACAGTTCAGTTCTCTGTCACAGTTCACCAGATTTCACAGTGCCCTTTGTGCTGTCAGCCATAGTGTCTGTCTCAGTTTTGGCAGCAATGAAAAAAATTGGGACATGACAGGATGTCGAGGTCATCGAATGCAGTCAGAACAATGTTTATCACAGCACTGACACACATTTATAAAAACACAAACTACTAATCACTGACTGAACAGTGACATTTAATCATGGATAATTTTTACTATAAAACTTCCTGTTCAAAATACTATCCTTTAACAGTGATTGCATGGTCTGATTGTCTGAAACTGAACAGAACAGGAGGCAGCTTTGTGACTGTGATGACTTTGCTTTGTCTTTACCACTTAGAAACACACTAGAGCACAGACAAAAACAGACTGATCTGTGAATCAGTTGTAGCCTATATCAGTGTTAGTAGACCTTTCACTGAGTACAGCTTTTCCCTCTGCAATCCTTTCAGGACATTAATTCTGGTAAATTGAGTGATTTAGTGGCTCCACTTCCACTCATTCCATGCTGCATTTCTTTGGATAGGAAAATAGTCTGCAGGCACTGCAGAGTATTTGTGGTGGAAACTGTGAGTCGGAAGTAGGCAGTGATCCATTAAGTTCGCAGTCACACAGCTACTCTGCTTATTATGATGGTGACAGCTGTGCCTGGCTAATCTGTCATTATCGACTCCACTTTGGATTGCTGGAAGAGATAATAAAGTAGTGATTTTAACATATAATTGTGCTTTCATTCTGTTTGTAGGCAGTGCAGATTCAGGTAAGGCGTTCTGGATTAATTTTCTTAAACCTCAAAGGGCTTAATTTAACAAGTATCTGTGCTTTTTTAAAAGTACTAAAGCTCTTGCTGGAAATACGTATGAGAACATAATAAAAGTGACTGTCATCGAGTGGATTTGATTTTAGATTAAAGTGCCTCATGATGTTCCACATTGACAAGTTACTTTATGTGACAATAAGTCACTATTTACTGTACAGAGCAACGAGGGGTTATAGCGATAATGTTTTTGAGAATCATTTTTGCTTTACCTCAAATTATTTGTGTCCCGTTGCAGTATATTCTGCTTTATCCTACGTTGTAAATACATTTCTGGGTGTTGTTTGTTTATTTTCTTATATAGATTTTCAAAATTTTAGAAAAAATTGTTTACACAGATATGGCAATAATAATGGACAAAAACTGCAATTATTGTTTTACAGAAAAACATCTAATTTGCTTCGGTGAGGATCCCCGAAACTTCCACCAAATATATGTGCCCGGTCTTCCACAAACTGAGGGAAAACACAAATAATACTTAAAAAAGGGTGGCTGAATTGACATAGTGAGTGTAAAAAGGTAGAATAAGTAAAGCAAAAATAAAGCAAGATACTTAATGTATTTACAAGTTGTGCAGGTGTATACTGAGCAAGAGGTGGACAAAATAAGGCAACTGAAAATAAGTCGGCAGGCAAGGAAGACGTGTTCAACTGGAAAAAAAAAAGTGCAGGAAAAACAGAGGACTAAAGACAATCTTCTGAAGGCAGTAATTGTAACTGATAAGGTACAGCTGTGAAGGGAGAAACTGTTGCAGGCTGATGATGAGGATGATCAATCAGGATGCCTAATGGACAGCTGAAACATGACTGATTCTGTCTAATACCAACACTTGTCAAGAGACACGAGAGGCAGACATAATGCATTGTTATAATGAAACGGAAAACATTTTCTGGGTATTGGGTCGATTAATGTGGCTGCAGGCCAATCAAATGAATCATTCAATTGTCTCTCTTCACTTTCCTTCTCTGTATCTCTCACGTTCAGTTGTATAATTACAAGCAGGAAGGTAGAGGCAGAAAAACCTCAACTGGCCTCCTCCATACCTCACCATAAATATTTATGAAAGCATTTGAATAATGTGATTTAGTAACAACAAAATATCATTTGGGGAAAGCTGCAGGAAAGTGAAGAATATCCACAAGAGGAGGAAGAGGAGGATGAGGAGGAGGGTTTGATCTTCTTGGGCTGATTGACTGATGCAATTCGATTCATTCTATAGTGATTTTAGTCTCCATGGTGACACACTTGAGGTCTTAAAAGTTCTTGTTGTACAGTCTTACAATGTTTTTTTAACAAAAAGGTCTAAACGCCATATCTACTGTATTTACTCAGGCACGTTTGATATGAAAAAAGATGCACAATGATGTAAAGTTTACTGAGTGTGACCTTAAACATTTTTAGTAGCTTTTTTTTACAGACTGGTAATAACACTAATTTATGCAAATCATGTGTTCTATTTAATGAGTTGCCCATTTGTGGTTGTTTTAAACTGTGAATTGTCTGCCAATATCTTCCTTTCTTTGCCTTTATATTTTACATTACTATGCTTCACAATAATAAACTCATGTTTACTATCAACAAGTCTGATACAATACTATAAACATCTAAACAGATTTGGTTTGGCTCAGGGGAAAAACCCCCTCCAAAAAAACACTTTGTCACGTTCCAGATTCAAACCCCATCCGCCTGGATGAAGGTCTGTGACTCGCCACCCCTCCTACCTCTTTACATGGAGTTCAGCAGCCTTTGTACTTCTGTACCTCCATCACATGACCTGTCTCTGTTTACCTATGTGTTCTTCTCATGATTGTACGACACCACACTTGTCAAACACATGTTTCCCTTTATTGAACAGGCGTCTGTAATAAAGCTTTGCCTGGACTGGCTGGCTGGTTAAAAACAATACAATCCCATCTCCCATTATTCTGGATATAATGATGGACATGGGATTCAGTATTCACAGACAGAATGTGAAATAGATTGTGGAGAGAAAAGTTCTGATGTCTCTGAAAAATATTGCCAAGGTGAGAAAGTTGTATCACTGTGACTCATAGAAGGAAAAGCAGAAACAGCCAGACTGGACCTTTTTTGGAGCGCTCTCTTAAAAACAACAACAACAATGGAAAAATATTTAATATTATTTTTTACTATTCTGTTCATGTCATGTTTGTATGGGAGGGTTGGATGCTAATGTATGTGAATCCCTGTGAGTGGGTGTTCGTGTTTATTTAGTTTTCAAGGAAGTTGCACTGTAAACACCATCTACGGAAAACTAGCCCAGAGGTGCAAACATGCCCCTCTACCCTAGGCCAAACACTAGCTTAACTAGAAACACTCACCAGTTCACACATGGCCGGTACTGGAGCTACATTGTGTTAACAGGGCAGGCCTTCCAATTACAAACATGAAACTTATTGAAATATTGCTGTGACAGCATCCTGCGAGGGTTGAGTTAAACCACAAAAAACAGTTTATTCTTCTTCTTCAAAAAAAAAGTCTGACTCGGCATGAATTCAGGAGCGGGGCAGAATGACAGGTGAGACAACTGTCAGTCCCAGCTGCCAATCAACAGTCACACAGATGACATTGAATCCTTGCACAGTCCTTCAAATCTACTGTAACTAAAACAGTAATTCATTTCCGGACTGGTGACCAGCACAATGTTTAAAGGGCCTACTTTTTGAAACTGAGACTGTAGTGACTTGTTTTAGTGTCATTTAGTATTTCTAGTCGGAAGTCTGTAGAGAAAGGACTCCAGTGGTTGTCAGCAGCATTACAATTTAAGATACTGCTACATTGAGCTCAGTCTCCATAGTTATTTGCCATTTGGTGCATGCTACTCCATGAAGTCTTATCTGGGAGCATTATCTAGTTGTCTTACACACCTGGAACCCTGGAGACTGAGATGCAAAAAAAAAGGCCTTAATCATAACAAATGATCAACTCTGAATAATTTATCTTTGCTCCTATTAACTAGTTGAAACCAATTTTTTTTTACAGGATTTCTTTCCCTATGTTACTGTGAATCTTATTTATTCTAGTGGAGAGTTCTTCAACAGGGGGTCCGCGACCCCTCGGGGGTACGCGGAGGTACTGCCGGGGGTCGTGGAATTTTTGGTTGATTAGACAATTTTTCATAACTTTTTTTTATATTTTCTTCCCCCAATTTTTTTCTCACAAATTTAAATGTGTTTAAATACACATTAACATGAATCCAACATATTGTAGTGAATGGATAAAGTTAGAATAAAAACATCAATTTGAACAGCTTGTACGCATGATTATCATGCAATTGACAGACAATGTTGACATTGGCATTGGTATCAGTTGACAAGGTATGTTTATAAATGGCAGTGGCACGGCCACCCTACTCACTGTACCATACACATGTTTAAAATAAAAAAACATGAATATATGAACCTGTGTATTATTTGAATAGCCTCGTATTGAATGCACAATAACAAGGTATGTTTATACATGGCACTAGGCCCTGTTTAATTTAAAACACAATTTTATACAATATATGTAGTAGGGGGTCCTTGCTCCATCTCTATCAGTTTGGGAGTCTTTGGCCTGAAAAATGTTGAAAACCCCTGTTCTAGTGTTTTTGTGTTTTTTCTTTATTCTCTTTTGTTTCCTATTCTGAAAGCTTTACAGAAAATTTACCAGACAAATATGCAGAATTTATTATTTAAAGGGAACATTGCAGATAATAGTTTTATCTGAGGAAAAGCACAGTTACTAATTTAAGTGATTTGAATAATTTAGTCTCTGATCTACTGGATAGTACTCTGATACAGTCATCCATTAAGCACAGTGAAATTCTTACTGAATAAAAACATGGCCCTGGCTACAGAGCAGCTCGACTTATCAGACAGAGACTTGTCTATTCACCACTTAATCTACACTCTCGGAGCAACATTTAGTTTGATTTCTGTTACTCGAGTCTCAGTGGAGCAGCTTCATCCTATTTGTCACCACAGGAAAGGGAAATATACAGTGTTTGCTCAATAGCATGTGGATATCGCAGAAGTTACGAGTTGTGCTGTCTGTTCAAATACACACATCCCTTTAGATTCAGATAGAGTAATCATGAATGGAAGGCAAACCAAAATCTGGTTGTCAGGTCTTCTGAAATCCCCTAAAATAAAAAAAAAATGAAAAACTGAGAATCCAAACTCACAGAAGTAAACTATAAATAAGCACCTGCACTAAAATACACCAGCTGTGTGCAAATACATGGTTGTGAACTGTGTTGCTAAATGAATTTCAGAGGAGGATGCAAACACCCAGGGGATAAGAATAAGGACTCCGAACACATCGACACGCTCACTTTCCATCTTACAGCAGCTTGTCTCTATAACATCTGTGACTCAACCAGCAACACCAGACTCCACATAGAAACAGTTGCTGTTTCGCAAAACGCAGCAGTGTTCAGAAATCATTTCATGATCTAGGTAACAGTGTGCACTCGCAGTGTTTCTGTGGCTCTTACATGTTTTTGCCAATGTATATCTTGTTCTACAATACTGTCTATAATACTGGCTTTGTTGCATAAAATAGTGAACAGTCAGACAGCAGCTGTAATCTCTACTCGCATATAAGGGGGGGGGGGAGAGGGGATTTTGTCTGGACTGTTGGCTTCAGTCAGCTACAGATGACAAAGATTAGCCACCAGTATGATGGTTCATACGTTTAAAAACTTTACTCCTCAGTCGGATGCTGTTCCAATTTTTACACTGTCAGGGCATGAGAAATAAATGGCTGCATGGAAGCTCTTTGCTTTTCAGCAGCAGAATATTGAAATATACATGCAGTGAACAAGCCTGCCAAACCAAGCTTTAGTTTGTACTGTACTGTCCAAATGGTAAGAAGCAAACTATGTTTAAACCTCAAAAGTAATGCCACCCAAATGTGGGTTTTACTTGGCACCATGCTTTTCCCCTTTTCTCAGAAAGAGAGCCGCTGATCAACAGTAAACTTACTCGTTGTCAAAAAAAACTCCTTCAAAAACAACAACAACAACAACAACAACAACCTCTCCTTAAGTTCTAAAAACATCAGATTCGGTTGTTTGTCTTACTGGACCTCATTACTCACTGTGCACTTTTGGGTATGTGTGACTTAATTTTTTTTCATCAAAGTTGTGTCATATTTCAAACACATCAATCCAGAGGCAGTACTTTATATTGAAGTATTTTATTAGTGTGTCCACGCAGGTTTGAAGTGAGAAACACTCCTGTATGATGTTATCGTGTATCTTCAGCCCTTGCCTGAGTTTGCTCGTCACAACCATCGACTGTTCCATTTAACCACTTGTGTTTACTCGATGAGCATTCATATCTGAAGCAGCACATTTACAACAAGAGACGAGAGGGCAAAGACTAAACAGGAAGTGGAAAGATTAAAGCACAGATCGACCTCTATCCATAGTCACAGAGATAAACTGTATCTCTACTTTTCTCTGCCGCTGTGTCCCACACTTGACAATGAGATAACTAGATTTAGGGTCTTCTAACCAGTCATTTCGACAGACCTCAGTGTGTCACCACAGTTCGATGGCCGCACACCACTGAGACACACAAACCGCCTTTAGTCCAGTGTCTCTGGAGGAGAGTTAACTATCGGTCAATATATCTAGAGAGTTGGAGGAGAAAGCTTATAATAGACTCGGTGGAGGAAGATGACTGGGGAGGAGCAATAACTACTGAGAGAATGGTCACGTCCGGCTTTCTTTCAGTGGAGAGGAAGACAAGCTTGTGATTGTTTGGAAAAAAAGAGTGAAAGGGTGAGGTGTCACACGATACAGTAGATGTCTCCATTAGCCTCGTTCATCCGCTGCTGCCATCCTATAATCCCAGATGGATGCTGTTGGATGGGTTAATGCCTGCTTTTCCATCATTGACTTCAGCAACTGAGACATACACACACTTGTACAACATTGTATATCGACTATAAATTCAGTTTTAAACACTTTTTAACTTTACGCTTTGCTAATAACCTCAAAGAAGTGCTCTCTGTGTCCACAGTATATGTGGAAGAAATTGTTGAAATAATGAAGAATTAGAGAGATAACCAGAGTAGTTATTATATGTATCCATCGATCATGTTCTTTTTCTGTACAGAAAAAAAAGTGGGATCTTCTCTTTAAGTGTTTTGGGTGAAGAGATGGAAGGTTTAAAATCCCCTTTAAATGGTGTTATGTCGCTCCTCTGTTTCTGTTTTCATTCTGTGAAATCTGCCACTAAATTCTGATCAGATATTCTTCTTCTGTGTACCGGCCACAGATCAGTGACAAGATAATTGCTTGCCTGATGAAAGCAGGGGGATTGTGGGTAATTAGATAACTCCTCTAATCAAGAGGCTTTAAACGCTGACCACCCAATTGCATGCTGGGTTATGACTCTATTATTGTCAATTAGCTTCCATTAGACTCTGTGCTGAATAAGAAGTTAGTATTGAACATGGATACGTGATACCCAGGCATTTCATTCAGTGCACCACTTTAACACGTTGGGGCACTTCCACACTGGGTTTGATTAATCTGTACAATGAACCTCCCAGCAGCCCTGCTGGCAAGAGTTGACGTCACATTAATGCGTTCTACCCCGGAACGCTTACATCATCATCGTCATCATCATCCACGCAACAGACAAATGTGTCCCAGATCCACTTGATATAATTCTTTCAGCTAACTTTACAATGGAGTATTATTTCATGTTCCTGCTGCTTTTATTTTGGGTACACAGACAGTAGGACACTTTAATCATCATCTGTCATGCAAAAAAGCAAACGCGATTGTCGGGATCTGCCCACACTTTCAGCGGGTGCAGAGAACTGCCTTTTTTATGTTTTGAAAACTTTAAAGACACTGAAGTAATGTTGATGTTTTAGCCTCAACTGCGGTACACTTCCTGATGTTGGTACAGCCAGACTTAGTACATTATGTATACCACACCCACGTACCCAGATCTGAATGCAACATTCACACATCAAATGTACTGGACTTTGGGCTCAAATGTACTGGAGCTCAGAATGGGGTCCCAATAGTTACAGCACTCATTTGAGGCAGTTATCAAGGGACAATGGTACTTATTTGAACTTACGTGACATGCTTATAGGTAGTAGAGTCGATCAATAAGATTTGACAATGATTATTCATAATCCTTAATAGTGCTAGATCAAAAGCACGATACTACAAACCAAATTTCATACAACTCAGTTCCTGTCTGTTCGGTCTGTGTCAGAACGAGTGCAAGGGAACGCTACTACTACCAGACACCCAATTAAATTTATCTTATGCTGCTTAAGTTTAGTTTTCCTATCTCTACAAATTTCTTACTAGCTTCTGGTGTTTTGTAAGCTTGGTGATTAGTTCTCGTCTGATCTCCGTCACACATCTGTTAAACATACATGAGCACTGAGTATCTGATTCATTCTGCTGCTCATTGGTCTGAACCAAACTGTGAAGCCACAGCGCTCTAATTGAGAGGAAAACCCTGATGTGAAACATCTTCACAAGGGATTAATTTAAAACTTTTTTTCACTTTCTTCAGAAACTGTACAACTCAGTTCAGCAGAAGCAAAGTTGTTTTACTGAAACGGTTGGAGCTCTGAAACGGAATACATAGTTATTAAAATAATTGGTGGGAAAAGGTGGATATATCTCTGACCAACATGTTTTATTTTAAAGTGTACAAGAAGTTGTCGATGCTCTAAATCCAAGCCCATTTACATCTTACAGTAAAAAAAAAAAGTAGAAGCATAAAAATAACATTTACAAGTTTAAGCTTCAGATGAAAACATCACCCTCCATGACTTTCCTGTCCAATGCGCTATTTCTATCTCTGACTGAAAACTCTTTTTAGTTGCACCACTCTAGTTTATTTTCATGCTCGTTAAAAAAACGAAACAAAAAAAAACCCTTCTCTTACATCCTATTTGCATTTCAAATCAGTGAGCTCCTCTTCAGTCTTTCAGGAAACCGAGATGACTTCTGTATTTCTTTCTTTTTTTTTCTCTGCTTATTTTCTCTCCACTTTTCCACATATTTGGATGTTCTCCTCTCTTTCACCATGGTTTCCTTAATGTCACCATCAGCTACTCCCCAAAGGAGTCTCATGAAACAGAGCTATAAAACTGGATTAACCAGCTCTAAGCATGTATGCTTCCCATGCTCCAGTGTTTGGAATAATACAACAACAAAAACAAAAATACAAAAAATAAATAAATATATATATATATATTCATACCTTTTCTGTAAATGGTCTTGCTCTGTTGTTTATATGTCTATACAATGTTTATTTGTAGTCGACACGTAAGTATCTTAATGACTACTATGCGTCATGTAAAACACAATCTTCTCTGCAGTTGAAGACAAACCTCTCCAGTCATCGCAGAAGCTGTTTGCCTGAACCATTGTTTATTACAGGTTCACAAAGAAAACATCATTTTTAATCAACCAGTAGGATGATATTTTTATTTTATGTTCTGCAGTTATATGTCATGAAGTGACAGAAGCTTCTGCTCATGTTCTTGCTATGGTCGTTGTTAGAAAATCTAATTAGAGCTTAATATTGTCCTTTTAAAATTATTGTCCTACTAAGAATGAGCTAATGTGATTAAAGTGCTGCTGGGCTTAGCATGGCCTGAACTGGGTTTGGCTTTTCATTATATCACTTCCCTCTAGTTAAAGCTTCAATGTTATTGGGGTATTTAAGGTTTATTCAACACAGATTTTTTTTTTTTAAAGAAAATATCAACATTAATGAATTGCCCTCTATTGAAACAACATATTTGTTTCTCCACCAATGCAAATATAGAAGTCCTAGAGAATCCTGTTGGTTCTTGCTGCTTATGAGCCTCTGTGTGTGTGTGTGTGTCGCAATACTTTGTTGTCAGTACAATATAAACACTAATTGTACGCAGGGTGTGAAACCACAGCTGAACCTCAGTCATGTATATTTGATAGAAAAGTGTTTCATACAGAGACACATTCACCACAGAGAGAAGTTGTTCCTCTGTAAGTGCTGTGCTGTCACTGAACAACAAGATGTTTTTGCCCCATTGATCTCAAGCTGTGTACTTCCCCTATCAGACATGGCTGTGGTGAGCTGTGGCTGCAGTAATCCCTATTTACAGAGTCATTCTCACGTTGAGAGCTTTGCTGTGTTCAAGTCTACTGAGCTGTTGACTTCAGTGTTCACTCTACAGTGTAATGTAATGCAATGAAAACCCAGAGTTTTATTAAAGATATGTCAAAAATAAAGTGAGAGATTTACTCCAACAAAACCTGATCAGTTATAACAAATTTACACGATACAAATTAATAGAAACTGTAAATTATATAATTTATGTTTATAAAGTACAGTGGAACAGTCAATTTGATAAATATATTTACAAAAAAAGTCTAGGTCAGAAAAAAAAAATTGAGAGATGAACAGCCTTCGATTTCACTAAGGAGTCCTCCTTGTCAAATTCAGACATGACTTCAGTTGGATTTTCCCATAGGTTAGGAAACAACAGCATTAACAGACTGAACGTTGTTTTTGTTTTTTTCCTGGCATAAGAGTGAGAGTCTAGTCAACAAATCTGAGTGCACAAGCTTGTCATGCATCAGATGAACATCTGTAAGCCCCTCAGCCTCACACCTGCAAGATCCATCTGGAGCAGAACGTCAACATCACTGAAATTAGTTTTGAGCATGAACATAAACTTCAATCAAATTCATCTCACTCAGTCTGTTTATGTTTTAAGGGTAGCATACACAATATTGGTAGTATTACAGAGGGTCCAAATCCTGTGTCATATTTTCTGTAGAAATTCTGTCGTTTTATTGAAGTTTCTCTTAAAGCTGCTCCCTCTCTTTTACAAATAGTTCTCATTAAGCTAAATGAAGTATTAACGTTTCAGGATCCCAGAAGACAAGACTAATGTTGTTGTTTTTTCCCATCCAGCAGCTCTTGATTGTTTTCCTCCTTCTCCATTTTTTAGAGAGAAAATACTGCAGTACACCCAACTTCTACACTTACTTTAACTGTAAACATGCATCAGTAACTAAGAAAGTAATATGTTTGCCTCTAATCAATAAATAATTCTGCCCACATACATGATGCATATATTTGAAGTGACTGTTGTGCGTGTGTTTCCGTTATTTGCTGCTGTCATATTTGCGGTGACCGTCAGACTGTTTGCAGGTTGATTATAACCCTCAAACAAATTTGTCTCACAGCCGCACAGAACTGCAACAGTGATTTTTATGGAATTTAAAGAGAATATCTCAGATGGGATTAGCTAGGCCTTTCAATTTGCATATTATTTACAGTATCATGCACAAGGAGCTACACGTTTGTGTCAGAAATACTTTTTTTTTGAAAGATCTGTCTTTACTTTGTTTGGATAGAAAGACAGGTTATGCCGAATATAAGCCTTTCATGAGATACAGTCAATTCACAAAGTACTTAGAACACTTTACTTTTTGAAGTTTATTGTTTTGTAGATCTAACTTTAAATGGATATAATTTATATTTTTCCCATCTACACTCGGTAGCCCATCATTAAAAAAACATGTTCATTTAAATGAAAAGCTAAAATCTTTAATTTACAAAATTAAAGGGTTTGGCTTTGCTGAGCAAGTCTTATTTTGTTTGCTTTGATAGTCCTTGAGATGTGTCTACAACTTGATATTAGCAGGACAAAAACCAAGCCATGAAGAAACTCTCTGTAGACCTCCAAGTTAAAAGTTACACCTTTTTGGCTGAGTTGGCTGCATCGCAAAACCAAGCAACCGAATCCTTGTTCAGGGAGGTAACCATCTCAGCTTCAATCTAACAGAACTTCAATGGTCCTCTGCAGAGATGGGAACATCTATCAAGAAGGACAACCATCTCAGAAGTACTCCATCAATCAAGCCTTTATGGAAGAGCAGACAAACAGAATCTGCACTGAGTAAAAGACACATGACAGCCAACATTTAGTTTGTTAACCGCATTTAAAGGACTCCGAGAGCACAAGGTAAAAGTCTGTTTGGTCTTGGAAATCAAAAACAGAAGTATTTTAGCAGACTTGAAGCACTATGTCTGTTGAAAACCAGACACTGCTCATCATCCTGCTATCCCCATACTGAAGCACGGTGGAATACAGAGGTCCTTGAGGAAAACCTTCTTCAGAAGGTACACGGCCCCAGCCCAGGGTGAGTCTTCACTAAGGCATACAGTATGTGTAGATCAAAAAGTCCTAAGACTGTTCTTTTTTTGCATGAACAGTGCACAGCACCATGACGTGCTCAGAGCAGGGGGAAGGTATAACCTTTATGATTCAGTTTGCCAACCCGAACCCAGTTGTGCAAAGCCTATAGAGACTTACCCAAGAGGCCTCACAACAAAGTCCTGAATTAAGGATCTAAATATGTTTGTTGATGAGAGATTTCGGATTAGCGATTTTTTTTTTCATTATTTACATTGATGGGTGATAATGTCAGTTTTGTTCATTTTAAAATGTTTCCCTCTGTGTACTGTTTTCTTTTGACTGTACACTGTAACATATATGTGACTGTTTGGAGAGCTTAAAGACCACTGTAGAATACATTTTTTTGTGTGTAACACACCTTGAGTGTGTGGTGACAGAAGATGTGTCAGGGCTAGCCAGGAATAACCTCCTAAATTACTTTGGTCTACTACGCTTGCTTGAAGGAAGCTACATGTCCTGTAATCCCCTCTGACCTCCTGTGGTCTACCTCCGTTCGTTTCATCAAAGCCACAATTGTGTTGGGTAAGGGTGCGTGAGTTTGTGGGGTTTGACTGTAATATTGTTACGCTTTAACACACTTATTCTGACAGCAGCAGTGAGCATAATCTCTCTGTACAAGAATGAATCAAAGGAGAACCATTTCTCTTTTGTCCATCTACACACCTTCATATAAAGGATGTACATGCTTTGTAACGTGATTTGCATGTTCTCATCAATTATGCTCATTTACAGAGCTTATTCACTGTCATGATTTGTTGATTTACTATAGAACATATGCATTTCACTGTTGACATCCATATCAAAGAGCTGTGTACATTGGCAAATTGCTCAAATTTCCTAATTCCCAAGAGCAGCTAAAGTTGAAAAAAAAAGAAGAAAAAAGATGGATATTCATTCTAAACTTTTCAGATTAATCCTAGTGAAAAATAAAAACAACTGTTCTGGATTATTAAAAGAAGTGGAGCTTTATCACAGGTTCAGCTGTCTCATCTTTATCATTGAACGAATTACAATTCAATTCAGTTTTGTTTACACAACGCCAAAAAACAACATAAGTAATCTCAATGCACTTTACATAGTAAGGTCGAGAACTGACAGTATTTCTGAGAAACCCATCAATTCCCGGGGCAACAAAACTCCCTTTTAACAGTTAGAAATGATGGCGGCCATCTGCCTTGACTGGTTAGGGTTAGTGGAGAGCAGAGAGAAAAGAACAGCATAGAGAAACAACACAATGACAAACATTAGGTAACCTGTTTGGGCCGGTGACCGCAGATCAGAAACATGCAGCTCCAGAGCCAAACGTGGATACTTTCAAAAAAACAACTGAGAACTATGGGACAGAGAAGATACAACGTTAATGGGATGGAATGGTGGCATATGAATCCTGAGTGAAAGAAATGAGAGCAGTTCAGAGCATCACAGAAGGCCCCCTAGCAGCCTCGGCCTATATCAGCACAATCAAGGGATGCTTCATGGTCACCCCAGTCAGCCCCAACAAAAAAATGTAAACTTTTAAGTATAATCTTAAAAGTAGAGATGGTCTGTGTCTTCTAACCTGAAACTGAAAGGTTTTTTTTGTTTTTGTTTTTTTACAATAGAGGAGACTGATAGCTAAAGATCCTACTTTTTAAAACTGTATGAGAAACCCCTGCACTCTGAGAGTAAAGTTGGGCGAATAGGGTACCATGACTCCTTTAACATATGATTTTCTGGCCAAATGTGGACTTAATCCTTGATTACACAATTCATAAATTGTGGCACTACTATTACTTAAGAGTATAAGAAATTATTGATGAAAAGGTTCCCGTAGAGTCACATTTGGCCCCTGGATCAATCAATGTTCTGACGTGGTGTTGGCTTGTGATTCAGGTCCCTGCTGTTCTAAGTCCTGTTAAGTGAAAATGTCTTCCCAATACATTTGGATGCATTGCACATTCTCTTAGACCCCTGAATAACCCCACATCTGAACCACATACTGCTGAATCTCCAAATACAGAAGGTAGAATCCCGTTTCCCCTCCAGTTGTGTATTGTTATTCCTATACATCTCTTCCATTGCATCCAATATGACTGTTTAGGAAATATGTCTCCTAATCAGATTCTCCTCCATCTCCACCGTTCCTCCAGGTACAGTGATGGTTATTGTTCTCAGCACTGACAGTCACATGATTTATTTCTCGGGTTTGTGCAGACATACAGCAGCAGATCTGACGCATGCTATTTGTCTCCAGCAGATGATCGGGCAAATGCGAACCAATAAAAAGCTCTGGCATCTGTTCAGTCACTGTAAACTTGTAAAGAAATGAGAAAAATTCAGCATGGCCGTGGAAGCCAATTGGGGCCACTGATTTTTCCAACATTAGACACATTTGTGATTGGTGAGCATTAGCAGCTCACCTTATTGTTACCTTTCAGCTGGAATTTGTTTTTATTCATCAACTGGGGAAGAAAAAGTGCAACGGTAGATCTGACTGTCCCTTGTAGGCTGCCGTGATGATGCAGATACTGTCCATCATTCTCCGCATTGGATGGTTTCTTCAGGATGATGTCATTCTGTGTTAAATGTGTCAGCAGCTGTCAGTCCGTCACTAGTTAATGTAGGAAGGAAGAAGAGGCTGAACACAGAATAACTGTTCTCTCGGTTTACATTCAACAGTCAGTTTATCTTTGACAATGAAAAAGGCATCTTTTTAAGGCAGTTAATTGACAAGCACTTTGACAAGCTTTTCTATATCAGCTGTGTCGCAGTTGCAATGAAATAAATGTTCATTTATAGTCCCAATGGAAAAGGTGTGAACACTGGGGATCTTACTTACTTACTTTCTCAGGTCCATTGTCTCCCCTGAGACATAAACCACTGACAAAGGTGCTTCACCTCTTCCTGTCCTGTGCTCGTTTCTCGATCTGGCTCCAGGTGCAGCCTGTCTCTTTGGTGTCAGCCTGTAGGCGATTGCGCCTGCTGTTTCTTGGCTGGTCTCTCTTCCTTTTCCCTTGGGGAATCCATGTGAGGGCCTGTCTGGTGATGCGCGATGCAGTTTTCCTTCTCTTTATTTCTTGTACAGCCTATAGTTGGTGGGTCTTCTGCCATGATGTTGTGTTGCTAATCTTACCTGGCCACCGGGTACAGAGGATTCTACTAAAGCAGCTGTTCACCTAAAGCTAATGTTTATGTTTCTTCTGATGATGAAAATGTTGTAATTCATTCTGATGTTGATCTAAACAAGCTGAGATTGGAATAGTGAAGTGGAATATTTTGAATGTTTAGGCAGTAATTGGGCTGTAATCATACTGTGGAATGTGTGCAGATGGATTTCTAACATTCACGGTATTATTTGGAGTGTAATTAACATTCCACGCAGATGCTCAACATGCAAGAGATACCAGACATTTCTGTAATAGCAGTTTCCCTTCAGACCTCTGACTGAAGCTGCTTGAATGAATAATAACCCAGTCTTTGTGTTGAAGCTTGAAGTCCTCATAGTTATTTATCTTTCTGCCAGAGTTTAAAGCTTGCCGGAAATAGATAGACAATGGTGGAGTTCAAACTAATTTTGCGCATAAATAAATGGTCTAATTATAATTTTTTTTGACACTTATCAGACCCATAGAGCTGAACAATCTCCCTACTGTGTCATACTATCTGTTGGCTTGTTATCAAATACTATACAACCCTATTATAATTTGCATCTCAGACGTGTGTATTCTTGCACTGTAAGCCAAGTTTCTGAGTTGATGCTACAAGTAAATCTTTATTGCTTTTCCTAAAGAAAATTCACAAGTCAGTGACAAGTGGAAGGCCATGCAAATGAGTGGGAGAAAGTTATGAACTAAAGCCACAGACAAACACTGTGTGGGTAGAACTATATATTTTGGTCATTATTTTTTGTCAATGCTGACATGCAGCCTTATGTAGTTTTGTAAAGACACAGGTCAAAAAAGCTAGTTTAGCAGGAACCGCAGGGCAAAATATTTTGTCTTAAACAAGTTTGGTACTGCACTGATGTGTACACACATGGCATGAGTGGTAAGGTTTAAAATTATTGAGCTCAACTCAAGCAAAAAAAAAAAAGTTTTTTTTTTTTTCTAATGCGAGTGAATTTGAATTCTTAAAACGGTCCCGGGGGGGGTGAGAAACATGTCAATTACATTTCGTTTGCTGTGTATAATGCCAGCAGATTAGTTAAATGTCTCCATTCCCATACGTCTGGCTGCGAGTAGCCTGTTGAGGGGAGGCTCTTTTGGAGGAATATATGGGTGCCGTCTGTTGACCATATAATGAGGGAATCCACAGAAGTCAAACATGTGGATGTTTTCATTTACCAATGTTAGACTTGTTTGTTTATGGAGTGCATGTTCTTCTTAGCTGTATTCAATATGAAACCCATGCTCATAACAACCATTTGATAGGCTTGCTAGGAACAGAGATATAACGAAGACATATACAGTATGTCATGCCTTGTATCAACATATATTATACCGTACCAGGAGTTGGTTATTGTATATACTCACTCAAGACATGAGGATCAGGTTATCACATGGATGTACTAATGTTTAGTGTCTGGGCTCAACTTCTTACTCGACTAAATACATATAATATACTGTGATGGGCTGGAGCCAAACAGATTTTAGTCCCAGTAACAAATTGTAGTATTAGATCTTTCCCCACCACTATCTGCAGTCAGTTAACTTCATACAGGTGGAATATTTTTACTGTTGATATAACAGTTTAGTTTTAATTAAAACAACCTGCATTTGATAGGCAAACATGCTGTAGTTATTAGCTCGTGAATGTGTAAAATATTTTCAGTTCAAAAGAAATTCATAAACAGCAGCTCTCTAAGTTTAGGTAACACATGAACAAAGTGACCATCTGCCTCAGACACTGATGTACATTGACTTTTCGTTTGTAACATTGTTTCATTATATATCTAAAAGCTTTTGTTAATTATGTATCCTAATCTTGGCGTGGTTGTGAGGTGAAAATTGTTCCATGAGGTGTTGTCATCAGTGTGGTTGGCCAAGTCTGACCATCTGTCATCCTGCTGGACAGAGTCTTGTTCCATCTATGACTCTCAGTAAGACACTTCCACAGAGACAGAATGACTTATTGTATGGTGAAAGAAGGGAAAAGCCATAAAACCGATGATTCTGTGTGAATGCAAATTAGCATTTGGAAGTGGCAGAACGTTTAGAGAAGAAGAGATGATGATTTTTTTCTAATCTTTCTTGGAAAACATTCCCCCTGCCCAGTTTACAGTATCAACACCTCAGTATTTATAGCAAAGCCTGCAGCAAAAGACATTTAAGAGTACAGTGCTCTATTGTCTGTACCTTACCTCCACAGAGAAAAACAAACTGGCCCCTCAGCTGGATCAATGTGTCTCACCCCCATCAGCCACTGCGAGTAAGCTCCCCATCGTGACAGGAGTGCATCTCTCTGTGAGCGCCTCACAAAGTGTGGAGAGAGAAAAACAGCAAGAGACAGAGTGAAAGATGTTACCTGGGCAGATATGGAGAAATACATCTTGTGAGTTTGGTCCTTCAGGGAAAATGATAAATGGGATCAACAGGAGTATGTTGACGTTGTTCTGCCTCAGTGACACGGCGAGCCAACAGCTGCTCCTCGCCTCGCTAAAATCCTCT
The DNA here is from genome assembly GCF_029030835.1 of Brachyistius frenatus. NCBI lineage: Eukaryota > Metazoa > Chordata > Actinopteri > Embiotocidae > Brachyistius > Brachyistius frenatus. The sequence goes on from NW_027210600.1 coordinate 3,325,868, forward strand.
TATCAGGCTGACCGCTCCTCACAAATTTGCATCTTTCATCATTTCAGGTTTGAATGTGGATTTTGAGCTTTTGCCTCACAAAATAGTATTTCTTAATGAGGCCTACCGGCAGGAAAGAAATATTCTTAAGACCTCACAGTCAGAATTTCTAGATCACCCTATGTACACTTTAGACTTTACCCTTTCCACTAAATGTTAAATTACAGCTACAAAGTCAACCAAGCCTGGGATTTTATTCTACCTAAAACCAGAAAAACCTTGATATTGGGGGGAGTAGGGGATTGGTCTAACTTAAAGTTGAAGCCTGCAGGTGAAAAAGAGCTGCAGTTTATTTTTAGGCCCTTTTTTAATACCGTTACTGTTCTAGTTGGCTCGACTATACTTGTTTTTGGTTGGTATGTTTCTGGATTTTGCTTTCTATTGCAGATTGTTCCTCTACTTGAAAGTCATGTCATCTTCAACGTGTTACACATGTTTGCTTGAATGTCTTGTCGGCAACCAAACAAAGGAAAGTCTGGACCTTCTCAAATGACCACGGCGTAATTTTGGCATTGCCATTAATCAAGTAGTCCAGTGAATACAAAAAAAAAACTATCACGATCAACTATAGTAGCTTGGCTGCTTAACATCTGAGGCCTTCTACAGGATGCAGTGATTGTGACACTTATCCCTAACCAATCAGTGTTCTGCAGTGTTTTCACACCAGCTTTTAGTACTGGATCAGCTCACTTTGATCCTTTATTGAGGTGAAGCTGGTAAAAATAGTACAAGTTACTATGAATAACTTTTGCCTAATGGAAAACCCCACAATCGAGTAGAGTCGAGGTGAGCCGGTTCCTTCAGTGGAAAACCACTGATCCATGTGAAACTCACTTAGGGCACTGTCCACATCGAAATAGAAAAGGTCTCCAAACACATAGAACATTATACTTAGGAATCTAATGTCTGCAAATCTCTGGTCAAATTCCTGCTATAGTGTCTCAGTGGCAGCTCACACTGCTCCCCACTGAATGCATTTCCCTTTTTCACAAGCTTTTACAAGCTTTTCCATGATTTCAGTTTGATGGAGAATGCTTTGATACTGTCAAAAGCCATATTGACGAGTTGGTTTGTGGCCTGCAGCTTCAGATTAAGCACATTGAGCTCCTGTGTGATGTTAACTAAAAATGCAAGGTCTATCACCCTCTTTGAATCATACAGTCTTCCTCTTTCGTGGAAGCTGTCATTTCCTCTTCCAAGTCTAACAACCCTTGATAATTGTGCTCCTACTCAGCCAGCGAATCTCTGTGAAGCATCATATCCTTCTTCAATTTCCTCCCAAACAGCAGGAAACAAGCCGTGCTGCAAGGCTTTTGATCTGATATAATTCATGCATTTTATACTGACATAACATGTTGAAATTTCTGGCATTTACTGCATCATGTTCACTGATGGATAATACTGCTGAGTGATAGCAGGGTGTGCTATACAATTTTTTCTGAATGAGTGTCACCAGTCCAGTTTTGCTGCCCCTCATTTGACTGTGCACCATCTGTCGGTTTTCCTACCAGTTTGTCCCATGACGGACTCTTAAACTGCAGCACATACTTGCTGAAATATCTTCTTGGCTGTTGTTCTCCCAGTCAGACTAAGCAGCTCTTCAGTCACCTCATGAATACCCCTGAGTACAAAGTTAAACACCATCAGATACATCTCTCCTCTCATCAAGTCCAACTGACTCCTCCTTTGGATTGGTTGTTCCGTTGATTATGAATGTCATCAGAAAGCACAGTGAGCCGCTCTCCTCCTGTGTTTGCAACCAGGCTGACATTTTTTTTTACTGTAGCTGTGTTTTCTGGGTTGGACATATTTGTGCTCAGCACCTTACAATCTTTCACAAACTCTGTTTTGGAGAATGTTTACCCCACTTTCGCTATCAGCTCACTCACCACAGAGCTGACCTCAACAGGTGCACCATATTCCCTTTTCGCTTGCTGTAAGAGAGTTTACTGCATAGATAGGCCTCCCTGAAACTGAGCAGTTCCCTCTTCTTACCATCATACCTAGCATACTATCCTACATTTTTCACAGAGCATGCCTCTTGAGATTGTATTCCTCGAGAACGGGCAACCTACTCCTTGTAAATGATTCAATTCAATTCAATTTTATTCATATAGTGCCAAATAACAACACAACCATTATTCCTGGCACTTAACACATTGAAGTCCTTACAGCAGAACTTTACAATATTATACAGAGAAACCCAACAATTCAACAATTCCCACATAAGGTAGGAGGGGGAAACTCCTCTTTAATGGAGGAAAAACCTCCAGCAGAGGGAAGAAAAAACTCCCTCTTAACAGGAAGAAACCTCCGACAGAACCAGGCTCAGAGGTGGGCGGCCATCTGCCTCGACCGGTTGGAGTGAGAGGAGAGCAGAGAGAGAAAAGGATAGCATAGAGATACAAGAGAAGAACTGTTGGTGGAGACGACAAGCGCAGGGCAGAGACATGCAGCTCCATGACGGGACATCTGGAAAAGAAAGAACATAAACTAGGCAAGTGAGGGAACTAAATGGAGAGGCAAAATACAATAAGCAAAAACCATGGGAGAGAAAAAGCATGTTAAGGGGATGTGATGGTGGAGATATGAGTCTACAGAGAGTTATAGAGTGAGAGGAAAGAAGCTCAGTGTATAACGAGGTCCCCCAGCAGCCTCGGCCTATACAAGCATAACGAACCTGAGCCAGCCCTAACTATAAGCTTTATCAACAAGAAAAGTTTTGAGTCTAACCTTAAAAGCTAGAGAGGGTTTCTGCCCCTCAAACACAAACTGGGAGCTGGTTCCACAGGAGAGGAGCCTGAAAACTGAAGGCTCTGCCTCCCATTCTACTTCTGGAAACTCTGGGAAGCACAAGTAGACGAGCGTACTGGGAGCGAAGTGCTCTGCTAGGATTATATGGTTCTATAAGATCTCTAAGATATGATGGAGCCTGGAAATGAAGAGCTTTATAAGTGAGCAAGATCGTTTTAAATTATATTCTTGATTTAACAGGAAGCCAGTGAAGAGAAGCTAAAACAGGATACATATGATCTATCTTGCTAAATCCTGTCAGTACTCTTGCTGCAGCATTTTGGATCAGCTGCAGGGTTTTTAATGAGTAATTTGGACATCCTAACAACAAGGAATTACAATAATCCACCCCTAGAAGTAATAAACGCATGAATTAGTTTTCTGACACTGAGGAAGGATTTTCCTGATTTTATTAATATGACGTCGATGAAAGAAGGCAGTTCTGGAGACTTGCTTTATCTGTTGGCTAAAGGACAAATCTTCATCAAAGATGAATCCAAGGTTCCCCACAGTGAAGCTGGAGGCCAAGACAATGTCATCTAGAGTAACTAAGTGATTAGAGAAAGAGTTTCTGAGGTGTTTAGGACCAAGTGCAATAACTTCCGTTTTGTCTGAATTTAGAAGCAGGACATTTTTGGTCATCCAGGCCTTTATGTCTTTTAGACAGGCTTCCAGTTTTACTAGCTAATTGGTTTCATCTGGTTTTATAGAAATATATAGCTGAGTGTCATCTGCATAGCAATGTAAGTTTATGCAGTGCTTCCTGATGGTATCTCCTAATGGAAGCATGTATAAATTAAAAAGTATTGGGCCTAACACTGAGCTAACTCTTGTTTGTCTGGAAGACTCATTGTTTACATGAGCAAACTGACATCTATCTGATAAGTAGGATTTGAACCATTCTAATGCAGTTCCTTTGAACCTCGTAACATCTTCCAATCTATGTAATACAATTGTGTGATCAATCGTATCAAAAGCAGCACTGAGGTCCAGAAGAACAAGTACAGAGATGAGTCCATTATCTGAGGCTATTATAAGATCGTAAGTAACTTTCACCAGAGCTGTTTTTGTGCTATGATGAACTCTAAAGCCCGACTGAAAATCTTCAAACAGACCATTCCTTTGTAAATGATCGCAAAGTTGATTTGCAACAACTTTTTCAAGGATTTTGGAAATAAAAGTTAGATTGGAAACGTGTCTGTAGTTTCCTAAAACAGCTTGATGAAGAGCAGGCTTTTTAAGTAAAGGTTTAATTACAGCCACTTTAAAAGCCTGTGGTACATAGCCGGTTAGAATAGATAGGTTGATTTGATCTAATATGGAAGTACTAATTAAAGGGAAAACTTCCCTGAGGAGTTTAGTTGGGATGGGATCCAGGAGACAGGTAGATTATGCAGGTAGTAGTTGTTTTTAACTCCAGAGGTGCTTCAGATCAATCATTATTTTGGTTTCTGGTGTCAGACACATGGTGGGGAATCTGAGTGCTGTCACTTCTAGTAGGGTTTACTCATATGTTAACACAGTGTATCATTTAAATGCAGATTTGTAATTACAAATGTGAATTTAAAAAAAAAAAATATGCTGCAGTGTTGCAAACATTACATTACATTACATACACTACATTATGAATTCAAAACTCTAAAATGATTGTACAAATATTTCAAAATTCAAACTTAATATGCAGCCTGGATTTAATTTTCTATTGTATCCATGACAGGAGTTTCTGCTATAGAGGTACTTTGAGTTGAGAGTTAGCACTGGACCCAGTCACTCTCTGTTTTCAGATCAGTCACCACATTATGTACAATATGAGTTCATCCTCTTCGAGTTTCCAATCAGCTCACATATATTCTGTTTTATACTTTATGTCTCTATGCTCTGTTTCTGCCTCCCACCATTTATATTATCTATATAATTTACATTTTAGAGTGAATGGAAGCAGGGGGATGCTTGAAGCTCCCATAAGGGCTATTTATATCTCACACTGCTATTGCAGCTCTAAATCTCCTTTCTGTGTTTCCAAAAATGGTGAGTGAAGGGAAAATGAAGACAGAGAAGGGGGGGTATTACATTTTCTTGATGTGAAGAGAAACACTGTTATTTCTATAATATACGGAGATGAAAATGATTTACACGTATTATTCCTCTTTTGGACATTAGTAGGTGTGGAGTTTGAAAAAGGACAAACACCCAGGCAGCTGTTTATTTGAGAAACTAACAGGGTGTTAAATCTAGTTACCAGTTTAAGTGTGAAAGTACATGTTATGCTTCTCACTAAAGACAAGAGGAGACATGTTTTTCTTCACACCATAATCGGTCCCAAAGCATTTTAAACTTGTAAATATGTTCAACATGTACCTTTCTCTTACTCTAAATGTCAGACAAAATTACCAAGTAATTAATACAATCATGTTTTTTTTACACTAGGGACATCAGGTGACTACAATTACCCAACTTTCAGGATATTAAAACAGTCTGATATATAATAGCTGATTGTCAAAGATAATTTCCAAGTGCCAGTCTCATACTGAATGTAATTTTCATCTTTTAATAAGGAGCAGAGTTTTGTTGAATTCACTGCTACTACCTGATATTGATATTGTTGTTTACCCATGGGTTCTCTTTATATATTTTTTTCTAATGTTTTGTTTCCATCAGATAAGTAGATAAGCATCAACTTCCATCATTTCCTTTAATTTTCTTGGATATGATTCTCACACTGTAATTCTCCTGTCCTATTTGCAGTTCCTGCTCTCTAACAATTTCCAGCTCCACATAATTCAATTCCACTGACTATATCACAATAGAAACACTTTTTTTTCTATTTAAAGTCATGTTGCCAAGTCTCTGTTGTTGCTGCCTTTTCAAATAGTTATATTGTTACGACACAGTACATTTTATATTTTTCATAAGGAAATAAGAAGATACAGAGACAAACCAAACCTTTCTATATTAAATGCAATTGTACAGCACCAACATGGTCATAATTAATAAGTACCAACAAACCATTTTGGAAACTTTCCCCAATGAGAGCAGCAATGTCTGCAAATGAAAATGACAAAATAATCATAATCATAATTTGAATAATAATTATAATAAGACACTACTATTCATATTTTCACAAATAATAATATTGATACGCATGTGTGTATGTGAGCCTAACTCTGCCCTTTACTAAAGCACCGTATTTCACAAATGAAACATATTACAATATTTTCTCCACACTGCTATTGTGCTGATACAAATCACTGAGGTGTAATCTGCCAGGTGAGACTCATGTTAGTGTTGTTATTTTTTATCAATGATGATGATGGTATTTTTGGAAAACTTCTGCATCTATACTCCTCAGTATTTGTTGCTAATTTAATTTTTCTAATATTTCTTTAGTTTTTTTTTTCAACACATCAAATGTGGACAGTGTGTAAATGGAACAGGTGTTCCACGCACGTGGCTTTTAACCATTGCAAATGACCATTTAGCACAACAACAGATTCTGTTACAGGTTATTTAAAACAAAATAAATAAATAAATAAAAAAATAGCACACAGTCTTATGATAACCGTTTTAGTGCTGAGTTTTTGTTCGTAGTATTCAAGACGAAGTAGAATGGTTGGTATGTCAGGTCCACACAAGTGTCCTTATACAGTAGTATATATACGTTTCCTTTATATCTCACCTTTTTTGTCACAAATGCTGTTAGCCTGCTGAGGAGTTAACTTTGAAAATGTTCAAAGAAATGACTTGTTTGGTTTGACTGGGAAGTGTTTTGACAAGACTGTATCCCTTAAAACTGCATTATACTGTAATTGCTGAACTGTAGTTGTTTTTTGTCATTACCTCAGGCAGCCTGCCTACAATTTGGAGACATTTCGGTCCGTTCTTGACAGGGTGTCTAATATGTTGCCATTCATTTCCCAAACTCAGTTTTAGATGAATAATCTGAGCCTCAGTGGTTGTGGGCATTAACATGTTGTGACAGGCATCTGAACATTGGGACCAACAGTCACACGCAGTCACAACAAAATCCCACTATTTTCCTTTAATTGACTATTGATCATCTTCTCACCTCAATAGTTATTAGCATCACAGTTCAAACAACAAACATTCGGGGGGGGGGGGGGAATTCAAACCTGCTAGCCAAGAAGCTAATCCCAAACTGATCCAGTTTATTCTATTAAATTCAAGTTAGATAAATCATTACAGTCTCTATAGACACACAGCACTGAATGTAGTCCGATCAAGCACTTTATCATAGCCAATCTCAATGATATATTTTTCATAGGGGTCCCAGACAAAGATATACATTAAGAGTAGATAATTGGCTATAAACTGTTCTGTGTTTTCTTTTAGACTGCGGGAAAAGTGCATTTTATTTATTTTTAATGAATCTGTGTTTTCTTCTATTTGGCTGTTAAAACATATCTGCTTCAAATTGTAAAGACCTCATTGCAATCAAGTGAGATGTGACAGCTGTGCTCAACTCCTGTAAAGTACAGGATGGCCTTAGTACATTTTTGCAGCTCTAAAGCCATAATGTTGTGTCAACAGAGGAGAGTGTGACGTACAGTGACACATTTTTTTAACTTAACATGTTTATGCTTTTTTATCATGTTTGTATTGTGTCATCACATTTCCTGAAATATGTCCCTCACATTTGCTTTGAGCAATGACATCCAGAAATATTTTCATATCCCAATAAAAAATAAAAAAAAAAAAATGCAATTTGCATAAAACATGTACGTTGGTGCTGTTTGATGTTAGGCGAGTTGTTACATATGGAGACTTAGAGTTTAGGTCTGAAACGTAGAAATGCAGCAACTGACATTTTTTTAAGCCTCCTCGTTTGACCAAAATCTTTTGTAGCTACATGTCCTTCTTTCTAAAAAAGTGAGCACATATTCCTTTTTTTTTTTTTCCCTGTCACTCTCAAGCTGTCTCTTTGAAGAAGCCAACACCGTGCTGCAAGTGAACTGTCTCTGTCCATGGTGCTGATCGAGGCTTGCCTATCTATCACTGTAGTTCTGATCAGTAGCTTTATTTCGGCAAACCTTCATTCAACGGTCCACACCGTGCAGCTTTTGCCTGTGAAGCCCACTATCAACCGTTTGAACTCCTTTACAAACAAGACTTCCTGCTATTCTCTGTAAGACTCCACCAGCTAACCAGAAATAAGGCAGGAACAAGGGTAGGATGCCCCGGAACATTTTCTGACAGAGTAAATCAGTTCTTCTTCCTCTGTCAGTAATAGCACAGAGGCCCATGGGTGTGCTGAATACCTTATTTCAATGTCGTCTTACTAAAAATAATTTAAGTATACTATTTACTATTATATATATATATATTTATCCTTTTAAACTTTCTCTATTGAATATCATAAGCTTCCAGCCATTGCAATCATTTAACATTATCATGGTTTATTTGAATGTGTATATATTCACCTTGTGGAAATCAAGAAGTGGCCAGATTCTTGATTCAAAGTATTTGGCTTGAAGCTTGGTTTCATCCTTGAACTGCAGTTGCTGAGTGAACAAACACTGCATCTGACAATCAGGTAAACCATTAAATATTGCTCTGATAGTCCGTTTTACTTGGCAATACTGAAATACTGCAGGCTGAACATTATTTATATTATTTTCAGCTAAAGGTTACCAACTTGAAGTTGAAGGAATATCCACCCGTGCTGCTAGACTTTAAAATTCATTTTTGTGAACATAATTTCTCTCCAAGCTGGAAATGAGAGCATTAATACTCTAAAATGATGACGTCGACTACTGAATTTTTACATGTCTGCAGGGCAGCTGTGAAATACAAACTGTACCCCTCTCGCTCACAGGAAAATTGCCACGGCCGCTGTCACAGCATCTTATTGTTCCAACTTTCACTGTACAGAACTGCTCCAAAGTTTGTCTGTTAATGACACTGTGACTACAGTCTCTCTACTTTAATGAGAGTCTTTTTCAAATTGACCAATTATAAAACTTAGCAATTTTATAAACTAGAAATACGTTGAACTGTGAAGAGTGGAAGTGACATAAGCTCATGTTGTTAGATATGTGTGGACTAAAAACTTTGACAAATCTATGAAGAGCAAATATGATGAACGTGGACAATTTTTACCTGCAGTGACAAGTGTTTGATTATTATTATCTGTAATTATACAGCAGGCTCGGTTGGACATTTTTCCTGTAACTTGCGTCATGTGATGTCTTTTGATTTTGACACAACCTTTATGTTTTGTAAAAAAAAAAGAAAAAAAAAAAAGGATTCCAACATCACATAATTGGAAATCCAATTCTGCCAGCACATAAATGCTGTCAGCTGCTACCCAGAACCACTTATTACAAACAGTTGTGGCATGGTGGGCTCTGCATGTCACTGCATTGAACCTTTAAAACAAAACCAGAACTAGAATATGTTTCTATTTCTTCTTTTATTTTTACTAATTCATGAAAATTAATGAAACATTTCAACGTCATTATATTTGGGTAAATTGACATGCATGCTTTAATGATACTGCTACTATAAGAAATGCAATAGGTTAGTGGGAGGGGAGTGTTTGATATTTGTAAACATGTTACTTTGTATGTCTGGATTTATTTTGTAATCTTAGTACACTGATGTCAACTGTGTAGCTGAAGTCATGTAAAAGATCAACAGTTGGTCGGATGGGAAGTTGTCATCGATAGAAAAGTCGGTCTCGTTCACTGTCAGGCGCTGTCATGGCAAGCTGTAACAAAGTATCTGTGTTTATGAGTGTGCGTCCTACACAAACAAAGTGTATACGTCGAACTGTAAGATTAGAAGTTTCTTCCTCAAAGTTAAAGCCTCATGTGGTGTACATCTCTGTTAATTAAGTACCAGCATCTGCTTCAGTCAGTTGTATATATATATATATATATATATATATATATATATATATATATATATATATATATATATATATATATATATATAATCTTTTTTTTTTTTGGGGGTCTATAAGTGCTTTTCATCTACTTTGTATTATTGCAGTAGCTCTTTTACCTCATCTGTCTTCCTCTAATTGGCCAGCTGCTATTTTTTTTATTTTTTTTATCCCTGCTGTCATTGGCAGAGAAGCTTTATGAGAGTGAACTAAGTGGAGGCAATAAATACAATAAATATAAATCAGATTGTCAGCATAAATAATTCATATTATGTTTTTTTCCTTTTCTTTTTTATGCCAGCTTCTGTAGTACGGAAGCAATCTATTCCTGCGGAACTTGTAATATAAATGACTTAAAAGAGGACGTGTTTAGAATAAGAAAGAAGGGATTGGATACATGATACATCATTAGTTGATGAACTCCGTACAATAGTTTACAGACTGCAGTATCTATAATTTAATGTAGCCAGGACAACTGTCTGAGTGTGAATTCAAAGACCTCACAGAGGTTTCTCACAGAGATCAGCATTAGGTCAAGGTGAGGGAGTACACAGTAATAATTAAATGTACTGGCTTGAAATTCACAAAGCTGAAGATAAAATGTACTTTTCATATTTCTGTTAACAGCAGTTTAAAAAAACTTAAAGGGCAAGGAAGTTGTTATGCACATTTTTCCAGCATATGTACTTTCTATGATTATAGAATACTTGGAGAGAAATAACCTCAGGCACAGATTGAGTAGGAAAAGGTTGAAAATGTTTCACCTACTTCATATTGTAATTTAACATATAAAAGCCAGTTGTAGTATTTAAGCCAGTGTAGTGTCGAACTCTGTTGAGCAGAATGTTTTCCTGTGAATAGTTGAAGCTGAAAGGCCTAAAAAGGCTTAAAAACCAATGGGTCAGTGGAGATTTCACATCAGGATGTAAGCCATTATTTTGATAAGTCTGGTTTCTTTCAAGTGCATATACCAACATCTGCACAGTGATTTACCGTACGATTTATTGTTGCTGCTTCACAGTTCTAACAGTTGGCGGTGAAACAGGCTCAGTCAGGCTGTTTGGTTTGACTGTAAATCATGTGATCATCATATAGGCAGACATGCTGCAGGTATTAGTGGCTGTGAAACATCACTGTTCCTAAATGCACTGTAGTATTGAAACGCTGCTGCGGTACAACAGAGTGTGTTACAAAATGCATGGCATGAATTGGAAACAAGCACACAGTCAGGTTTAATTCAGGCGTGTGGATCATCTCGGTGGTGCAGCGGTTAGCACTGTCGCCTGCATGCAAAAAGGTTCCGGGCTCGAATCCGGTCCTGGGCCTTTCTGTGCGGAGTTTGCATGTTCTCCCTGTGCCTGTGTGGGTTCTCTCCGGGTGCTCCGGCTTCCTCCCAACATCCAGAAACATGTACCTCAGGTTAATTGGTGGTTCTAGAAATTGCCCTTAGGTGTGAATGAGAGTGTGAATGGTCATTGTTTCCGTCAGTCTCTCTGTGGCGCTGGGAGGGAGGCTGCAGCTCAGTTGGTAGAGTGGGCTGCACACCAATCAGAAGGTTGGTGGCTCAGTCCCCAGCTCCCCCCGCCCAAGCGTCCTTGAGCAAGACACTGAACCCTAAATTGCTCCCGATGGTGTACCATCGGTATGTTGTAAGTCACTTTGGATAAAAGCATCAGCGAAATGTAATGTAATCTCATCTCATGGACTTCACTCACTGCATCATTAGCCTCATCTGAGGTCAAACAGTAATCACCGTGCTTTTGGCAGTGAATATTCTTTCTTTGTTCTGACTGTTATTCTTCGAGTAAAAGGGTGGATGAAACAATTATCATTCAGTCCACAGTCACATATAGATCCAGCAGAGCTGCATTGATTGACGTTTCTGTGGATATAAACTGTCGGGATTTCCTAGAAATACAAAATGCATTAGTGCTGAAACATGTGCTGTCGGTTTGAAGTGAAACCGATCCATTCATCTACCTGTTCATCCAGCACATTGATATAATACACGCAAATTAAGTTTACACAGATTCAAATATCTCATAGAAAGACTGGTTCTCAGATGTTGCTAAAGCATTTGAACGTAATGCGCTTCATAGAATGAAAATTTGATCACATGAGGAAGTAACAAGGGTGATGATAATGTGTTGTGTGTAGTTTTGTATGTGCGCGCAATTGCTGCCTTTTTTTTATGTGTATGAATGAGTGGGTGGGTGAGAAATAAGAAACAAGAAACATTCCTGCACTTGAAATTGCATCATGCAGACACGTGCTCTCCTGTACATTGCACCCACCATGTGAGCTTCTGGTAGATCAAGAGTGTCAATCCATGTCCAGCCCAGTATCCTGGCAAAACGTGAAAAAGACACTCCCATCCACTACAGCAAAACGTGAGACAGCCACACTTTAGGCTGTCTCGGCCTGAAAGTTACACATTTTGTAAATGTGACGCTGGATCATATGGCCAACGTTTTTCTTGAGTTGTTTTTTGCTTCCCAACCTTCACCATGTGTTTTTGCAAAAAGTTAACATTTCCTGTAAATCACATGGCTCAAAGCATGTAGTAGGTTTCATTTTTGTCCCCTTCAGGACAACGTGTAACTTTCATGCCTAGACAGCCCAAAACGTGTCTGTTTCACATTTTGCTGTAGTGGACGGGCGTGTCTATTTCACACTTTGCTGTGATACTGGGTTGCCATGTACCATGAAAGAGACCACAACTTCCTCTTTTCTTCTCATGCTCATCAGCATTGTCAGACAGGACGATTCAGTATGAAGGGATGACATGATCTTTGAAGTTAAAGATACTGGTTTTGTTAAAATGGCTTTATTATTCTCAGCTATTTGTAGGAGCCATGCTTTAAACAAAAGCAATCTTTACTTTTTCTTTGTAGCACTTCATACATTTCACTGAGATTTTTCAGCCCATCATGTGCTATTATGAAAGGATTTCATGCCAATAATAAGTATTTAAAAGCCTAAACTAATCATATTCCCTGTCATGCATGGACTAAGCTGGTCAGGCTTGTCAAAGTAAAAATAAAAAATAAACAGCCATTTAATTTCGTTGTGCAGCCAAAGAATATTTGATCGTACATTATTTCAAGTTGAAATGTCACCATTTGATATTATCTCCCCTTTTCCCTTTCAGCTTGGGTGGCTAATACATTCTGTGCGCTGTTGATTATTATCTGTGAGCTGGAGTTCTTTGAGTAATCATTTCAACCGTTGACTATACATCATCCCATTTTATCACATTAAAACACATTTAAGACCCACATTTTTGTTTTTCTTTGCCCTCAAGCATTTCATCTCACTCAGTCCTCCTCCTTAAACTAATTACAAGAGTCATGTCTTATTTTTCTTGTGCCTTTATCCAAGGTTTATTTTTAAAAGACAATAAGAATGCAGCATAATGGATGTGACAAATGAGGTGTAACTGCAGCGAGACTGGAAGTAATGAAACTCACTAACATCTATCTATCACTGGAGACAGAGAGACAGAGAGAATGACAGATACAGAGAGGGGAAGGTGGAACAACAGGCACATGTGAGATGGGTTCACAGAAGGAGAAACAAAGAGACAGAAGACCGTTTCTGATGTCCTTTGCCCCGGAATTAAGCTCTAAAGCAAATCTCCCTGCATGATGGGGACCAACACTGTGATGATGATGTTTATATCCCATTCAGTGTGTTAGTTATTACATTTTAGTGCCTGTCTCCACATTAGTTTTCTCTCCATGCGGTCTGGATTAAAGAGGGCTCTGGGGCCAAGAGTTTACACACACAAAAATGCACACACTTAACACACATACAGCAATGTTGTTGATGCATATGACTATAAAAACACAGAAGCCGAATGGTAGAACAACTTTGAGGGAATCATTTTGAGAACTTTGTGATCATGTTTTTATATCTCTCGCTATTATTTATCTAGTGGTCAGTCCCAGCCTACGTTACACTATGTGTCAGGAGGCAGTCTATGTTCTGCACAACATGCCCGTTTACTAAGTTGTCGAAAAACGTTAAAATTTAGTTTTATTCTGTTTTTTATTTGCCTACAATCTATAAAATCAAATTCCTTTCGCAAAAAAATAAATAATTATTTATTCACCCACCATTTTTTTTTGTAAAGCAAACACTGAACAGCCACACTTTAATCGGACATTAATTAGCTCTTAATTGTCCTGATGACAGACTGAAACTATAACGGGGAACGCCCAGTTGCCTCAAATGCATCTCACATTTTCAGCACAAACTCCCACAAAGACACTCTTCTAGAGGTCAAAGGTCCAGCGGTGTTTCAAGAAATACGATCTGGTCAGGTTGAAACTGGGTCCAGCTCCTTTGCTGTTTTCCTTTGTTCTGCTTTGTGCTGTGATTGCCAGAGCAAATCATCCATGAAGTGGTACAACGTTAGATTCTCCCCCTGGTCTTTATATCAGGCTCCTAGATCGTTATGGTCATTTCTCTGCATCTGCACACTGTTTAAAAACACACAACCCAACACCATCACATAATAGACAAACGTGCCTCATGAACCCTGACCTGAGCTGAATCAGCATTAACCAAACACATAATGTATTGAACATACTGCGTCTATTTGCATCACTTGCTGACCCATGAGCAGGCGTATAGGCCCTTATATTACAACAGTCTTGTCATAATTCACTCATTTTATCTTAATAATTGAGTGTTTTGCTTAATATGTGACTCTAACCTACTAACGTAACAATTTTGGTGTGAAGCCTTTGATATATACAGACATGCCACTGAGTACAGATATGATGTGTGTCATATGCACTGGCACTGACACACACTTACTCCCCTTTCAGCTTGGTGTTTGGGTTGAGTGGGAAGACAGCACTGGTAGCGATCATGTAAAGCTGGAGCATCTGGTCCTGTCACAGGCATCAGGGAACAACCCTGGCTGTTTGCAACACAGCCCAGGGAAGAGTTGCCCTAAACTCCCTGCAGACTGACAGAGCCCTGAGAGATAAACACACAGAGACTAGAGGAAATGAAATTCATGAATGAGCAGATCACTCACTCAACCTTGGTTATGACCATCTGGTAAATGTCAGTCGTCGTCCCAGGAGAAAAGTGTTGTTATTTTTGGTAATTAACTGCTGCCTTTGATCTTTACCTGTTTTTTTGTTTGTTTAATATATTGGTTGAACTATGGTTGTTTTATTTGGCAGTTTGTTTGAAGGTGAAGTTACGTTTAGTGTTGTTATTGGACAGTGCACCAGTGCATCGGTGGAGTTCGCGGTCCTTGTATGTCCATATATCTTCATATCCTGAAGAAAAACAAAGCCCTCAGTTCCCCCGCCATCCCAGAGCACTCCTGCTGTTGTAATTCCATCATTTTCCTCTCTGTCTGTGTTTTCCTTTTCTTGTATTTGTTTTGGTATTTGTAGCCCTTCTGGATTTGGAGCGTCTCCATTAAAAAAAAAAAAATAATAATAATGTTTTCTCTCTTTAAAGCTTTGTCTCTGAAAAATTAATTTTGCAGCCAATTTTGTCTTTCTCTCTGTCCATTCTAAGAAGAAGGTTTCTTATTTTCTATTATTTTGCGTAGTTCATCATTTCAAAGCATTTTTGCCAGCAGAATTCGATAAAGTCACTCCAGTCTATCTTCAAAGACCTCCACTATAGAACATCACACCTAAACAGTGGAATAGCTAATTTGCCAAACCGACATACATGACTATTCGACATTTCAAGCAACAGGTGCAGCAGACCTCCGTTGAAATATATAGTTAGTTTTGTAAATTGGCCACAGTTTAGTTAGAGAGAGAAAATGGTGTGGCTTAAAATAAGTGGGTTAGTTCAGTTAAATACCTGTTTTAGTCAAATTTAAGTTACTTTTGCTGTCTTTCGGATACTTGTCTCCTGCCTGGAGGTCCTGTGTCTGATCCATCTAACAACCCCCAAACTCGCTCAATCTAGTGACTCCTTATCCTTCGTCACTTGACTTCCTTATTAAGATTGCGGAATCACAGGGCACAAGAGCATCTTAAGCAGACTTATTATTATAATATTACTCTTTCACATGTGAAGACTTCAATTTCATGTTCATTTGTCCTCTTAGAGAAGACTTTAAATGATCCTCACTAAATACTTCTTTTGGTTGTGAGGTCCTTTTAGCCTTTGGATTAAGTGTTAATTAGAGAGCAAATGAAGTGAGGCAGAGAGATTAGCAGAATACTTTCCTCCAGGTATCTCCCACCTTCCACTGTACCCAGACAATAATTTCACCAAATGCCAAAGTATTTGATGAATACTAATTCAAAAAGTATTCTAAGTTTGTTTTCTTTTTTTCTGTTGCTGTTAAAGTCATTCAAACACTTGGAGAGCTGGATGGGTCTGATATATATTTTCCATCTGAGTTATATTTCTCAGGAGTACATTTCCTTCTGACTGTGTGCATATATGTGACACATCCTCCCTGGAGTTTCCTGTGGCAGTGATTCTCTCCCCTGACTGCTCTCCTAAAGCAGCTCTCTACCAAGCAAATGGTTCCATTAACCTGAATGAAAAATGAATTATGGATACTTCTGGGTCACAAGAGGAGAAACAAATGGCTTCTTCATCATATTATGCTTGTTTATAGCCCTACAGATGAAGTGTGTTACAAGTTTGGGAGGACAGGTGCAACAAAGTGGGTGTTAGCTTTAAGTGGAGAATAGCAAATGGTGGTGTTGATGCTGTTAATATTCTGATTAAACAATTAAATAAATACATAAATCACATGCACTGACAAAATCAAGTAGGTAAAGACCGTGATATTTGATCAGACATTAAATATGACAAGGTTGTCATACATGTTCTAAGTTTGTCCTTTCTATTGTGACAAGTGAGTTGTTTTTTTCCCCCCCCTAAACATTTTTTTTTTCCTTTGGACATGTGGTCTCATGAATCTTATTTGATCCATCTGAATAATGATCACAATATTTAAAGACATTTGTCACATTTAAAATCCTGCAGTCAGATTCTGATACTGACACTTTTTTACTGTTAAATGTCGACCCTTTAAGCTATGGAGAACATTATCAATCTCAGCACAGTGAACCACATTACGTTCATCTCTAAGGTTTCTGTGGAAAGTGAAGTGTCATCAGATGTGACAAATGCAGCGTGACTTCTGCTGCTGGGGGCGAGGCTGATAAAAACTAATAAAACGCTGTGGCAGCTACTCTGTAGCTTTAAACCTGTAGGAGAGAAGAAGGAGAGTCCAGAAAAAAACTCACAGAGCAGTGGAGGGAGAGAACAGCACCATCATGACTGTAGGTCCGGTTCATTCTTTTATAAATCTTAAATAAATCATATTTCAAAATGGTGGTGGCTGATGGTGTACACCTCTTTGGTTAGATTTGCCAATCAGGAGCAATGGGACAGTAAGGCGTGGCCTAAGAGGAAGGAAGTAAGGAAGAAGATGAATAAACAAGTCAAAAATGATAAGGTAGACACCTGTCTGTGCTGGTTGGACAATGAAACTAACAAAGGAATACAAAACTTCACAAACAACAGCAGACGCTCTCCCTGCAGGGGCGGTGAAGGGTATGGCTGCTCAGTAAAAGCAAAAAAAAAAAAAAATAGTTATGATTATATTTCGTCAATATTGCGATTACGATTATTTAACATAATTACTCATGCACTCTGAAAACATTATGCATTTATTATTATTTTAACCTTAAACTTCATATATCATTTTAGTGAAAGACACAAAAACTATATAAATGTAAGAAGGCATAAATAAGTCCTATTATTATTCAAAATTCCTGAACTACACAAATAATCAAACATTGTGCTAATATTTTCTTTTCAAATGAATAATCTTTAGTTTATTTGAAAGTAACCACTACTTTTTTTTTTTTTTTTTTCGTAATTTCATAACTAAATAGAAAGAGGGGTAATTAGAAGCCATTGGATGATCTTTGACGGAAAAGAGCATAACTTTGATAACCTTTTTTTCATTTTATTTATTTATTTCATACAGAAAAGTATATGGGTCGTTCCAGTCCTCCATCACAGTTCACCAGGTTTAACAGCCCCCTCGCTGTCAGCCATCAGCTGGAATAGGTTATATATCACTGCTGGAGAAAGCACTGTAGTGGATTAGTCTGTATGCAGGAGCAGGCTGGTGTGACAAGGCAGATATAGCTGTCCATGGAAAGTATTTTCCACATCACGCTGTAATATTTCTTCAGGCTGGAGTAATTCTTGGTTATAATTGTGTCAGCTGCTCCGGCAGCATGGCCTTGGTTTTCTGCTTTTTAACATCACTTCTTAACATCACTGATGTAGAAGGAGGAGGCTGTTAGAGGCTGAGGCCTGCGTCCCTTTTCTCCTCGTGTACTTTAAACACTTAGTCTTTTTCACTCCGGCGCTGTTAAATGCTCTTTTTAGCAGCAGCAGGATATTAGGATTTTTTTTTTGTGTGTCATAAATACATTTCCAGCCATTTAATTTGATTTCCTGTTGTCATAATGTGCACATAGTCAGACAAAACATGGCAATTAAACATCTTATCTGAAATGGAACATCAACAATTCACTTTCCGCTGCCTCAAATGAAAACTTGCATTGCTATTCTGTTTTCTCTTGTATTAAAAATGTTTTAACAAATTATATTATAAAAAAAAAAATACATCCCTCATGTTTTCTCTGGAGGGAAATAATTATGATTTTAGAGTAAAAACATTAATATTGAATATACTTTAGAGGGTGATTATGTTTCCATTACCGATTACTGTATGTACCACATATCTCTGTCTGTCTTGTTCAGAGACCAATTTCATCATAGATTAGAAGTATTTATAGATAAATTCTTAAGATCTGTTCCCAAATTTGTATTAGATTCCACTGCTTTAAATGTATATTATATTCAGAATAAACCACTTTGGTAATTCAGCAGATACCATTGAGTTGTCACTCTTTACATTGTGTTCAATACAGCACATTCAATATTAAGATATTCCTGTCTGTTTTTCCCCTCAGCCAAAACAATGATCTCTGTAGTAAGCATCTTTCTCCAGCATTATTATAACCATTTGTTCTCCCATATTGAAGGGTCATTCAACCCCAGAACAACCTTTGACCTTATTGCACACATGGGAGCCAGAATCTATTGAACAGACTCGCTTCACTTATTTAATTTCCTCTGAGTTATTCAGCTGTTGCAGGGGAAGTGATACAGACAGACTGTCAAACTGGTTTGACTACTAAATAAAGCTGACAGTTAAAGACAATACAGCCGAGGTGAATAATACGAGCTTACATGGATGTAGTGTCAATGGTCAACTACTTTTGACTGAGATTTGTAATAATCTCAAAGATCTTCCTTTAAATGATTGTTTCCATCACCCAGGAGTGGTCGTTCCATGAAACAAAGGGTGGGTGGGGGTAACACAACTAGCTCGTCAACTCTCTTGTGTGTGATGCAGCGTAGCAGCCAACTGATTGGCGTCACACAGACAACAATGCTTACATATCTGCAAAATCAAGTCTAAAAGTTGAAAGTTGCTCAGAGTTTGTGTGGAACCAAAATAATGACACTGGCCATAAACTATAGCCCTTGGCCTGTTGCTATTGAAGCTTTACTAAATCCAGTACCTTTCACAAAATATCAGTCCAGTGATCATTATAGTTCGGCTTCTATTGTGGTCGATGCATTGTATATCTGTCTCCATACAACAGCACAGAGAAGAGGGTAGACTGAATTTTAAACAACCTTTGAATTCCAGGTTTGACTTTGCCTTGGGTGTTCTTCAGCTTTATAAGTTCTTTGCTTTCGGTGACTACCACCGGCTCCCTCAGGTATCCAGCACCCAGCTGTGTGCTGTTACCCAAAGCTCTCCCTCAGTCTGTGTTTACACACAAAGATTGACATCCATACAGACTGCAATATATGCACCTAATCAAATGCAAACACAGCACATCACACAGCCATGTGAACTTAGTATACACACTCACAGGAAGGTGAGATGAGAAAAGACAAGGGGTGGACTGGAATTATTTTTCAAAGTTAACTTTTCAAACAGACATAGAGGAGTTCTGAAACATTACTTGGTAAAATGCTTTTCGTTTGAATGAGCCACTCTGCAGTGTAAGAGGAGAGTCACCTGAGGGATACTGCTGATCTTATGTTGCCAACATCACTGTGTTCAAGTATGATGCCAAAACTCCA
This sequence comes from Brachyistius frenatus, assembly GCF_029030835.1. NCBI lineage: Eukaryota > Metazoa > Chordata > Actinopteri > Embiotocidae > Brachyistius > Brachyistius frenatus. Next base: position 3,345,795 of record NW_027210600.1, read on the forward strand.
ACTCAATCTTAAAGCATGTGTGGGATGCTGTTCCACAGACATTGGCGGGTCTGCTGTTGTAATTTTTTGGAAGGATTCCTTGGAAGTTTCTGGAACCCAGAAGTCAGAGCTCATGCTTGAAGGGTTTGTATTTGAGAAGACCCTGGGGTCCGTGCTCCACTCAAACTGAGAGAACAGTCCACCCAGTCTGTAGTTACCAACTACAGACAACTAGGCACAACTAAGCAGGGCAGAGGGCCTTCACAGTGCGTACATACATACAAGTATCACACACTTTAGAAGAAGACGAGATGATATGTGAAAGTACAGTTTTGTGTAAGACCTTGTAAAGTAAGTGAGATGTCCTTTCTCGTACACACTCTCGTTTCCTTTCACTCTCTCTTTACTCTCTCTTTGCTCGTCCTCCTTAAGTAAAGCTTGGTAAGCAGTGACTGTTATATATATGGTTTTGCACCAAAGGAACACAACACACATACTTGCGATTTAGTAGAATGGATTTGCGATTTTTCTCTGCAACTCTGTATGTGTGGATCTGTGTTTGTACACCTCTGTGTGTCTGTGTGTGGATTTGTACTTGTTCTAAATTGATATTACTATTATTTTTTTTGGACTCTGAGGATCATAATGAGTGTGCTAACTGTGAGTAACACAGAGTTGACATGTAGTAATCAGTTCTGTACTGTATACAGTACAGTGTCTTAATATGTTAACAGAACAGTGACATTTGTCTCATTGTTCTGGTATTATCTCATAATCACATGCTTAAAGTAGCAAAAACTCAATCCCATTCTACTGTTAACATACTTTTGGAAGAAATTTCAATACACTGTATCTCCTAAACATCAGAAGAACATGGCAGATTGTTTTGTATTCGCCAAACTGCTTGTTTAGCTTGACAGATACACACAAAAATACCTATTATCCTGAAGTTTACATTTTTGACTGGAGTTTTTAATCCATAGTCATACATTGCCATACCTCGTGTGTCTTCACCTTCCTGTGCCAGCAGTTTACAATGGTTTGGCTGCACCCAAATATCATCATCCTATAGCTGAAAAATAATGCTCTGGCTCAGGTTGCTTGCTTGCAGGTTGTTGTTGTTGTTATTTTGCTGTTGCCAGGGGGATAGCGGAACGGGATGAGTATGTCGGTTAAAATAGATGGCCATTGGCAATTTTGGATCTACATTCAACACCCAGTGAGTCAAACTATTTTCTATATAAACTGTCCACTGATTAAATCTCCCAAAAATGCCCACTATGATACAAATTACTACATACAATCATTAACATCAGTGGCAGTCGCTTTATTTTAAGTGATACCCAACCACAATTATCTCCGTTCGACATTTGTTTTGGACATTTTTTTTGACTACTATTTATAAAATGCACCTAATTTGAGCTCTGGAAACCTTTACTTCTTGGATATACCTCTTCAGAGTCTTTCAATTCAGATTCTGGTTCAGGAGAAACTTTTTTCTTTCCAGATACAATTCACGTTCAGCAACATTTGTCACATAAACCCTGTTCGCTCTTGAACTTTCTCAAAAGAGCTAAATCGGTTTTCCTTATCTGCCAGACAATATGTTAAAGGGGGCGGGGTAAAAGTGACTGACTGAAAGAAGACATACATAAAAGATAAAGAAGTTGTTGAAATTGATTTGAGCAAAAGCTTGCCACACGGACACTAAATAAACTGAATGAACAGTGTTGTGACCTGATAAAGAGAAGATTGGAGAGGGAGCGGTGGATAGATTTGTTAGGGAACGACTGATAAAGACACATACAGAAGGTAAGAAAGTGACAACGACTACTTATAGGTTAAAAACCAATGAAACGGTACCACACCTTATTTAAGGTTTTCATGGATGACAAGAAAATCATAAATCTGGCTTTATTAAAGACCAAAAATAAATGCATTCTTAATGAAATGGTCATATTTGACATGGTTGTTATCTTCATGACTCTGCAGAAAAGAAGTGTGAACTACTAAAAACAATTATAGAACATTTGAAATTGAAAAAAAAAAAAAATCTTGTCCACCCTTTAATTGCTGTTACTACCAGAATAGTACATTTTGAGTACAGTGCACCTTTTCAGTCCTTGTTTATCTACTTTTCAATTATTTTATTTTTTTCCTATTCTCTTTATAGAAGTTCAGTTCAGTCAATTCGATACTATAAACTGAAATACAACTGTAAATACATGTCTATTTATATATATATATATATATACATATGTGTGTTTACTTAAATGACTATGTATTTATTTCCCAGACAGCTCCTATGTTACACTTTAGTTTATCTGTAATCCCAGTGGAGAGTCCGGTACATCCGCACCCAAGGATCCGTTCCGGCTCTTCCACATGCAGCATCGGTCGCTTTTTCTCCTGCCCACTGTAAACCCTCATAGTAAGGTCACTCTCAATTAATATACATTCATTTTACAATTGGCAGACAGATTTACAAGACTTTGCAGTTATCTTATCATCATTTACCATAATTGCCAACTTAAATGGAACAGAACAGTACAGTAGCTTTGCATAAGTGTTCATTTTCTGCATATCCTATCCAAAATCATTCAGGTAATGATGCCATCCATTACTCCTCTGCATTCTAACCTATTGGAAAGATGCCTTTTCTCAGTGGAAGAGACTCCAGCACTTATCACTGAGATGCATATTTTAAACAACCTTCATCATTTATATGACTAAATCTACACACTCCTTAATGAGTTGGCGATCAGTGTGTTACATTGCTTATCACAATGAGAAACAGTTTTGTGATAGACAGAAGGTGCTGTGAGCTGCGCTTAGTAGGAGTATGTAGATACATCTGGTGTTTAATACGTCTTTCGGAAGTGATATAATGAATTGCACTTGACCCCGCTGAATCAGCTTCACTGTAGTACAAGTTAGTCCTTGTGTGTGTAATTGTCTGAGGTTTCTTCATAATCCACACTATATCATAGCGATGATCCACCCAGCCAAAGCCCCATTACTATTTGATATTCACTATGAAACATTCACATTAATAAGGTACATGCTGGAAAATAAAGTGCTTAGCCATGATTGCAAAAATGAAATTAAATAAATGAGGAGATTTCATTTCAAACATACTGTGTATATTAACTGAGAAAACTAGAAAAAACAAGAAAACCTTGTCTTGATCCAAAGGCTTCAGACATTTTCATCTGTAACCAACACCATACAATTATATCCTCCAGGCATCCTGTGCTCCCACGTATGTCTGTATACTCTGCGTTATTTGATACAATAAGTCCTCCTCTGGCATCTGTGAGTTTCAGGATGTGATGGAGTGGAGACACTTTCTCTCCGTGTCTGTCTTTGTGCAGTCAGTACTCTCAGTCTTTTTTGTTTGAATGTACCCTTGGTGTCAATCACACCTCGAGAGTGTGATTGAAGGTGAAGGAGGGCTGTGGGCTGTTTAAAAAGTACTAGCAGCCGTTGAGCACACACTGCTGCTGGATCTCTGACTTCCCGCTTCCAAATATGTTTATTTCTAGTGTATTTAAAGGTGCAATATATAAGATTTAAGTCACATCCTGTACGATTCTACATTAAGTGGCGATAGTGAATCACAGGCTTTGTTCAAAATGACATACTTCCCTGAGGACACTAACACATAGGGTTAGACTTTTGACAGGGTAGTGTTGTTTCAAACCGAAGACTGCCATTCTGCACTGGCTGTAAATGACCGTAGCATGTGAAGGCATCACCTGACAAAATATCTGCTGACTATAATTATTTTACCCAGAAATTAACTTAACATTTTTCACGCCCTCTGGTTCACGCACTCAATAAACAACAATCCAACACATTTGTGTGTTGTTCTGCAACAGCTGCAGCTTTCTCAGACGCTTTCATTTCACATTTCTTTACGTCCCGGTTCCTGCCGTTTCATCGACGTAGCCAAGATGGCGACCGTTTAGGGAAAAAAAGTGTCCAGCGTTTCACACTTCTCTTTTGGACAGTTTTGAGTGCATCATCCGAGTTCTTATAATGCACTGCATGTTTCTATACTGGACAGTATGAACGCAGTAATGCACTCACAACAGTGAGTGTTAGTTGAAGTATGCCCTTTGGGACACATAAAACCAGGCTGCCCTCAGTCCATCTCTCAAGATTTTTGGCAGTTTATTTGGCATATTTTTGCCCCGCTGTTAGTTAGTTGTTGGCTTTTTCTAGAACTGATTATTGTAAAGTGAGATTGTATGCACACGGTAGTGGAACGACTGAAAATAAAAGGCGGTATACTATAGTTTATATAAAAGCTTTCTTTTTTTTTTTAACAAAGAACACAGAAGTACAAAAAAACCCAGCCACAACAAAACCATATATTGACTGCATTTTTGTGTTGTCATTAACTGCACTAAGTAGTGTGCAGCACAATCCTTAGATGTCAGATGACATGAACTTATTTAGTTATTTTTTCACATCCTATGGGTAATTTGAATACATTTTTGAATGTAACATATCACACTTTTCAAAGAAAAATCAGACAGAGGAATAAACAAATCACCCATGATACTAATTCAAATTATATTTGATGCCTTCTTTTTAAAGGATCAGGCGTTTCCTGCCATGTCAATATGTATCTAAAGAAATGTGTTTCAATGTTCAATACTGCAGTCAAGAAGGATGCGTGAATGGAAGCTGCAGATGTGTGCATACTGTGCCGGAGAGAGATAGGCAAAGAGGTTGTTAAAAAATAATATTTATGATATTTTCAGACTGATTAATCCCACTTTGTATTTAGTGTTCCCAGATTCTTTGCAAAAGAAAATTAAAAGGTCAAAATAAAATATCATACTGCTCTTTACATGATGCTTGTGGATATGCTGTGTCCGTGAATGGATCATTGTCTTTACTCTTTTGAAAAATGGTCTACATCAATGACCTGTCACCCTACCTGTGGAAAACAAAACATAACCTCAAATCCAATTTATATCTGTGAGTACACTAACAACAACACCCTCCAATACACTGTCAAAATGTGTTGCTCCATCGTGACACCAAATCACAACAATGTGTTTTCATGGTTGTACAGATCTCAAGGTTATCGAAACAAAGAGAGTGTGTAGTCAGATTTATACTGCATGTGTCTTTCCACCTCTGTTACTGTGCAGAAAAGCGTCCATGCTCTCTCTGCTGTGACAGATTTTACTGTGACTTCTGATGCAAAGTGGACAAATATATAGAAGGGTGGTTAAATACAATCCCAGACTGCTGCTGTTGTGTGCAAATCTTACAAATTGTGTCACTTGATCATCATCAGTTCCTGAGAAACAGCTTTTTGTCAGCGCCGGTCCGTGCGCATGCAATTTATCCGTAGACCGAAGGGCCCGCATCAAATTGCGTTTTATTTTCTTTGCAGACCCCTAAACTGCTTTAGAAAGCCTACGGCAATGAAGCAGTGAACCTCAAGAGATGGTTGTAGTGACATTTGGATTTCCGAGGGGCAGAATATCACTGTCCATTACCTAAGATGCACATCAGATCAGCAGCGCATCCAGGTGGGATTTTCTTTGGCATTTGATGGGTTGTGGCTGAATCGGACCACCCCTGCAAGCCAGATTTGGATCGCTGCTGCCTCTTTCTGTTCCCTAATAATTTGTCACAAACTTTGATGTGCGCTCTTTGCTCAAGTTTCAAGTGCGTAAAAAAAGAAGCACCCGGACCACCTGCTCACAAAAGCATACTCAAGTGTCACTCAGGTGCTGCCTTTCATCATGCAACACAATTTTAAGTACTTAATCACTAAGGTTACAGATATTTTGTGGTCCGTGCACATCATGATGGTGCATGCAGTCGGGGCGCAACATGAGCAGTTCAGGAACTTATTGATCAGGCAGCTCCTGCGTGTGCTTGTCAAAGTTATAATTGAACGGCCCATTGTTACGGTTTTGTATTTGTCTGTACTGAAGCACATTGTTAACAATGTTACTTAAAACATTCTTTGTCACCCCTGGGACTAAAACCCTTCTTTGATTTTCCCTGGAAATACCAATTGCTACTCATTTTCATTGTTCGGGGCAGCCCTATAAGAAACACTGAGCCTGAAATGAACTGTGACTATCAGTTTTGTACTTCAGGCTGATTGAGAGAATTTCATCGCACCTTTGTGCTTCCTGCTTTTTTTTTTTAGAATGGCAAACCCTATAGGGGAAACCTTATTAGATAGTATTTCCACTGTAGTCTATGCACATAATTATATACCTTCCTTTGTGTAAATGTTTCTAGGGTAACATCTCTCCTAAGGCTCTGCTCACACTTTGGAGGAGTCATCAAAGTTCTCAGAGACAGAGAGATCTGATAGCATAGGTACATCAAAACTTAACAGGAATAAATTCACTCACATTTGACTGACTATAATTTTGTAGTACTTTGCTATTCTACTGTGCTTCCTCATCATAGTGTTGTTGAAGCTGTCGCTGTGACTTCAGTCCAGCTACCCTGGGTGGAGCAAAGCTGCTTTTTTAATCCTGCATGTCTCCACACCTGTCTGATTCTATTAGATCACAACATGTCTACTGAGCTGATCATCACTGTAGCCCAGCAGATGGTGAGCTGATGATCCTTCATGATGGAGAAAATTAACTGTAAACCACCTGATAATAGAAAATAGATTGACTTTTAGCCCCATTAAAGGAGCCTTCAGACTCACATATAGTAAAATGATCCTGTTCAAATGAACTGTGTTTTATGTGGACTAGGACAATGCAGTCCTCAGTTTAAATGAAGGCCACATCCTTGTGCTAATGTCCCTTCAGTGTCACTTCAATATGTTTTCACTTTCAATAGACTACACTGGCATTAGCAGCATATACAGCAGTAAACACACGACAAACCTGTCAGAGTTTTTGATGTCTTCACATAGTTTCTTTATTGAAGCCGTAGGCCCAATTAGTACTTACATTTTGACAGAGGCACGCAAATATGTTTACATATAGATACCTCATGTGGCTTAAGAGGTGCATTTTTATTTTCACCACATTACTGTGGTACTGTGGTCAGTAGAATAGTAGGAAATGCCAGACTTTTGTGCTGCTCCTGGATGTACTTAGAAACAAAACCCACACAAAACCCAGCAACCAGAAATCACATTTAACAAATGACAGGTTATTTTACTATAACTGTTACAAATGTGTTGACTTTCATACATCACCAGTGCAGGCTTTTCTCAGGATAAGAAATAAAAACGTACTGTTGTTACTATACTAAATTCATAAAATAAACCTTTTACTCTATAAATGTTTAATTCCCTTTTATTTGAATTTGTATGAAACAAAACAAAAAAACCTACCAAAAATGTTATATTTAGTGTAATTCTGTATTTATTATTAATGAAGTATTTTTTTTAATTTCCAAAATAACATAATGCAATAATACAAAAAAAAAAAATATATATATATATATATAGACATTTGTAACATAGGGTAAACACATCATAAATATTGGTACTGTCCATAGAAGATAAAGTACTTTGGTATGAAAACCCACAATTTCAAATCACCCAACTATTCTATATCATCAATACATATCTGTCATTTGTAACAAACCAAATTGCTGGAAGTTGAAAATTCAGCAAACTATCATTATTTTGATTGTGGATGGACCCCCTTTCTTGGTGCACCAATGTCCTGGATTTACACCTGAATTGGGAGGCATGTCCTCCATGTACCAATATGCCAACAGGGCTTTACTGCAAAGAATATAAAGTATTTATCAGTGGATGCTATCAGCTATGGTATTGCCTACATCATAACCTCTGAGTCCATGAACGTACAGTGTAGCCTGTTGACACAGAAGGATAAATCCAGTTAAAGCCTCTCAGAGGTTTAGCATGCTGATATGGCGTTGATGTCCGGTGTTATCACATCAATAACTATAAGTTTCTATAAATTCCTCTGATTTGGTCGTGCTGGTTGACAGGATTTACCAACTTCAGGCAGATATGCGGAACCAAAGAACATTCTCCTTCTCATTCTCTGATTCTCCTTTCATACAAAATCAGCATTTAGTAAATTTGATTGACTTTATATTGGCCAGTATTGAGCTTGTCTCTTTTTGATGTAAATGCATTTAGTGTTTTTTTTATTTCCCTCATTAAACACAAGGACAGACTAAGAAGTGAACATTTATAAAGTGGAGTGTTTGATTCAGCCTTCAGTCGGTCACTTGCTCTGCTCTGGCATTGCGTAAATGCAGCTGACTCCCTCGGTCAGTGTTCACTACCAGTTCACACTCAGATTACTTCATATTTGCCAATTTAGGGCGGCCTCAAGCCGTCGACAGGCAACCGAACTGCTACAGACTGTATCACAGTCAGCATATAACTTTAAAGCATGATCTCAGTCTAGACCGTTCCCAGATTAGAGATATCACAGGCCATACATGTTGTCAAAAATGTCTTCATCACAAATTATGGAGATTTTTTTTTTATTTATTCACTGAATACGCCCAATGAGCTTTCTTGCCATGTTCAATTGGATCTGTTCCAGCAAGTTTGTGTTATTCCAACTTCATTCTGACCTTTACTGCTTCTTCTGTTTACTGCTTGTCACTCTTTTATTAACATTGTCGACTACTGCCGAGCAGAACAATTGAGGCAAAGACATGTTTGGCAGCAGGAACTTGTAATCAACCTTTTTTTTAATTGTCAGTTAATCAAATCCAAAATATCCCACTTTGGTGTTTGGTTACTTGAGAAAGCAACATTTCAGGTCAAAGGTTGACTTAAGATCTCCTCTCGTCTTTAGTGAATCCTTTGGCAAATACATCCCCTCAAAAGAAACACGAACACATCCCTACCCTTCTCACTTTTTTGTATCTGTTATCTCTTATTGTTATTTTTTCATTACTACCATCGGCTATTTTAAATATTGCCAACATGTTATCCTGCCTCTGGGGATTTCTGCATATAAAGGGTCCATCTGGGGAAAAAAAAATCCCATTATTAATTTGGTGTTAGGCCTCAAAAAGTGGTATGTTTTGGGCGTGAGTGATTTATAAGCCTGTGGTGCAGTCATGTTAGTGCTATAGGTGGGTGGGGCATCGTGTCCTTGGGTTCCTAATCAGATTGAATCAGATCCACCGTTCGCTCCTCTCCAGCTCATCCAAATATGGTAATTTCTGTCTCCAAAATAGCAAGATGGCGAAGGCCAAAATGCCTAACTTGTCGGTTCACAAACCCACAGGTGACATCACGCTTGGTTGCCGCTTGATAATGACCAGTGTAACGGGACTGGTTTGGTCAATAATGTTAAACTATAGGTTTGTTCACAACACGTGATTGACTGATAACTAACAACTGACTAGAAGAGTGCTACTGTCACTTCAAAACTAACAATTTCCCTGTAACTAAACTTAAACTAAATGACTGAATCATGGATACGTCCTGTTCTGACTGAACTACATAAAAGTACATTCACAATCTTTTTTTTATATCTTCATAGCTGTGAATATAAGTCGTTTGTATTGACCTTGTTCATTTGAGAAATTAACACTGTCTGATACAAATTACTCCCTCAGAAATCTGTCTTTTTAAAAACAACACTACAAAACAGCATGTGCAGCTGAGATTTAGTTCTCATTTCAGTTTAAATCTGTAACCATGGATTGTACCTGAAATGTCTAAAGAACATGAAATTCTGCTGTAATATCAATAAAATGGCCATATTTGTTGGTTAACACAATTTTTCTTTGGCAATCTTTGTCGCTCTTGCCTAAGAAATACAAAAACAATGTAGAACACCTGCATATAAACAGTACACTGCTGTTTAAAAGTGGGACTATATTACACAGCTGATAGAAATTCAATATGTATTTGGAGAATAGTAAGACTGCCCCTTCCATACATTTCGTAACAGTCAAAAAGTTCACACAACTTGTTCTGAGAAATAATACTGAGCAGACTCATGAAGTACTTTACACAAAAGAAGGTCTATAAGTATGTGCATAGACTACAGTGGAAGTACAGTAGCTTTACCATCTGTTGTGGGAGTGAAAACTCCCGCTTACTGCAATAACATTTTTAATGCAATCCATTTGGGTAGAAAATTTAAGTGAAGTTCCGTGTTACACCCACCATCTTATCTCCACTACTGCTACTGTTTTGCTCCCTTGAGGGGAAAACAACTTCAAAGTCAACCATTTAGACAACAGGAATGAAGAGTGCGGCAAGGAGAGAGAAACAGATTGTGCACTGAAACATGGCATCAGTTTTTTTTTTTACCCCCTCTGGCCAACGTGCCAATTCCATGGTCGAAAAATTGTCACAAATAATCATTGTTTTGCATTTCATTATTCAATCGACAGAGGTTTTATTTTTTATTATACTACTTTCCATCATATTTCCTGTACTTTTGGTAAATTGTTGTTAGTAAGTCTTGAAAGTAAAAAATGTGAAAACAGATCTGTTAGAGTTCAGCACTGAATTCATTAATTTGGTGTTCCACGACATTCCTGACTTTATTTCTAGTAAAACTGGCATTTTATGTTTTATACATTACATTCTTTGTAGTGCCAATGTCCCAGCAATATCACATGCATATTTACATTGTGAAATAGAAGTATTACTGAAGGAGTGATAGGAGGATGTATCGTAGCGACATAGACTGTAATACATAATATGAAGGCTACATCTGCTGTGAAAATAGGCATTTTCATGCTTTTTAAATAATGTTAATTTAACAGATACTGTATGCTCAAAAACAAAGTGCAGCCTCTTGGAAGTGTGTATAAAACTAATTTAACATATTCCTCATTCTCATGATAAGACCACATTCCCCACACCTTGTCACTGCGAAGCAATACAAAGCTGAATGGCTAGCACTGCTCCGTCTGTTCTATCTGTTCAGTTCAGTAGATTTGGACTTCATTGTTGCTGTTCTTGTCACAGCTGCCTACCGAATAATCCTGAATTGACATGAGGACATATTTCAATATAAAACGCTTTTCTAAAAAGATGAGGGGAATTATTTTCTAGTCTTTCTAACACATTAGCCTTGGACAAGATTTAGTAACTAAAGTTCATATTTTTCTATCTCCAAATTTCTTTTCATTTTGCAGTAATACGTTCCTCAACAATCATCATTGATTCGTGCATTACTCATGAACTGACTGAACCTGATAACAAGTGAAGCTCCATGTTTTTCATGGGACTTCTTCGCTATGCTCTTATTTTCAAAAATAAAAGACATAAATTAAGACAAAAATGATTTAGAACGTTGAAATGAATTCAGTCTAAGTGATGAGTGGACTTGACCATATAGCGTGAAATGTCCTGCATTGATCAAATCCATTATAAGTAGTTAAATAAATCCCGTGGACATTGAGGCTTCACAAATTACTCATTGTAGAAAGTTGTCTGTGGCACGTTGCAAAGCAGATTTTATATGTAATCTGCAATGTAATATTCACACATGACTGAAAGAAATGTCAATTATTTCTGTTACACTGTTTAACAAACAAGATACATGGATAATGTACCATATACACAAGTGCAGTGTGTCTTTGCTAAGGTAGAAATCACTTCAAGTGTCTCTGATCGAAAGCCACTTATCTTTGGGAAACAACAGTCTGACTTCTCTGACTGTGACGATGTGTTAAACCTTTGTGTTGTTTCTGCCTCCATGCACATCATAGTGAACACAGTGCCTCTCCTATGAATCCACAATACAAATGAGTAGTTTGAAACAAGAGGGGAATGCAAATGAATGAACAGTCTGCCATAACACATGATGGAGGCCCGTAGAGGGAAACTGAGGGAGGACAAATGATCATGAACACAGCACATAATGGAAACAAAAAGCCTTCATATATTACATTTAAAACAGTGACTGTTTAACAATTGATGACTTAGAAATATACATGAATTTCTGCTTCAGCACGCATACTGCAAAGTTTTTCTTACATAAGCAGGTCCTCTACTAATGAGCTGCTGCTTCAGTTAGCCACCATAAAGATAGAGCAGATTAGTCCGTGTCAAGTCTAGTGTCGCTTCAACAAAATATGAACAACATAAACAGCAGAATGTTGTTTATAGTTGTTGACAGTTGGGGAATTTCATAACTAATACAAATATATATTTGCACTGTCATCACTCCACATCACAATATGTTAAGGAGACTAGAAGTATCCCTGCATCTTAAGTTTAGCAACTTCCTCACAGAAAAAGTTGAAACTCATGCAAACACACTCATAGTCCTGTTTCCTAACTTTAGAGGACACATATTGACTTGTGTTTATTTCTCGGAGACTTACTCTAAACCGAACCACAAGCCGTACATGCCTGAATCTTATTCTTACTTTGAATTTAAGGATTTACATTATGGCCACTTGCTTTTGTCCCAAGAGGAAGATGAATACCCACACTGTGACTGTGAACATGAGTTCACAACATGAGTAAAATAAATCCACACACTCATGCACACACACGGCTGCCTGTATTTCTCTTGAATCCTGGAGAGATTTCAGTTCTCCACCTCAAAGATGTTTCATCATTGAGCCTGAGACAGACTGGATCATCAGTTTGACACTGGCTGCTTTCATATTGTCAGGTTCGGTAGAAACAGCTCAGCATCACGCTTCCCTTGTCTAAACTTTGTATTCAGCTTCTCTTAGACATGGATGGATGACTGATGGCCTGCCACCTGTCAGTGAAGCATGTGTTGCATTTCTGAATACTATTTAAAAAAAAAACTTGACAATATATACTGTAGTCTTTCAATAAATGACGTGTGTGATTTAACATGTATTTTCAGTCTGTGTTGCTTTTCTCTTTTCATGACAGGGGGACATTTGGGGGGGCACGGTGGTGCAGTGGTTAGCACTGTCACCTCACAGCAAAAAAAGGTTCCGGGTTCAAATCCGGTCCTGGGCCTTTCTGTGCGGAGTTTGCATGTTCTCCCTGTGCTTGCGTGGGTTCTCTCCGGGTTCTCCGGCTTCCTCCCATCATCCAAAAACATGCACCTCAGTTCAGGTTACCTGGCGCCGCGCTAGTGGCAGCCTGCTGCAGCAGCTCCCCCCTGAGAGCCCCCCTGCTGTAGTGAAGAAATTGCCCCTCGGGGATTAATAAAGTGTATAAAATCAAAAAAATTCTGTTTTTTCCATATTAGAGAATGTCGACAATGTTTCCATTTGGAAACACGAGTGGAAAAGAGGACTCAAAGAGCTTCTGTATGTTTTTGTTTGTTTGTTTGTTCTTGTAAATGAGCTCACATTGGTCTTCTTGTAAAACAGCAATAAGTGACTCAAAGAGAAAGACTGAGAGAAGTGTATGATGCTGGCAGTTCATCTGGGGGCTGATCGAGCTGCTGCTACAGTTATCATATCATAGTCTGCTCAATAATATAAGAGTTACAGTGACTACAGTGTCACTGTAGACACAAAGTATCAAATACCAATATCTCAATAATTGTTTTAAATTTTGTATCTTAATATATTTAATGCAGTTTGATTACCAGGATGAGATGATGACCTTAACTAATACAGTAAATACATTGTTTGATATCAATACTATTAGTTTGTCTACCTGTGAGCCTGCAACTGGTAAGGTGGTAATACAGCACTCAGCAAAGCATTAAATACTCCTTACACTGGTGCAAACTACATATTGACCTTTGACCTTTACTGTTCAGAGTAAAGCATATTTTCAAATCTTCTCGTAAATTAAGCGCATTACTTCTACTCCATGTTTAATCTCATTGCTGACTTTGGAAACATTGTTAAAACATGACTTTTTGAACAGAGATTAAGACCCAATCAGGTGGAAAAAGTAAAAGAAAAAGACAACTATTTTTAACTGATGACTCAAAGGAAAGTGAGCAACATCCGCAGCCTGATTGAACTCTGATTACTTAATTCTACTGACCAGTTATGGTTTAATTTATACTCCCATTTGTAAAAACATTTTTATTTTTTTTATTTTAAACCGTCATTATTATTATCTGAAGAAACACAGCTGCCGCACACGTAAGCACAAAGGAACCGAAACAGAAGTTAGGATTGCCTTCTCAGCAGTATTCATCTGACTTGATCTGAAATAAATTAAGTTCTTTAAGTTAATTAAGCTATTTTGTGTTATGTGTATGATGCATTTGTAAAGATAGTTGATTTGATACCACAAGTACACGGGTGCATTTATAAAATACTGTCAACTACATTTGATACCAGGTTTATGGTCCTTGACGCTGCACTGCTTCTCCCTAAGCTGACTGCATCCTGTGACCCGCTATTTCACCGTTCATCACAGTAACATAGATGCCCTTTTCGAAAGGACTCTTCCAATTAATTAGGACAAATTGAACTTTGTCATTTTAATGAATGACTTGTTTGCTTCATGAGTTCACAGTGACAGAGACGGGGAGATAGCAAGATATATAATTATTGTGAGGAAGCTCTGTTTACGTTTGATCCTTAATCTCGTTGCATCTCCCTTAATGAAGCACGCAATCCCAGAGCACTAATGAGATGTTCTGATGGCTGTGTTGGACTGAAATAGGACACATGTTGTTGATGCACTTGGTTGCACTTGGTTGACCTCTGTAAAATGAAACCCTCACCTCGCTTTTGATGAATATTATTATACTGTATATCTACTCCTTTTCCTTTATCTACTGCCCATGTGTTCATGTGTCTACTACCCCACTGTTTCATTTGTTGTCTCAATTAAACAATGTACCAGCATTTGCAGTTCTTACAGACAGTTCACTTTGGGTTGGTCTTTGAGAATTTACAAACACACATAATGCATTCGCCAACACTAACAGTAAAATTCACAACTAAATGCTTAACCCCAACCATTACCCTGATCCAAACCTGATTCTAATCCCATTTCTAACCTCCTTAGGAATTATGAAAAAAATGTTGGGAAAAATGTGTCTCCAAAAAGATATTTTTTACACACACACACACACACACACACACACACACACACACACACACACACACACACACACACACACACACACACACACACACACACACACACACACACACACACACACACACACACACACACAGGATTCCTTCATTACAGAGGTTGTTAATCATGTCTGGTAAAATCTGAAAATTGGCAGCAATCAGTTGATAATCAGTCATCTAATCAAAACGCTTAAAAGGTTGGTCACCCAATTGCATGCTGACTTTATTATCCATTCACTTATAGCATGTGTACTGAATAACAATGTTATGTTGCATAGAAAAAGGAAGAGGTCCAGCTGAGACATACAGGAAGGTATTCTACTGTAAAATAGAACTAATATACCAGTGGAGTAACTAATAGCTGCTCAGATCTTGAATCAGGGTTTTTCTTCAGAGTTGATGAAGGTACAAGCGACAGCAGAAACAAAATTCTTCATACCCAGTTTACCTGGGAAAATGTGAGGATTCCCCAGAGGCAGCTGGGGATTTGTAAAAGAAGTGTTGACTTATGGATACATGTTTATTGTATACTTTGCTCCAATGTTTTCAGTTCATGCACTAAAAATATATTTAATGGAAATGTGAATACAGCCTACAGCACATTTTAATATTTTAACCCAGAGTAGGTAAAACTTCATTTAAATTTATCAAAATTTGTATTACCTCGTTCCGCAGATAAGCTTTAAGTCAGGACTCAGCTTTTACCTGGTGAAAGGCATTTACCTTTATTTTTAAACCTAATTAAGATTAGTATCAAATACAACTGAACAAAATTAACTTTAAACAAGATCTCAAATTTAAATCTTGAGCTAGAATATAGAGGCGGTGCAGTGAAGTGTATGTGGGCCTGTTCTCTTGCAACTACTTTAAATGCATCTACTTAAATGTCAGAAGGTTTATTAATGAAAATAGGGAACGCATTTCAAACTACTTTGCTTCTTATTTTATAAGATCAAGGAGCTGAAAGTCGCCCAATCTGTGCTGTTGTGCCAGTGCTAACAAGCTTTAGTGATTCTCTACAAACCTGTCTGAACTCCTTTCTTTCCATTAACTCAGTGTCTCCTACAAACCGCACAGCAACATCACTATTAATAGCTGATTATTTAAACCAGTAATACACTTTAAACTGCTGTTTTTCACTGCTCAATAGGCAATTAAGTGTCCAGGCCACCGGGCAATTGTGAATAATTTCTCCAGTTTTAAAAGCACATTAATCGATGGAACACTACACTACAGTGTGAGTCACTTATGCAGAGAAGCAGTTTGAAAAATTACATCCCAGCACTCAATCTGTCTCATTGTTGCTCAGTTTCCACAATCTAATTAGATGTTTCCCATTTTCTTTGCTTTTGCTCACAAAGGACATTGAATGCAGCCAAATAGTGAAGAATGACACAGCGTATGTTAAATGAGAGGAAGGGCAGAGGAGGTAGGGATACAATTTAGAAAGAGGGAGAAGTAACAAACTAAGCTCGATCCCTACTTAAGCGTCCTTTATTGGCCATCAAAAGATCAACTTTTCCAGTTACAACACTGATAGGTAGTAAATAGCCTCCACTTATATTGCACCTTTTCACCTTAGAGGTTTCTATACCGCTTCACACTTTTAATAATTAAATTAGCCTTCGGCAAGACTGTCTCAAAACATAGTTCTGGGACTCTAGTTTCTCGTTAGGCGATTTTGGACCTAACAATTCCGGGGACTCCCTGAGATTAACTACCCACTGAAGAGCTCCCGCGGGACTGTTCTCATTGCCTTTGCACGAGGAATGCTGAAGTCATGTGAGCCAACCAGTGGTCTACCTTTCTGCGCAGCATTCAACAACAAGATAAATGACGGTGTTGGAGGTTTTGTTCCATTTTTAAGGCCAACTTTTAGATGGCACAGTTTACACAGCTAAGGTTTTACAAAATGTATTTTTAGATAGCAGTTGCCAATGTTGCGCTGGATCATATGTTCAACCAATCACCTTGCAAATCTGTCACTCAAATTTCTTCTTGTGCTGAGAGTAGAAAACCCGAGACAGAAGCAAAAAAAATTCCCTCAAACGAACTATGATCATCTTCAGTTACTGCAGTGCAGACAAAAAAAAAGGGATACATGCTCCAACTATGAAAAAAAAAATCCTTTAGTCTAAAAAGTACCTATATACCTTCAGCACCAACACAAGATTAATGCAATTACAAAAGGGAGAGAAATTATATTTTGCGTTTCAATTGTTTATTAATCATCGTCAGGAGCACATGGATGTGTGCCAGCCAGTTACTCTGTTGACTCGTGAAGCAAATTATGTTACAGGGCAGCTGTTTAAGAGAACATGAATATACATTATAGTCAGCGTCCAGGTTATTTTGTCCCCATATTTAAAGTGCATGTTGGGGATAACCTGGGCCCCTAATAAACTTATACCATATTTGTACTACTCCTAGTCTAACTCAGGCCCCATGGCAAGGTAGGATGTAGAATAAATGATAGTCAAGAAAAATAAAGTGAAAAATGTGTCTTTTTGGAAGGGAGGTGTGTCTGTAGTGCATTTGAAAGGTTAAGAATTGACCTTTGATCAGTATGTAATATTGATAGACCAGCATAGAGCACTGACTGGCTTCTGGGAGCTTGATCTGGCATTAACTGAAAGCAAATGGCAACTCCTCAGTGACCTGAGACACAAAAGGTCCACTATTACATAAACAGATGGGTAATCAGGTTCACAATAAAAGTCATGCAACACTGTATGGCAGGACTTTAATATGGAAGTCAGATATGATAGATATCCTGTCCAATTAATTATTTGACAGAACATTAACTGCATTAACACTGCATCATGCATTAAGAACTAACATAAATAATGTATGTATTTGTATTGCACTTCCTCCTTGTGACAAAACTACAAGCCATCACCACAGTACATTGTCAGTGCAAAGCTATCATTCCAACCATGCCATTCTGCAAACGGGACCCTTATTTGTATGAAACTTTACTGAAACACGTTGTACATTAACACTGTAACTGTACATGGATGCCTCTGTGCGACTGGTGTGCTGAAAGCCACTTACTGCTTGTACCAGGAGGTCTTACTAAAAGCTTAATGACAAGAAAAAGTAAGTGAATTATCTGCATTTGTGTATACATTCTTACAAGTTACAAATAACACACAAGTATTGTTTCATCCATATTGAATAAAGCCCCAAAGGTGAAGCATGGTGGAGGGAGTTTCATGATTTGGGGCTGTTTTGCAACATCAGGACAGCTTGCCACCACTGAGGGAAACATTATTCCCCTAAGTGATCACATATTATAGTCGCTGTTTACCAGCTGACGCTCACTAGTAGTTTTGTGATGCCGCAGGGCAATATGAAAAATGGGAATAGAAAGGATGCACAAAAGGATGATGAGAAGCAAGGTGATACAAAATGGTTGGAATTATTTTCCTCAACTTCCTCAACTTTTGAAATTGAATGTCAGCATTAATGATGCTGTTCATTAAATAGCTTCACCCTAAATTGTGTGCAGATATAGCCTCGCTCCCCCCAGACTATTCTTCACAGCCTCAGTTTCTGTACTCTGATTATTGTCTGAAAACGCGGCTCACATTAACGTTCACTCAGGCACCCTGAAGGGCGGAACAATGAATGACCACTTTTGGTGGTACAATGAGATGCAAGTTGAATGCTTTTTTCTAACTGTAGTTGCAGCAGTCGTAGCGTACACTGATTGGTTAAAGCTTTTCCAATTATTTCAAAATTAACCCAGGGTCTTATCCAGACCCATATATTCACACAGTGAATTTGGGTCTGGGAACATCAGGCTAGTGTAGATAGTGGAGTGGTAACAAAAGAAGCACAGAGATCGGGCATCAGCTCAGTTTCCTGTCACTGCAAACATAACATCAGGTCTGCTGGAATCACACGTGACCAGCTTGTAAGTCAGCTTTGAGTCCTGACCCAACAGTGTTTTCAGCCACATATATGAGACCTGTGTATGACAAGCTTAAGAACACAGCAATTATTATGGCTTTACCAGCTTTTGTATGTAAATGTGTACAATATATATTGATAACCTCATCTATCCATTTTATGGTAACATATCATATGACACAGCCATGGCTGACTACACAGATGGCTCTGAATGTTCAAACTTCATCAAAGCATAAGGAGTGGGGTTTGATTGCATCTGAACAAATTAAAATCCTTCTAAACGTTCAAGTAGTTTGTTGTACTGTTTTTATTTCAGTAAGTGCAGTGATAAAAGACAAGTTTTGTCAAATAAATTATATAACTCTATTAAAAAAAATAGCATCTTCTAATCATGTTAATACCACAGTTGGTAATTTTAATGTTGATTTAAGGACCAATTACCAAACAAGCATGAAACTATGATATAGTATGGTAACAAACGAAGCGTCATAACCATAAACATGATGTTGTACTGAATATCAATCAGCGACCAGTGTCCTTGTTAAGACAAACTCAGTGTTGCAGTGCCACAGTTCACAGAATGTGACATGTCAACAGCACTGCTGAAAATGAATCCAAAATGAAACTGGCAAACAGTCCCCATCTCCCATAAGCAATATATCAGGATGATACTCAAAAACACAATGTAATACAGAGGTTTGTGCAGTAAAATACAAAGTGAAATAGTAATTGGCATGCTCTACCTACAGTCAAACATCCAAGGCTATATCTGCTTCTTCGTAAATACGTGGACATATGTCCGTGCTGTATTGTACATATTGATGTTTTGTTTTTCTTCGTCAAATAATGTCAGCTCTTCAATGTACTCGCATGCGCTGCCTCACTAAGAGGCTAACCATTATTGATAGTATGTCAAAGTATTGCATGGTTGCAAAACATCTCGCATGTAGTGGTGATGACCTGGAAGTTTTGAAGGTAGTAAACTTTGACATTGACCAGTACATGATGTATGATCAGTGTTTGTACAGATGTCTTTGTGCTTAACAAATGGGCAACATTGCATGGCTCAGGCACTGGATTTTACACTGATTTAAAAGAGTAACCAAGAAGCTACACAAATGGGACCGGAGACATAGATAGAAATGTCAAATAAATTGACAGTGAACCTCTAACAATGTGGGGTAAATAAAGTGACAATGAATCTCTAACAGTGTGGGGTATTTTTGGAAATAATTATTCATTAGCTGAGCTGCACATTTTGTTGGTATTGTGTAAGGAATTGTATTCGCCTTCCTTGTCACCCCCTGAAAGGGTAACAGTTGAAGAACTCAAGCAGCAGACATTCATAAAATGTCATCAGAATATGTTCCCACAACAGTTCATGCTATCTATCCTTGTATTTTTATATACATACTCTTGTATAATAAGTATAATTGCACCTCCTAAAAACAAGAACATCAGCACTGATTTACTTCAACTATGTTACGTTCCTATGACAGCCGTGCAGGTTAATCTTCTATTTCCCTGTGGCCTGCTTAGTAGTCATTTCACCCACCAGTGAAGGGAGTCATATGCAGATATTTTCTGATGACACAGGGATTACGAGCGACATTATGTGGAGGTGATGATGCAGTTCACGGAGCATTAAGAGGCTGTTTTGGAAAATGATGTGTGAATCACAATTTTCCATTTAATGTATAGCTTTATAGCTGGAAATGTTTTATTTTACAAAGGCAAAAGGACATTTCAATTATCCTGTCGTCTATACAGCGTAGTTCAGAATTACAAGTATTTACTAAATCTGTGAGTAGGTTCAGTTCAGTCAGACACAATTGTTCATTGTTTGAAAAGTAAAATGAGCTAAATTGCATTATGGTAGTACCGCATGCAGTACATATCAGTCGAACAACACCAATTGTCAATGCAAGACCGGCAGAAATAACATTGTTACACTTTACAAAAGATTCCATAGATACGATCAGCTTGGTTTATTAAAACGAAAGCAAAAAAACAAAACACAACACAAAAAAGTAATGTGTGGTGATAGTGATTATGCTGCCAAGCAACCACTCCAAAAACACATTTTCTGATGCAATGCCATACACGTTCCGTACAAGCTGCATGCATAATACAACATACTTTATATATGTATTCATAAGGTGTGGACTGTAGAGTAATGCTGACTTGTCTCCTGTTTTTCTTTTTAAATTACCCAATAAAAGCAAGGATGTTTACTAACTTCACTTCAGCTCGAGTTTTTTGGAAACGGAACTATATTACAGTATCCAGTATTTACAATGATGTGATATACATCGTATTTATGTTTTCTTTTCTTCTAAAATACCCAATTGTTACTCTCTTGTTCCCGTTAGGTTTGTTCTTGCAGTTTTGTAATTTCAGGCAACCCTGATTTGTAAATAACAAAGCATAACATTACATAGCATAAGATGGCAACCATAGCATAGAATAGCATACCATACTGTAATCTAATATTTGCATGCTTGCAATTAAGCTATGAATTATCAAGAAAAAAACAACATAGTAGCATGTGCCTAAATATCACAGTGAATGGACTGACCTTTAAAATAAAAGCTTTACTATCTTTATCTATGAATCATCTGTGAAACATGAATTCATCTTTTTGTATTCCACAAACTGTAAAGGTTATGTACTAACATTTTTGTCTGAAAGGCATTGCAGAATGCAAGTCAAGCAAGACTGGAAGTGGCCACTTCAGTTTGTTATTTTTTTTTTTTCATCTTGTCAGAAAACGTGTTCATGATCAGTTGTGGTTCCACAAGTGTGGTTCAGTTGGCACTACATTATCAGTTTGCATGAGGATGTTTTTTCTTCAGTTTGTTTGATGAAGCATTACAATGGAACCACATTTTTTTGTTTTTTTCTCCAAAGTCTGAGCAAATAGGTGCAATTTAAAAAGCCTCAGTTCATATGACAACCTTCCCAGGTTAAAATCAAATTACAACACAAATCACAAAGTGAAGAGGTTTATAACATTCCAGTATAGTCCAGCAGACAGAAGGCAGTTTCATTAATTGTCACGGTGAGTTAAACTGTTTCTCTTTTGAGGTGGGAAAAGATTATCAGTGCAAAGATAAAAAAAATAAAAAAAACACAAAAAAACAACAAGGAACTGTCTAATCGGTTTGGATGCAGAACTGTGGCCAGAAATGATCACTGCTGACAAGAGCTGATGGCAGCCACAACAGCAGTCCTCCATAATCAAACAACACAGCACTGCAGAGGATGAAAACAGAGGTTTAACTGTAACGTCTTAAATATAATGGCAAAATGCTAATGGTAATTGTTACTGTGAATCGAGAGCCAATATTTGTATTTGTTCTGCTCTTTTATGTGGATAATTCACCTGGCTATCTCTCTCCATAAGTGGTCATCATCTGCTGAGTGTCATTGCAATCACACAGATATGGGGGCCCACTCTTCCGCCTACTCTGTCATTATCCAACAACTCCTGCTGAGAGGCTCGTTTCTTTTTTTTTTCTAAAAACTATGGAGGTTTTGATATTTACACATAATTGGGAAAAAAAAAAGAGGAAGAAGTCATGTGTTCCTCCTTCTTGTACTTGAGTTGTCTGAGCTTTCCTCTGTCCTTTTGGTCAGACTTAGTTTACCTGCGAGTAATGAGGTTTGGAAAAGGTTTTACCTTCACCTTAGTGAATATCACAGTGAGGGGAATAATTATTGGATAGATGGCACATTTAGATTATTCAGCAGAATATCATGTTTTAATTACTTGTGTCGATTTTCAAATGAACAGATTTTAATTTTTATCTGCTCTCACATTTTGGACTTCCAGACTTCCTCGCGTAATGCAGCCAGACAGCAATCTGTTCAGTTACCCGATCGAATTCAAACCTTTGACCCTGTGAGACATTTCTGGCTGTTGCATATTTCATAGGCCATATTCGGGCTGATAGGAAGTCAACACACACAGCCCAGCACTGAAGGAAAGTAAAGTAGCATCAGTGCCTCAGAGATTATTGTGCGTTTCTACCGCTGAGGCAAGGAACAAAGTGATATTTAGTCATATGTTTGAGTTTGTACATCCCCGGAGGATAAACGTGTCCTTGTCTTCCTCTCCCCATGGCTGCAGCTTTAAACAGGTGAAGTGCTGTAAAGGATTCACTTCACTGAGTCTGACATCCTTTCACTGAGAGATTCAGCCTCACAAAAACAGGTGAAGCAAATACTTGTAGGGTGGTTCAATTATGCTGCATCACATCCACAACCATAAATAAAACTATCCATTTCTGCTGGGGATTGATGGGCTGCAAATGCTGTTCTGATAGTAAGAAAAAGGCAAGCAAGAGTGATGCAAGTCATTTTTGTCAAACAGCTAAAATAGATATCTGTACCCTTTAGATTTATCCACTCATGAGTCCAACAGTGGAGGAGTAACACAATGGCTTTAAGAATTCATTGTTGTGGGAAATGTTGTTTAGATATTGATATCGTCTTAAGCCATTCAAAAAGAGCCCCTGACTTTTGGTAAATGTATTTAAACAGTACGTGTCTGCTCCAAAAAGCCTCCAGGTCTTTGTGAAGTGGCCATTGTGTTTGCATTTGTTTGTGGTTGTTTCCACTGATTGGGTGACTAAGCTCATATATCCATCAGAACTCAGACTACTTGCTCTGCCGGTGTCTTTGCTGACATCAGATTTGGGGCTGATGTGTGTTTTTATTTTGGGCAATGCAAATTCAAATCCTGACAGTCAACACATGTTGGTGGGTTTCCAATTTTAAATCAACCCATTTTTTTTCTCCAATTCCTCACCCGTAGCTCGGTGTGAATTCAGCATTAACCACACATTTGACATCATGTTGGGCTCCCAAGTTCTGTTTCTCCCATCTTGCATTTTTATTTTGTGTCTGTTGTTTCTTGTTGACAGATAAGATACATCTTGAACAGGAAGTTGAACTGTAGAGCAGCAGTGTAAAGTTTCCTTGAAGTTGTTGATGGCTCTCAGGCTCTCACTATCAAGCTAGACTCCAAGTATAGAACAGCATCTAAATAGCACATGCACACAAGTGCATGACTCATTCAGGAGACATATAGAGGTGTACAGCTGCTCAGTCATAGTTGTTATCATCATTTGTATTCCTATAATATTAAACAAACTCTATCTGTGTGCTCCTCAAACTCCAAGTCCAAGCTCCAAGTCTCTGTAAATATGATAAAATACATCTCAGGGCATCATTTTTTTTTTTTTTTTTTGCCTGGGTCCACCCACCTATTGCTTACAGCTTTAGTCTTCGCTGGAAGACTGGAAGCGTTGCCCACATGAAGGTTCACCCAGCCAGGCGATAATGTTGAGGTTAAGGGTTTGTTTTGAAATGTAGTTCCAACAATGGCACTGGAGGTAGAGCGAGATGACGTACTGTTGCAATGCTAGAAAAAAAAAATAGAAATTAAATGCGGAGTCATTTTCCAACATGGCAGTGCACTCTGCTTACATAGTATCTCTTTGAAGCTGATTGAGTTTTACAGCGCAACATGCATCATATGGCGGTCAAAGCTGGTTGTTTACAAGCTGCTCCAATAGTTTCTAAATGAACCTGAGGTTTACGAATGGAAACAATCACAATTTGAGCGGACCTGACTCTATCTTCTAATGCCGGTCTACAAAATGATGAATCTGGAATGATACAGCTTTTTTAATCAATTGATGACTGTACACTTACACATAGGGCGGTTAGTGGTTAGCATTGTCGCCTCGCAGGTAGAAGGGCCCGGGTCCGGGTTCAAGGGCTTTCTGTGCGGAGGTTGCATGTTCTACCTGTGCCTGCGTGGGTTCTTTCCGGGTACTCCGGCTTCCTCCCACCGTCCAAAAAACATGCAACTCAGGTTAATTGGTGATTCTACAAATTGCCCTTAGGTGTGAAAGAGAGCGTGAATGGGCTTTGTTTCCGTTGGTCTCTATGTGTGATAGACTAGCAACCTGTCCAGGGTCCCAAAGTGAGCTGGGATAGGCTACAGCCCCCCCCCCCCCCCCCGTGACCCTGTTCAGGATAAAGCCGGTTTAGATAATATATAGATAATGGATGGATGGACGGACACATACACGTGAAAAAATAGAAAAAGGAACGGACAGACATACATATGTGCATGTTTGTGGTAGGGTAACGCATATGTGTGAGGATATTCATTGTTATATTGTGTTGATCATATCTAGAATTTAAGACTGGCCAAAAGGTCCAAACTTTCCCTAAGTTGCCTCGCTCCCAAGAGCTAAACTCCAACTGGTCCTCTCAAATATAGTCATATGAGTATACACACACACACTCTATGCTACATTTATATCACTTCAGAGGACATTACATTAACCTACATTCATTCATTCATTCATTAAAGCTTTATCCAACTGCTTGTTATCCCCTAAAGGGAGACAAGTCCCGACCATGTGACTGCATAAACAGATTTAGGTCACTTCATCATGAATTATACAAGTACAAACAAACACGCACGCACGCACGCACGCACACACACACACACACACACACAGAACCAATCATATGATTTGGAACAAAAGTACTCATTCATTTTCTGCTTTGTTCCTTTAAAGTCCCAAAAATGATCATGTATTTTCTTTTTTATTCTGTATTTCTTTGTTTCTTTTAATGATCAAACATGAGATGCACATTTCCCCACTGACAAAAACTGGGATAACCCTATTCTTGTGTGAATAAATAGAGAGAAGAGAGAGAGAAAAACAAAAACAAACAAAATAAGCATACACACACACAAAAAACCTCCCATCAAACTCCTGACCAATACTTTGTAGCGAGGTCATCTGATCTTTGATATCTCTTTCTGGTGAGGTCTCTTAGTCTCTGGGTCACACCCATTTCACCTACGTAGTTTTGTTCTGGGCTGTTTGTTTGTTTTTATGTGTGGGTCAGGTTTAGGTTCAAGGTTTTTGCCATGAAATTCAAACATTGTTTGGCTTATAAGCTTTTTATTAATCAGTAATATAATGAAAGTCACATCTTCCTCCCCTAGGCTTTTGATTTCAAAAGAAAAAATATATATTTTTGTTCCCAGTTAATCTGCAGCTGAACCCACATCCTCTATGTTGTTGTAGAAAAAAACTCCATTGGGAAGTCCCACCGAGTCTTTGAGTGCCACATTGAACCAAAACATAATGGAAAAAGAAAGAGACAAAGAACAAAAATAATGTACAAGGAGAAAAAAGCTCCCTGCAGTTTTGGACTTAAAGCTGTCTTCACAGAGCCTGCTCTATAGTATATGTGTACTGAAAGACGATCTGTCAAAACATTTTATAAAATGGCTGTTATTAACTATGCAGACATACATTTGTAATGCCACTGAATTTATTGGCATGGCTTTATATAAATCCCCATTTTACAAATACATATTTTCTATCTAATCTATTTTTGACACCTCTACACCTGCCTCTCAATATGAAATTATCTCCACTTGACATAAGCTGGCATTTTGTTCATTGCATTTGCTGTTGCTGTTGTATCTCCTGCTGTGAGTTCAGCTGGGCATCAGAGTGTAGCCGAGTTTGACTTTCATATTTAACTGCAGACACCAATACTCAGGACTGAAACTAAAGCTTTGTGTGTTACATTTTACTTTTGGAATAATACAAAAAATACTTTCAAAAGCTTGCTAGCAACAAGCTCCTCTGTACGTCTCTTTGTTGCCAATGTAGATCTCCGTCATTGTTTGGTCCAGCTCAAATTTGGTAAGAAATGCATGCATATTTTAGAAGAGGAATAGTTTAATGATTCTGAATTCAGCCTGTTTCCAAATTAGTGGATTGAGCACTTTATTTTATTTCAGTCTGTTTGTAGGTGTAAAAAGTGTGTGTGTGTGTGTGTGTGTGTGTGTGTGTGTGTGTGTGTGTGTGTGTGTGTGTGTGTGTGTGTGTGTGTGTGTGTGTGTGTGTGTGTGTGTGTGTGTGTGTGTGTGTGTGTGTGTGGACATGAGTGTGTCAAGTAATGAAACAAACAGTAGGTGGAGGACATCAGTATTATGACAGTATAGTTAAGTGGTCATGCTCCTCCATTGTGTTAACACATTGCATTCATCAGGGAGGAAAGAGGCTCTGTTAGTTTAGCTTAAAAGCAAAGATGAGGTTTCAGTGCATAGCTGCAGTTCAGCTCAAGTTCATCTCTTATCATCTCTTTGGATTTTCCTGAAAGGCTGCTTGTTGACATAAAACAAAAGTCAGTTTAGCTGTGAGTGAATGAGTTCAGTGTTGTGCTTGGTGGCTTTTACAGAATTGAAAAGCAACGGTCCCTTGGAGGAGGGATGTGACATTTCAATAATTGAGCTGGAAAACACTGGTCTTTGTTCTATTTTGCTTTTTGGATTCAAATGATGTCCTAAATTCAACCATGAATTGTTTTGATACAGAAAAAAGTCCACAAGATCTGGAGACTTTTTTTTCCAACCCTTAATCAAAGTGCTTTTTTTTTTTTTTTTTTGCTGAACTCTAAATTTGAACCCCAATTTGTGGTGTGACAATCGTGTATTTTGAAAATCCACCATGCGATCCAACTATCTCCCAATGGACGAATGACTCCCCCATTCAAAATATGTTTCCTCACACAACATAAACTCAGAAGCTACTGGAGCTCATTTTCAACATGGGTGTTTTCACTCATTCCGGGTGATTAACCTTCTTCTTAGGTTAACTGTGCACCATTCATTAAGGATTTGACCTTCCGATAAAAGACAGATGCTAAACCATTTTTTTCACTTTATGATAATTCCCGAACAATCAAACTACACTGCGGGCAGTTAGACTGAACATACAACCCCTGGATCCCAAGCACATCTACACACATATACAGTACATATGTATTATATAATATAACATACACAAACAAACAATGGGGAATGTTCAAAGATGATTGTTTTCACAGGCGTATACTGTGGTAGTAATTGACTACCAATGCATTTATTAATAGTATGGTTTGAAGGCAGCAACACAAACACACAGAAGGAGGAGTTCAGATACACCATCCAGTCATTTTAGCTGTCACCATGATCATTCCAGTTTCTTTGAAATTGGAGGATAAATGGATTTGAGAGATGACAAAGGAGATACAGAAAGTGAAATCAAACCTTAAATCCCCCTATGGAAAAACGTAGAGAACAATACAAACATAAAACTGCTACAAGCAGCCTCACTGATATAGACCTGGCATTTACAGAGGGAAAACAAAATCCTTCCCATTGATTCTGCTTTGTCACTGAGCCTCCTGCGAGGGAATAAATAGAAATGTCTGATGATGGAAGGGCAATAAGAGATAAACCACTTCCCTTCGGTTGTTTATTATCAATTCATGTAGTTGATCTCACTTTGTCTTTACTTGATTCAGACTCAGGGATTAAGCTTTGTTAAGAGTTTGATTGAACGCTTGACCCAGTCATGATCTGGTTGTCAAAGCCAGCTGCAGTAGCTGACCGTATTATCACCCACTAAACATATCTCTTCCGATTAAATAAACTGTAGTAATATTAAACAATAGTTGGATACAAATTATTTTAGTTGTCTGGTATTAAAGCTGTGCACATTTTTTAATCAAATTACTTCACTCTGCAAAGAAAAAATATTTTCTATATCAGGGCCTTTGTTTCTTCTAAATGACTGTGACAAATTGAAGACCTTTAAATCAGCCAGACACAATGCTTCATAATTGTCAGTTTCAGATTTAATGTTTAATAATGTGACAAATGAGTCTGAGATCAGAATAATCTCTGCATGTAGGTCTTTTCAGGGTGTTTCAACAGCTAGACATTGCTCAGCCATTTAAACTTTCAGAGATACACATTTTCCAACAGTGCTTTCTCTTTACAAATATTTGGACATTTGCCACTACATGACATAAATAATTATGTAATTATCCATATAGAAAACTGTGAAATCCTCCTGCCCTGTGTGGGCGAAGACCTTCATTCTGCTAACACATTTCTGAAAACACCTTGTACTGATGTGCAAGAATTATCAACAGAATGTAGAGACAAATATTTTTCTCTAATGTTATGTTAAAGCTGTCTATGTAATGTGTTGCGGAGATATGGAGTTGGTATGCGAGCCAGCTGGCTCCATCTCATAATACCACTTCAGACCTCAAGGGGTGATAGTGAGTCACTGTAGTGTCCAGTAGTAGCGCTGCCCAGAGAATGTATTCTGCCTTCTTGCGAATCATGTTGAGGTACTGTTAGATCCCGGTGAGACCATTTAATGTCAGGTAGTCCATCAGTGAAACTGTAAAACCAATAGTTGCCGAAGCTCTTGGCAAGTGACCATTATCATCACCACTCGCTTCAACAAGATCAACAATAACCTTTATGCTATATTCAGTGAGCAATCATTTTATGTGTGGTGGTGGTGGTATTTGGGAAGAAGGTGAAAGGGGAGGAGGAGCGTGGGAAGAAGGACTAACAATCATTGACAGGTGTTTTCTTATTTGTTTCTAGTGTGACATATGAATTTAGCCAAAGTTTACACGTAGCACCTTAAGAATGAGCGTGTCTTTACACCTGCACATCTGAACTCAGGGTTCATGTCATTGGATGCATTTGACCCGGACCTGTTTGCTTTCACATTGCAATTTTGTGAACGCATTTGCATGACTTAGCCACGACCCCATACTTGACTTTGACTGGTTTGTAGTTGCTACGTAACTGATGTTGGTGTGTTGTCAATGCAGCTGGTAGCTACTTTTTGTTTGAATAGAGAAAAAAAGACGACTTTCATTTCAACACTATAATATTATTACTGTTTTCATGGTGTTATGATCAGCACTTATTTTCCTCTTTTAAATACGTTATAAAATTCAACATGTTTATGCGTTTTTCAAGATAAGTTTGGATTTGCTGTTTGGATCAAATTACAGTTAATTACAACAAAGGGTATCAAAGCACCCTTGGACAGATATTTTAGGCATCGTTTTTGATTTGTGCAACAGAAAACATTTGTTGTGTTGCAGTCTGTATCCAAGACATATTTTTTAGCTCATTAGTAGCACATCTGAAGACAAATTGTAAGGATAAACCAGGAGGAATAAGAGCATAGCAGTGTCAAACATGTTTGGAGTGATGTGGGGAAGCAATTCTGCATATGCTTTACATTTTCTTTTGTGGGAAA
Organism: Brachyistius frenatus; assembly: GCF_029030835.1. Taxonomy (NCBI): domain Eukaryota; kingdom Metazoa; phylum Chordata; class Actinopteri; family Embiotocidae; genus Brachyistius; species Brachyistius frenatus. The sequence goes on from NW_027210600.1 coordinate 3,375,824, forward strand.
ATCATCGTTACAGCAGATTAATTAGCGGAAGGATCGGATGTTTTGAGTGGAAATGCGTTTTTCCTCCTGTTGCTTCCTGTTCTTGATTTATTTTCCTAAAAACTGCCCCATTCCTGGTAAAACGCTTCATTAAGCTGACTGAAAATAATAATCACAGACAGAGAAAGGAAGTATTGTTTTCTGTCTTTCCTCTTGTTCAGCTTTACTCTTCCCGAGACAAGGACATGTTTATCTCCAAGCACTCTGGGAAATTAGTTTCCTCCATCTACAGGTGTTATTTGTTTGTGACTAGCAAACGGCTCTATCCCAATCACTTCATCTACTTCCACATTTAATTAGAACTTTAGAAATGAGCACTGAGTATGCACTGAGGAAGAGAAAGAGAGATCCAAAAGAAGAGAAAAGGGCAGACCTTTACTTTAGTCCACCTTAAGGTAAAATCAAAAACCTCCGTATTCCTGTTCATGAGATTTAAAGGGCATTTCAGTAACCAATCTTTGCCTCAGCCACAAATCATTTACATTTATATAGGTATACGGTGCTATGAAAGCAATTATATTCAGGTGGAGATAATGTATTAGTGCAAGTTTGTCATCATATAATATCTGCCATATTTTTTAAATGAATGAAAATAACATATTAATGGAACAGGCAGTGCTTGAAAAATGGAAGTATGTTAATTGATTGTGGGTTCATGAAGTTTATCATATCTACTTATAAAGCACTAGATCACTGTCGTAATCAGCCTCAAAGCTGGCTTACTGTGTATCTGTGTTTATATGAACAGTACAATGTCCACACATCTCATGTATTCATATTTCCAAGTACATGTTGGTGGAGTTTTCTTCGTGCAGATGGATGCAAATCCCAGCCTTGCAACAAATATTGGGGATTCACTTCTGCAAATCATTATTTACAAATGGTACCACCTCCTTTACGGGCAAGCACAAACTCGTGCACGCAAAATCTGAACACGAGGGACATCAGTTTTACTTTTTTTTTTTTTTTTAAAGATATACAGAATGACATGCCAGTAAACAGAAATACTTAAAAGAAACAGGCACCCCAAAACTCACATAATCACAGATATATCTGAATTTATTTGCAGTCATACATTTCACAAGTGACCACTAAGGTATTTCATGACAGCTAAAACTGACCATGGTAAATTAATCTAGCAGTAATATATTCTACAGGATTCTTGTTAAGGATCAGGGCATCAACATTACAGGTTTCTCTTTATATATAATTTAATTCTAGAGCCGTGGAAATCTATATTTCTTAAAAAAAAAAAAAGTTTCCTACAGTTTATGATTCATAATCTGAGTGAAGACGTGTGTATCTGTTACTGAAAATTCACATCAGACTAATGTGCATCACCTTGTTTAGATCCTTGTAACCATTGTGTGATTTTCAACAATGGTCGTCCCTCCTTCTTCATTCTCAGTTCTCAGTTGATAATATTCATCGTTGAAAACAGAAAGCCAGACTAAGTGTAACTCAATGAGTAGCATCCTGATGTCAGCGTTCTCTAGGAGGGATATGACAGGGTGGAAGGATTGCACCCTCGGTGGAGCAATAGGTGGTCGAATGGCATGGCGTGTTTGATCTGAGAAAACTATTTTGAGAATAATGCCTGACTCATTCTACTTTAACTCACCTGTATGACTGCGTCTGACTACCACCCATCTTCTACCTGACGGCACACATCAGTTACATCATAGTGCTGAGTGGGCGGTAATCGGTGGCCCCAGCTATCTCTGACTGAAAGAAAAAGTAGCTTTGATTATTAGGTTAGATTATTCCCCCTCATGGTATTTTGCCATGCAGACTTTGCAGTGAAACTTGTGCTTTTGGTTGAAGGAGTAGTTTTAATTGCTGTTGATGCTCTGGGGCCATTGGTGTCACGGTGTTGGGCAGGTTGTGTCCAGTTTAACTTTTCTTCAGGTCCCTGGTGAGCAGTTTGGTGACAAAGAGTGGCATCTGTCAGGACTTCAGATTGTTTCAGGTCTGACTTGACGAGGCAACAGAGACAATGAAGGACAGTTTATCTGCTTCAAAAGCAGCACTGGACTTAACTGCTCAGATGCTGAATGATAAATGGAATGTTGAAGCAGAGGAAAATTGAAAACACACAGGCGCCATAGCGCAGCAGCATGTCATGTGATGTGCGACAATAGCCAACATTTCACAGCAATGCGGGAAACTCATGGACGACATGTTATTCCCATAATACCAGGACAGTGATCTGACTTCACCTGAAGCATTTTACATATCTACCAAGTCATTTGCTGATTGTGATATGTACATAACACCTTCCCACCTCCTCCACCTAAAGTTATGAGTCATGACCTTTTTTTTTAAGTAGCACATCGTTATTATTAGTTTAAATACTCCAAAACTGTATGCTTTGTAAAGGATAAATAATATTTCCATCCATTTGGATTGTTGGTATTATTTTTACACCTATTTAATTTGGTTGCTTTATTATGTAAAGTTACCAGTAAGAAGGCATGCTGGGAAATGCTAACTTGTTTGTCCAATGACTCCCCATATGTGCCGGACATTTGGGGAGAGGCGAGTGTTTGAGAAAAAATGTTTGTACTGGGGCAATTCACAAATATGATACACTGCAGGCTGTGAGAAGTTGAGCTGCCCCGACCGCATAGACGAGGGAAGATTAACTGCTTCGTGTGCAGTGAAGTAATCAGGCCTTTTCTCTGGGAACCAAAAAGGTTTATTCGAGTGCAGCAATGTTGGAAATAGGATAGTGGCAGGAAGTGGCATGGGGCAACATGGCACACGCCCAGCTGCCACCAGTGTGAGGGTTGTATAGAAAATAATAGGGACCTTGTGTTTTGGCCTCAAGAGAAGCAGAATGTGTTTACCTTGACTTCCAACTATCAGGGTATGGTAATGGTAATGTGTCCTGTATAAACAAAACAATTCATTGTGTATATTTCACAAATAAAATATAAATGGAGCCTTTGGATTGTTGGTAGTGTGTGAGTCTGAAAATAAATAACTCTAAAAGCTGTGCTCATAAAAGCAACTTAATTTAAAGCATTTTGAAAACATCTCAAAAACAAGAACACCAGCTACGTCTGTAATAATACACTGTTGTTCTAAACTATAGTTGGGCATTTCCAACAAAAATAGTATTCGACTATTGCTCTAAAGTATTATTGCTCTGACTATTATTTGACTATTAATGCCACCCACTCCACCCCAACCCTGCACGTACACATCCATCAAGTACAATAGAGACTCACTTGTGCCAAAATCTCATGGTCATCACATCCATCCAACTTCTAAAACCCTCGCCTTAAACAAAGCTGCAGGGAACCATGTGTTAAGCTTCATCTTTGAGATGAGGTTTGTTGTTTGTGCTGCAAATGCAACATCAAACTTACTTCGCCTGGCCGTTGAATATTAATCTGTAGATGGACCATTGCTCTGTGCTTTACTCTAATGAATGTGCATAGCTGTGATGGACTCATGACCTGCTAACTTTACCAGCAGAGTTTGCCCTGCAGCACATCTTCATCTATGTTTCGAAGGACTTCCACACAGAACTTTTTCATGGCTGTAGTCGTCTTTGCATGTTTCTCCTGCTCGCACCGTGACATCTAATCTCAGCACCACCATACGGTTTTACCTGGCAAAGCTCCGGATCCTAATAGCAACGTGTTCTTCTTCTTATGTTGTTTAATGGCTGCTGGCAGGCAGCTTCTAGGTTCATTACTACCACTTTCTGACAGGAATAATGCGTTATCGCCGGATGCCGGTCAAAACGGGGGAAATAAGAACAATAGTTGCAGATACTATCCGATTTCTTTTTTGACTATTCAAATAATTCGAAAGTCATGACTCATCCTTGTAAACCTGAGAACAGAATAAAATGGTCTAACATTTAATTTTTAAATGCATCTGCATTTAAGGCTTATAAATGGAGGCACCATTAGACGTAATCACGAAAAAGCTGCTATTTTTATGTTGTCATTTTTTGAGTGTCGCTTTACTGCCACTACTACTATTTTCACCATAATCACTCCACATGTGGCTGAGATTGGGATGCAGAGTTTGGGAAGGCTTAACTGCCATTGAACAAGGCACTTGGGGAGGCTTTGGCTCAGATGGTAGAGTGGGTTGCATACTAATCAGGAGGTTGGTGGCTCAATCCCCAGCTCCTCCTGTCCACATGCCTAAGTGTCCTTGAGCAAGACACTGAACCCTAAGTTGCTCCCGATGGTATGAATGTACTCCTGATGGTGGCACCTTGCATGGTGATCAGTCTCATTAGTGTGTGACTGGGAAAAAACATGTAAAAGTGCTTTGAGAGCACAAGGTCATAAAGCGCTATACAAGTACAGACCATTAACCATTAACTCTGTTAATGGTAAATTTGTGTGTTTTCACTTCTCAATAATGGGTTAAATTCAGAGACCAAAGTCCTGTGTGTTACTGTGTATAATTTGTATGTTGTGTATGTAACATACTGACAAATTAAATTATTATTTCCTTCTATTACTGTTTGTTCTCCACTCTCACTGTGTTAGGATAAACATGCCCTCTTTCTCTCTCTATTTATTTTCTCTCAGCTGAAGTAGTGACCTCTCTTGAGAGACCATCTTCCTCCAGCTCTTTAATGGTTTTATCATATTGAAGGGTCATTGCCACCAGAATGACCTTTGACCTTATTAGAAAACAATGAGTGGAGTTAATGCATGTTCAACAAACAGCTGAGCTCTCCTGAACAGTCCGGCCTCCCTTCATTTCCTCGGAGCTGCTCAGGCTGCAGCTGTAGGAGTTTTCAGACTAACTGGTGCAGGCAGCTCTGCTGTGGCTCTGATTTGTCTGCTAAATAAAGCTGTTTGACAGTTGATTTAAGCAACCGGTACAGTTCAGCAGCGCTGAGGGGAAGTGAATCAATGTCCCTGTGTTCTAGTAAATAGGAGCTTCACCCCTTGTCTTATGTCTTCTTTGAGTCAGTGGAGAGTTTTCGACCAATGAAGAAGACACTCAATGTTAATGTTAATGTTGGTACAGTGTCTCACAATGATATAAGACTAATTAAAGGGATGCATCATAAAACAACTGTAACGGGTGATTCTGAAAGCTTTCACTGATGCTTCCTCCTGCAGCACTGATCAAGCTTCCTGCTAAAAGCATATTGTTTGCTCTCCCTTGTCTGAGAGTTTGTAAATAATGCTTGGTGTTCAACACTTGAATCATACTGTAGTACTCTACACTAAATTCAACTTTAATTCGACTTGTACTGGGAACATCAACAACCACCCCCACACATGCATACTGTCTCGCACACTTCATGATATGCTGGGTGCTGTGCCACAGATGCAGACAGGCTGTGCTGCTGTGATGATAAAGGTCATGCTGGCTGTGTTGTGGGTTTTCCAAAGTGCAGTGAGAAGCTTCGGATGTGAATGTAATGTGAAGCAGGTGGAGAGAGAAACAGCAGGAAGCAGAGGGAGAGAAATAGAGCCTTCCTAAGATGGCGCAGCGCTAGCGGCAGCCTGTTACAGCAACTCCCCCCTGAGTGTGTTTTGTTATTAAGTATTTTTAAGCCTTTCTCCTCTCTTCGGAGTTGTTGTTTCCTTCTCTTCACGTGTGTTAAGTAAACGGTCAGACAATGGACCGTAACTTTTCCACTTTTCTGGTTGGGGGCATTGTTATTGTTTACTCGCGTGATCAGCTGATCGCGCTGATTAGGCCCCGACTGCTGCTGCCCGGAGCGAAGCCTGAGATCCCCGACGAACTTCGCAGAAGACGTCGGGGTTGCAGAGCTGGAGCTAAGCTGAAGGCGAAAAGGAGGAAATATAAACCAGCGGTACCGGCGATCTTAATGGGGAACGTGAGGTCGTTGGCCAACAAGACGGACGAGCTCGGCGCGCTGGTAAAGACCCAGAGAGAGTACCGGGAGTGCAGCATCATGTGTTTCACAGAGACATGGCTGCACTCACATTTCCCGGACCACAGCGCGGCCGTACCCGGCTTCAGGACTGTTCGGGCGGACGGAGACGTTGTTCGGAGCGGCAAGAAGAAAGGTGGAGGGATTGCAGTCTATGTGAACGAGAGGTGGTGCAATCCCGACCACGTGTGTGTGAAGGAACGTTTCTGTAGCCCGGACATTGAACTTCTAGCCGTGGGGATGCGCCCTTATTATTTGCCAAGGGAGTTCACGTCCGCCATTGTTATCGCTGTGTACGTCCCTCCATCAGCTGACGTAGAGGCAGCAGTGGACACCATCCACTCCACTGTGGCTAAACTGCAGACTAAGCATCCCGGTGCATTTTTGGCAGTTACTGGAGACTTTAACCAGTCTGGATAAAGTACTGCCAACTTTGCACCAGTATGTTAACTGCCCCACACGGAACAATAAAACTCTGGACTTACTGTATGCTAATGCCATGGATGCATACAGTGCTACTGCCCTTCCCCCCCTTGGTAGATCAGACCACAACCTGGTCCTGCTGACTCCCAGGTATGTCCCCCTAGTGCAGAGGCAGCCTGTGACCACCAGGACTGTGAGGAGGCGGACACAGGAGGCTAAAGATGCCCTGCAGGACTGCTTTGAGTCCACGGACTGGGATGTGATGTGTGGACCACATGGGGAAGACATCAACAGCATGACGGACTGTATCACAGAATACATCAAATTCTGTGAACACTCCACCGTACCATCCCGGACTGTAAAATGCTTCCCCAGCAATAAACCGTGGATCACCAGTGACCTGAAAGTTCTTCTTAATAAGAAGAAAGCAGCCTTCAGGTCTGGGGACAGGGAGGAGCTCAGGAGAGTGCAGCGCCACCTGAAGGAGAAGCTCAGGGAGTGCAAGGACTCCTACAGGAGGAAGCTGGAGGCCAAACTCCAGCAGAACAATGTGAGGGAGGTGTGGACGTATGAAGGAGATTACTGGGTTGAAGGGGAGAGAGAGACAACCAGGGGGCTCCCTGGAGAGGTCAAATGAACTAAACTGTTTCTTCAACAGGTTTAGTTCACCACCCTCATCTGTCTCCTCCACACCTCACACCTCCCAAACACCTCTGCTGCCTCCCCCTCTCCCCCCTCTGCCCCCCCTGGTGAACTGCATAGAGCCCTCAATCTCAAAGGGCTCTTCCTCCATCGACACCTTGACCCCCCCCCCCACACACACACACACACACACACCTCTCACCCCCCTCTCTGTGACGACTGGCCAGGTTAGGAGACAGCTGGAGAGAATCCACCAGCGCAAGGCTGCAGGACCTGATGGCATCAGCCCCGTGGTCCTGAAGACCTGCGCCGTCCAGCTGGCTGAGGTCCTACAACACCTCTTCAACCTGAGCCTGAAGCAGGAGGAGGTCCCGGTGCTGTGGAAGACGTCCTGCCTGGTACCAGTCCCTAAGAAGACGACTCCATCTGGCCTCAACGACTACCGACCGGTTGCCCTCACATCTCATGTGATGAAGGTGCTGGAGAGGCTGGTCTTGGCCCACCTCAGGCCGCTGGTGAAATCTTCACTGGACCTGCTGCAATTTGTGTACCAGCCTCGTGTGGGAGTGGACGACGCCATCATCTACCTGCTGCAACGAGCTCAGTCTCACCTGGATGGAACCGGTGAATCTGTGAGAATCACTTTCTTTGATTTCTCCAGTGCATTCAACACCATCCAACCACTGCTACTGAGTGAGAAGCTGCGGGTGGTGGGGGTGGACACGTCCACCGTCTCCTGGATCACTGACTACCTGACAGGCAGACCACAGTTTGTCCATCTGGGCAGTGTGCTGTCTGATACGGTGGTCAGTGGTACTGGAGCTCCTCAGGGAACTGTTCTGTCTCCCTTCCTGTTCACCTTATACACCACTGACTTCCAGTACAACTCAGAGTCCTGCCATCTGCAGAAGTTCTCTGATGACTCTGCAGTGGTAGGATGTATAAGGGATGGACGGGAGGATGAGTACAGGGCAGTAGTGGAGGACTTTGTGGAGTGGGCGGGAATAAATCACCTGTTCCTGAACGTGGCCAAGACCAGAGAGATGGTGGTCGACTTCAGGAGGAAGACGACGGCTCCACAACTGCTGAGAGTTCTGGGAGAGGAGGTGGACATGGTGGAGGAGTACAAGTACCTGGGTGTGTCCATCGACAACAGACTGAACTGGAAGACCAACATCAATGCTGTCTACAAGAAGGTGATGAGTCGACTCTTTTTCTTGAGGAAACTTCAATCCTTCAATGTGTGCAGCGAGATGTTGGAGATGTTCTACCATCTGTTGTGGCCAGTGAACTGTACTTCGCTGGGGTCTGCTGGGGGAGCAGCATTGGAGCCGGTGACACCAACAGACTTAACAAACTGGTTAAGAAGGCTGGCTCCATCAACCATTATCGGCTACAATCTGGATAGTCTGGAAAAGGTGGTGGAGAGGAGGACGCTAAACAAACTATTATCCATATTGGATAATCCTGACCACCCTCTCCACCACCTGCTGCAGGGACAGCGGAGCACTTTATCTAAAAGATTCCTCCAGCTCCGCTGTCACAAGGACAGATACAGGAGATCATTCCTGCCGACCGCAATAAGACTTTACAATAACTCACCTCTGGCAAAATCCATCACATAACAATAACACTGTTGACTGTGTTTCTTGGTTGGTTGTATATAATATACATATATATATACTGTACTGTATATACTGTATATACTGTGCACTTTATATTTTATATTTTTTACTGATATTTACTGCTATTTTATTGCTTTTCTATTTTTCTATTATTATCTTATTGCTTCTGTATGCTGCTGTAGCGAAAAAAATGTCCCCTCGGGGATTAATAAAATAACTACCTAACCTAACCTAACCTAACCTAACCTAACCTAACCTAACCTCCACTGCTAATAGTTTAAATTTGAATTTAGCGCAAATGTTTGAATGCAAGCGTTTGTAATTTTCATTTTTGCAAAAGTCTCCAAAGCAAATTATCTGGATGTAAATCACAGTAAAATGGCTACTTTCTTGCTTGATGATACAAATTCAGGAAGCACCTAACATCAGTAGATGTTATGTATGCTCGACACAATGCCACAGATGTAATCTACGACTCCCCTCTTTTCTGTCTCTGCAGTTGTTTTGTCGGCCACAGCTGTGTCCCACCTGATGGCAGGGCTTAGTCTTCTCTGAACCGCCTGGTGGGGCGAGCGCTGGCAGGTGGTGCTGAAGCTTTGTTCGTGATCAAGCAGGGTTTTTGTGGTCCAGGAGACAAAAGGATGGGTAGATTCACAGGCCCATTTTTAAATAAGCTGGTAAAACATAAACTTTATGTGGGCAACTTTAATAGATGTACATGTACATGAAACAGCATTTGTACCTATACTGTTGTGTCCCCGGATTGTAATCCAACCAATGCGCTCGAGCATTCTGCCATACAGTCCAGCCCCATTATGTACAGGATAGGTATTGTAAAAAAAGATAGTCAATGATGGTCCATTTTGAGGGGTTAATAGTAGTTTTTAATGTTTAACAATATTTAGATTAACTAAAAATTAATTTTGTAGAAGTTGATTTTGCATCATTTAAAATTATAGGTGTATATTAAATATGTGGAGCAAGTGGCTTCTAGTTTTAAAGTTCAGTGTTTAATTTGCAACTGTATGCATATTAGAGAACATACATCAGACCAAAAGGGAAATAAAAACAACAACATTTAAGCGGGTCATAAATCAGAGTTTCTGTAAAATTCTTATTGATGTTATGAAGTTCACAGGTTTTCAGGAGGACATGTGATCTGTTCTCTGATTTCTAAACCACTGCCAAGGTTAGACATTTACAAAGCTGCACACACATGTTGCCAGAGGTTACTCAGCTGGTTGGCATGAGACCACCAAACACACTTTTTAGCATTTACACCCACAAGTCTTGACTTAGGACAAAGACAGGATGGGAACAATAAGTGGGAGAGGAACCATAATTTAAGGGACCTGGGAAAGATGCATATCTGTATGTCGAACTCTGTCTCAGATCAGAATCCTCTCAGATTTAAATCAATGATCACTTCTGCTTTGTTTCAAAAAGGACAGGGACATTATAAGATTGAACATTTTAGTCAAACACTATGTATCCAGGGAAAGTGGCAGCGATGTTATCTTTTTGTGACTCTTTGTATTAATTAATAGCCCCAAACAGAGCACTCAGAAAGACATACAGAAATTAATATACTGAAAATGCGTCATATGTCTGTTGGACCACATTTGTTTCTGAATCAGTACACCAAGCAGTGCTAGTTTTCTTACATTGTAGGTCTCTGTGAGTACATCCATTCCCTGTACAGCCTTTTTCAGACAATAATTTTACAAAATAGACTCATTGAGTGGCTCCAATTTGAAAAATTCCATGCTGCGTTTCGGTTTGGAAACAGACATCAAGGGGAAAAAAAGGGTTACGAGGCATAGGAGGGAAGCGTGATCCACTCAGATAAGAGCCACACAAACCACTCCACTCATTATTGTGGTGACAGCTGTGAAGGGAAACGTGCATGAGGAGATTAATGAGGATTTGATCCGGTTCAACAATTCCCCTCGCGATTATTATCACTTTTCAATGCGGTTTTATTCAGTGAAAGAGTGATGACATCATCTCTTGTCAAATAGTAGATCTCTGAGTCTTTGTGTGAGATTCCTCACTTTATCAGAAAAAGTGTGGGAAGATTTTACAGAACTCAATGAAAACCATACGGCAGCAAAATAATGGATATATCCTTTTTGAATCTACACAATGGACAGACCTCTGAAGTTTTCCTTTTTATTCTTACAGCTCTCTTTAGTGTTTTCTGAATAATTCCTACGCAAACATTCTGTTGTTCGGCAAACTTTGTCTCAAATCAGAGAATCTGAGAGGTGTGAGGATTTGCAGTTTGCTGAAATGAAGCATCCTCACTTCCCAAAGGAATAAGACCCTCAGCATTTTTTAGTCAAGAGCCAGATACAACCGCAACGTTCCCCTTTTCAGATACACATCCGCTTCATTGTTAATCTCAGAAACTGTGTTTCTCTCCAACCTTTTGAAAGATGCTGAATCGAACTTCCTTATCGCCCAGAGCATAAAAGAAAAAAACAAAAAACAAAGGTGGGAGGAAGAGAGAGACCCAAACAAACAAAGACCTGAAACCGTAAAATTTTAAATTGATTTCTGTTACAAAAGCTTCTAAAAAATATTGATGGAGAAAGACATTTTACATTTTCTGTCATTATGATGTATCTGTACCCTGCAGTAAAACCTGTAACTATTTAATAATCAGGTGCAGTTAGCCTTTTTTTTTTTTTTTTAACTCAGAAATGTAAATAATGTGCTAACTGAATATAAACCAGTTTCCATAGACTGCAGCAGTGCAGCAAATAAATAAATAAATGCTGTGGGGAAAACAAAAACGTGAAAAAAAGGCTTATTAATTAAATGTCGGCAAATAAAAGAGGAGCGGCGGTGGATGAGATCCTCTAACAAACTGCGATCAGCAGGTCCAGATCTTTCTGTGATGAGCAGGTGACTTTTCATTCAGTACCTCACGAGTGCTCGTGATCCTTATGAAGCTACCTGTGAATTGTGCGGGACACATTCAGGACCTGTGACGGCACACCTGAATAACGGGACTGGGTGGGATATCCAGGCAGCGATACGCTGGAACGACCCAGAGACAGGAAAATGCTGAGTCCTAAGAAGTTTTGACGTTGCTAGTATTTCATGGCTCCTCCTTGTTGTTGGCTGTCAATCATCATTCAGTTCATTCAATAACTCAGAAACGTCATCGCTGCACAAATGATATGTCTGAATAATTTTTCCCTCTATGATCTCAAAAATGTTTCCACGGTTGTAAAACACGTTCTCACGTATTCTTTAGTTTCCCTGCGTCTCCTTCTCACCACAATAATAAGAGCAGCCGTCTCTCCAGATTTGTGCATCTGATTAACACGTTCCTTTCAGTCGTACTATAAAATACCCACGCCGTCACTTCTCCTGTTTCTACTTTCAGGTTTAGTAAATATCGTTGCGGGTACTAAATTGTTCTATTTGCATGTTCCCTCCCAGTATTTTGCACCTTCAAGCAGAAACGCCCAATATTACATATGCATGCAGGAAAACAAGTAAAATGGACAACGTGTGATAAATTGCACATTTGAAAGACGCAATCCTCACTGTACGTCGTCAGTAAATATGCTTGGACATTTTTTTTTGCAGGTGGTGTGAAGTTAGCACGTGATTTTACACACGCAAACCTTCAGTGAATCAGGCCCTCTGTAGTCAATCCCCATGGACCCACATGTCAAAATGCCCAACTTTGCATAAGATATCAACATGTTTCCAGCCTGGTACACGGATGGTTTTTGGTCTCTAATTTCACAAAGTTCCCCGTTTATGACAACAATGACAATTATATTCAGGCTTACAGTTATAATCAAGGGAACATCTGCTTTGAGTGACAGGTGGTTGTCATGACAGTTGATGAGCTGCATGCAGGTTTCAGCAGCTATTCCTCATTTGACTCACCTCTGCCAACACACCACGTCTTTGTCCACTTTTGGATAAGCCAGGACTATGGTACTTTTTCACACAGGGCCATGTGGGTTTGGATTTTTTTTTCTCCCTTAATAATAAAAACCTTCATTTAAAAACTGCATGTTGTGTTTACTTGTGTTATCTTTGACTAATATTTAAATTTGTTTGATGATCTGAAACATTTAAGTGTGACAAACATGCAAAAAAATGAGAAATCAGGAAACACTTTTTCACACCACTGTATATGTGTATGACTGTCTATCACGTGACGTACGGTGAGAGGCGGAATTACACAAGTCACACCTCACTACGTGTAATAAAAGGACATGAGCAATCACTGTATTTAAAGTGCCCACACGCACACACTTATGGTGTGTGTGTGTGTGTGTGTGTGTGTGTGTGTGTGTGTGTGTGTGTGTGCGTGTGCGTGTGCGTGTGTGTGGGCATGGCTGTTTATGCTGCATTTTTTTGTGCATATTCACTTCAATTCATTTGGTGGAAGATATATTTTTTTAAACTGTACTTAAAAAAATAATCTATTTCACTGATTTCAGCCTGAAGATAAATTTACATAAATATATTATGTATAATATGTATAATCTTTTTTGCTGTTTTGTAATGAGGCCAGTTCCATCACACTACAGATGGTTGTTGAGTAGTTTGTTCTTCAAAGTTGTACAAAGGGTTAAGTGTGTTACATCTCTTTGTCAGAGTGGTAGAAATGACTGTGAAGTGTCTTTGCATCCCAACTAGTCTCTAATGAGTCCTTTCAGGTTCACTCAAACATCCAAATGGAACTTTTTGAAGTACGCAGACTCAAGTGGAAAAGAGTTTTATCACTCAGCCGGCTGATATGTTTAGTTCTGAGAGCTTTTGAAGAATCAGACGGACTCTTATTGTTGACACTCTTTCTCATTTGTAATAAAGTTCACTCTGTTTGTCATAATACGGACTGTTAAAAGCTCCGGCTTCAGTAAATAGATCTCTAACCTCCAACACTTTTATTGTGAAGAGTCAGTGACAGGCAGCCGAGTGGAACCAAGCAGTGAGGAGGAATCAGTCAGTGACCATCGCCTCCACATTTCACACACCCCTACACAACAACAAAGTAGGGGGCCAATGTAACACATTTGTGCACTTGTATTACACATGTGGATACATAAATCTGGTTACACAATCACATTGTGGGCAGTTGTGTCTTCTCACCATGCTGTAAATCAGGTCTCAGGTTTAGGAATGGTCAGTAGTTGTGATTAGGGTTAGAGTAATCCTTCAACAAATAATGTAAGCCAGTGAAATGCTGTCTGACGTGGTGGAAACACTGTGGACTGTGTGTGTTTGCCCGGGAAATAACAAGTGTATGTTGTGCATTTGACTTAAGGAGCAAGTAGGATTTTTGTTTTTATCTGTGCATTTTAACTTTAATGTGTGCACTAAATGCTGCTAAATTGAGGCTGACATGAAAGAGATGGACAGCACAACAGTGCAGGAAAGGCCTCATTAGTATGGGAGGAGTGAATCCCCTTGGGTAGAGATGAAATAGGAGAAGAGACATGGGTGGAGGTCAGAGAGGTTTTTCCACTCAAAATGCCATGAAGTAATCACGAGTTGTATGATACAGTTGGTTAAAGATTGAAGCAGCACCATCTGTGGAGTTATTGATGTGTTACTTTAAAGGCATTACTTTCTTCCATGTGTATATTGACATATATGTTTTCATGATGATTACTATGATAAATTTGACAAAACACTCCCAACTCAATGTCCTCTTGTTAGTATTTGTTTCTATTACTGTATCACATGGTCTTCATGAGTAGATGGACTTTACTCAGTTGTCGTAACAATGGATTTGAGTAGATGTTAGTCTAGCAGTTAGCATTTGTTGTCCGTGCTCATGTGTCATTAATAAGGTCAATATTGAGCTTCCCTGCTTGAATTTAAGCTAAACTGGATCGAAGCGCCTTCATCTGTGTGTGTTTCTGTGTGAGTGTTAATGGCATCAGGACAGCAGACGTCTGTATGTGCTGTTTCCAGTTCAGCTACTCCCACTGGAGCAGAGCTGTTTTTATTCTGCATGTCTCCACACCTGTCTGATCCTATTAGACCACAACATGTCCGCTGAACTCAACAACACTGTAACCCAGCAGATTGTTAAATGATGACCGTTCACGATGGAGAAAATGGGCGTGAAATCACCTGATAATAGAAATTAGATGTGCTTTCGATCAGTGGAGCCGAGCATTGTGTGTGATCACACCAAGGTGTTTAAATTTTGGACTCGATTTATGTTAAAATATCAGAGTAGATATATGTATGTTATGTTGGCCAGTACCTTGCAATCCTCATTTGAACATTTATATCACATCCTCACATGATGTGAACTTTGTGCCACTGTCGCAGGCCAAAACTCTCTCTGTCTCTTCTCCACCAAATTCACCAGGCGGAGTAATAACCCACACACAGACTGACCTCCATCCTCTGTGCTTCAGACCAGTCATGTCAATGTCGCTGTCTAGCATCCGATTTAGAGAGCTTTGATTGATTAAAAAAACAAACTCCACCGTGGTCTGGTGGTGTTTTACTGCAAGCATGTTACATCATGAGATTGTTAGAATTTTTTTTTTTTTAAGTTTAAATTGATGCCAACTTTGAATCAAACCCTCATGATTATTTGTTTTTACTCCAGATGAATTACTAAACCGTTAAAAAACTAACTGACTTGAAATTATGGAAATTGTAGTAATAATACTGATAATTATAATAGTGATTCTAATAAATGATCACCTTCCATTCACAGCTTCTGCACAGACTGCTACCTCCTTCTCAGAAAACGGAGAACTAATGCCCTCTGTTTCAAAACAACACTTTCTTTCACTGAACAAACAAGACAATGCGATTTAACCAATAACTCTGAATCCCTGTCTGATTTACTTTTTCTCTTCTACGTGTTTGTTTTTTCTCACTGTGCATTCGTCTCTGCTGAATCACCTGTCAAATTTGTCGAAAACAGTTTGCCTGTCTCTCTCTTTCTCATTTACCTTTTTATCATCCAGAGATACTTTCATTTCATTTGTATAGTTTTCAGCGTCTGCATGGTTAAAATGATATTTTTCACCTGCACACTTATTTGTCTTCTCATTGGAGTTGATGGGGAATAAAGCTGCTGTTTAAACAGTTTCTAGCAGCTGGATTAGCTGGACTGAAACAGAACTACGTCCTCTGTCTCTCCTTCTATATTAAATTACTCTCGTATTATATTTACCTTTCCCCTCTTATTAATTTCCGTTCTGATTACTGTTTGAGATGATTTTGTTCATGTCAGGTGTCTGACTGGGTCTTTGTCTTTCTCTCTTTTTGTTTTGTGGGGCTTCTGCCACCTGCTCTGCTCCATTCTGAACCGACGTGGATGAAATGTAGATAAAAACACCAGTTTTTATTATGCGAAAGTGCCTTTGTGCTAGCGTTTATATATATAGGTGGTATGGTGGTATGTGAACATGGAACTTTATGTCCATTATTGGCATATTCTTGTTCTTCCTGGCTGTTACACTCTTTAGTTTGCTTCACAAGCAACAACTACATATCATGTCCAGTTCCCACTGAGGATTATCTTTACAGGCTCTAACCTCACTATCATTCAAAAATAATCTGTTTTTACAGTTTTTGCATGAAACTCCTGGACTCCACTTTAGTTCTTCTACTGCTGCTCAGAGAGGAGAGTTAATCATTTGCGATAGTCGAGTTATTGACCACCACCAGCTCGAGCAGGATATGAGTGAGACAGACATGATGGATCGGCGAACATGACTCCGCAGTACTCCTCCGTGATTCTGCGCTGATGTAGTTCAGATGCTCATTCTCAATACATCTGCTTCACAGGCTGAACTGATCGGATGCTTTACCTGTAGGTCCTGAAGTAATTACATGTTGGAGAAAGACACCTGCAGTGCCCGAAGCGAACCTTCATTTGATCTGAAACACGCACCCATATAAGTAGCACCTGGTTCATTTATCTGCCAGTTTACAGGAATGTGCTTTGACAGCTTTGCTCCACTAACGGCATGCTTACCAAGAGTCCACAGTAAACATTGATGTATCCAACTTGGCCAGCAACCTGTGATGCAGTACACAGGGGGAGATCAACTGTTGTCTTAGTCAGCTCTTTTTATTGCGATGGACTTGTGACATTAATGGAAACTATGCAAAGTAATTAGTGGAGTCAATTATGAGTACAGTTAGCTTATAATTAGCATCATGTCAACAGACATGTGATCAGCAGGACCTCTTTTACCTCTGCTGCCATATTGTGATGAAAAGCTGCTGGACTTAATGGGATCATGAATTTTGTATAAATAAAACGTGTTTTGCGGGCATTTAATCTATTGTATGCATATGAAACACTCCGTAGCACAGCCCATCCTCCCAGCAGCACCTCACACAGACTACATGTATGGGTTCACAAGACAACTTTGGTTCAACTTAAGGGGGAAGGACGTATTGAAAGTACTCTGATTGATTTTGTCTTTCTGGATAATCAGAGTTATTTTTCTTAATTGTAACTATATTTAGTTTTGGCTGCAGCTATGAATTGATGATGCGATTGTTTTTATTAATACGTATTTATTTCACACAGCTGAACATTGACACTAAAAGTCCCAAGAAATCCCCAATTATGTCTTTTAACTGGCTGTTGGACACTTTCTTTCCTTCTCTTATAGCTTATCTAAACAGACACTGTGGCTGGTGATACAGCAAAGTAACTGCTGTAATGGAGAGATAGTGAAGTGGAAAGATAGTCTTCTTAATCACTGCCTTTCTATTAACTGTAAATCCATCTTTATTGTTTTAGGTGTTTACTAATGTCTCGTCTCCCTGCCTTGTCATTTAATACTACTTATATTTGCAATGAGATTCAGCTCTCTGTGGGGAGTAAATTCACAGTGACAGAGTCCAACACACTTTAACTAGATCAGAACCAGAAAACAACATTTCACTTTGCAGTCATTTGGCTCTCTGTTGGAGGCATAGTGTTTAAACCAATGTCTTCAGGGAAGCTCTCATAGGTTTTCCATGTCAGCTGAGAGCTTCTGTGTTGCAGCGGTGAGCTCAAATGTAACAAGAGCAAAACAGTCATAAATCAAAATGTTCTCAACAGAGTCACAGGTAATCAGCTGGGGTCTGGTGTGATGGAAACCGCTGGGATGGAGTCACTAGAAATAGACAGAGGAGCTCTTTATTCAGGACAGAGACCAACAACGGAGGAAACTAGAAACTAGAGCTCCAAGAGTCATTAACGTGAGAGTATCACAAAGTGTCTGTAGCGTTACCGTAAATGTTCCACTTCTGGAGGTCACAGCACAGAGTGGAGGGAGTGCTGTGTAATGTGGTGTCATATTTAGAAGTTAAATCAATTCAGATCTTCTCTGAACTGTATTCTGATACTTGATTGATGGAGAGATATTTACTTCTTGGACAGTTATAAAGAAAAGCTAGTGCTTCACCAACACTTTGGTAAAAGATGCAGTTCAGTGTGACCAATGAGTAAACACATTATCCCCTTATAAGGCTGACAGTTGCCATCAATTATGATTAAAAGAAAATCAATCATGCAGAACATCAATGTCTTAGAAATAATGAGCAATAAAGTAGAAACTCAATGCACCGGGTATCTGGTATGAAATGATCCGCGTTAGGTAATCATCTTTCCTCCTGCATGGCAAATATAGGTGTAACTTCATTATAGAGGTTAATGGGGGTATTATGAGCTAATTGCACCAGTCATTATGCCATTAACCTGGAGGCCACTTTATGTTACTCCCAATGACATTTCACCGGCAATATTAACAGGTAAATTTGTTCACACACCCGTATAGTCAGTGGCTGTTTAGGCCCAATTAGAGCCAAAAATGATGCTGCCTGAGCCACATCTGTCATATACTGTATTTTACTGTAGCTCAGTTCACTGCGGGAGCTTTTGGACTGTATTGTCACTGTCCTTGATGCTGAAATCACCAGCCTGAACGTTATAAATGGCAAACCAAATTTAGGATTTTTTTTTTTTTTTTTTTTTTAAACAACAAAGGAACCATGCTCCTAATGCAAGGTTTAAAAACAAAAACAACAACAACAACAAAAAACACTCCTGTATCAGAAGCCACTGGACACACTTTCAGTGAGCAGCTCTGAGGTGCTGAAACACTGAAACTGTTTTTTCTTGTCATCTTTCAAGTCTGTTGTGGGAAACAGTGATAAAGAGTCACAAATCTACCGTATATTGATTCGCCCTTGTATGTTTTCCAACTTATAGAACATCATACTTTCATTCTTTTTCTCTCTACCTTTTGGACAACTCTTTAAAAAAAAAGAAAAAGGAAAACAAATAATATTTTCTGTCTCTCTCTGCACTGTTCCCTAAAATGTAACTAGCATGATTTAGCATGACACACGCTCTGAGAGTACGATGGAGTGAAATGGCCACATTAAGAAATAGAAGAATAAGAGGAGCATTTTTCTTTTCTTTTTTTTGCATTTGGAGAACAAAGTACAAATGCCAATAATGAAGTCTAAATGTTGAGAATAAAATCAACATTTGACAATAAAATTAAACTTATGAAAAGTAAACAAACTACTAGTGGATATGCAAATTTTTGGATTTTGTAAAAACAGTTATCACATCACATTCACGTGATGAAGGAAACATTTACATGGTAAATAAGTAAGTATTAAGACTTTGAAGATAATATTGCAGAGATGGTCACATTCATGCACAATGAAAAAGCTGGTATTGATATTGGTTACACCTGCATGCAACACAGAGGATATGTCGTTCCCATTTTCCTGATGGTTAAAAAAATAATGGTATTCCATTACTATTTAGTGTTTTTATTGTAGGCTTCCATCAACACAATGTAGTGACTAAAGCTATCAATACAACCATTAATCATACTGTCATATGGCTTCAGCTTGTGGTACAAATCTGTATGTCAAAGCGCCCATAGATTGGGACCTTGAGTGCGGTAATGCCTGCATATGAGACGCTCGCCTGAAGTCCACAACTTCACGATCAAACAACTTGAACAGTTGTCTCGTTGTGTCTTGTAAAACAACATATCACTTGACTGTATTCTCTGTTTCCACTTCCTTTTAAAAATGCAAATATCTTAAAAGAAATCTTCCTCATCTAATTTTTTTTTTGTAACTGTCGTACTGAGAGTGTATCTTCAACAATGCACAATTCGCCTTAATTCATGCCCCTTACGTCACCCAACGCTTATAATTCTTCTCTGATTCGCTCTTCAGACCTCACATCTTTTCCTCACAGTTAGTGCAGCTCCAGATTCACTACCACTAACTTGAGGCTTTCACTCCGACATCCAAAGGTTTTGCTGGAGGACAGAAACGCTGTGGGCTGGAAATTAATTATGAATCGATGCGCTCGGAGGTCAGGAGCTTTGACCTTAGCGTTCAGTATCAAACATCAGTGGACTGCGCTCTCTGAATTGAATCAGAATTTTTCTCTCTAATGACTGGAATGTGATGAGGAGGATCACTTTACCTGCAGCACTGATTTCTCTGATTGGACAAATGTAAAAGCTGGAGAAATTATCTGAAATTATTGTTTGAAATGAACTACTACATCTGCCCCGTTTCTTGGATCACGTGATATTAATGTCCTCTTCCAGCACTGGTAAGACTTGTAATTTGCAAAGATATTAATGACACTAACTAATGTGAAATCATGTTCTACCATCTGCCGTAGAATTACTCATTACAAACAGTCGGCTGTGGGAAGCTTTGCATATTCATGAAGTTTGTTACACGGAGCCGCAATTTGAAACAGATTTTCTTTCCGTCTTGTTTGTCAGACTGTATCTACATATTTTGTGACGTGTTCTTACTCTGTATGTATTTCACACAGCAGGGTAAGAGGTAGGATGTGATAACATTACTAATCGGGCTCAGACTGAAAATTGGCTTTACAAATCTGATACCAAAATTTGAAGCTTCCCAAAATGTATACAGGAAACTATGAATCAATTTTTGTTTTACAAAGCATACCCTCACCCACAGAGAGAAATCTGATATGATGTGGCTATGAATAATGTATGACATCATGCCATGTGTATGCAGAAATCATTTACATCTCATTTGCCCAACTGAATTTTGCTATTCAACTAAAACATGAAACCTGATGTGTCTCGGACAATCAACACTCTTACTTCTCTGACTTTGACAGCAAACTATATTTCCCATTGTGCTGTTTTGATTCCATCTAATATTTGCTTCGTTATTATTGCTGTTGGCAGGTTGTAATGAAAACAGTCTTACTGTCCTCAGAGTCTGAAATACAAATGAGCAGGGTGATGGAAACAGGTAGGGAAAGTATAAACTACAAACACACAGTCCACTTGTGCCATGAGTTATTGTGGGTGGAAGCTTTACAAATGGAAAGTAGAAGGGCACATAACTGAGGATATAAAGACACAAGATTAAAATATGTTAAAAGGAAATTTAGCTCCAAGCAGAAGCCCACATTTCCAGTGAGGTCAAATTTCAAAAAAGCAGCTGGTGAACAAATGTGTTGACTTCACTGAATCTTTGAAGCACTTAGTGCTGTCCTATGTTTTGAAAACTATTGTATAAATATTGTCATTAGATCATTTCACTATTTATAGTTATTAATCATCAGCATATCCCCCTGAGTGTCAGCTGAGTGGCCATTTTCTGAACAGATTCGAACTGCTGCTTCCGTATAATGACTCAACTCTGCTAACTGCTGTTTACTGACCAGGGCTGCCAGTTTGTCGGAAAGTAAAAACGTAACCACGTTATTTGATTTGACAAAGGTTCATGTGAAACATCAATCATGGCCTGTAGTTCATCCAGACCATTTTGCAGTGGAGAGATAACATGAAACAACTGAATCATTTTCTGTTAACATGACTTGTAATATTTCTGCATCCAGATAAGAACATGCGATCTGTTAAAGTATTCCTGATGCCATTCTGCATCCCTGTCCAGCAGTGCATTCACTGAGGCAGAAACAGTGAGCGTGTTAATGTGAGAAAATCGTGGTTGTGGTGCTGAATGAAATCTGATGGATTTGTCCAGATTAGTCCTGCTGTCAGTTCTGAACCATGAAAGGCATCTTTTACTGACCACACAGAGAAGAGGACCCACATACACACTATCTGTCGGTAAGAGCATCGGTAGGGGTCGCTAATGTCCGTGTGAAAGCAGCAGCAGCAGGAGCAGCAGAATAAGCAGTGTCAGAGTCTCCAGCTCTCGTGTTCAGCTGCACAGTTCAGACTGGGAGTTCATCCTCGGCTCGGCTTCATCTGCAGCGCTTTCTCTTCTGGAAACTAACCGCTGGAGACGGAGCTTCGTCTGGAGGAGCGCGGAGCTGCGACTTAAAG
The DNA here is from genome assembly GCF_029030835.1 of Brachyistius frenatus. Classification (NCBI taxonomy): domain Eukaryota; kingdom Metazoa; phylum Chordata; class Actinopteri; family Embiotocidae; genus Brachyistius; species Brachyistius frenatus. Next base: position 3,397,780 of record NW_027210600.1, read on the forward strand.
GGCACCATGCGTTACTTCTGGATACACACCGTGTGGATCACCGGCGTCGCTTTCCTCTTTGGATTTCAAGGCAAGGGATCGTTTAATTCTTTTGCATGTCATGCCCTGACGTTTCCCATTAGGAAACAGCCGGAGTTGAGGGGGAAATGACATCTCCAGCGGGGTGTCTGATGTGCGTCTGTGCGTCCGATGCAGACTCGAGTTGCGGAGGTATGTGAGGTGACTTCTGCTCCAGGAAACACCTGACATGGCAGAGAGGTGAGGTGTGCAGTCCTCGCAGTGACGCCTCTGACTTCTTCTGTTCCAGTGGAGCACAGTTTGCTCTAAATAAAGTTAGTGATGAGTGGAGCCGCGCTCAGCTGACGGCGGTCTCCAAGTACAGTAGCGGTGTGGGACACAGAGGAGAGCGACACTGGAGGCTGATGGTGCAGCTGACGGCTCCAGAGGCTCTTCTCAGCACAATAGTGGAGTAGTGCGGAAACATGTGGAAGGCTGCTGGTCTGTCAGCTCAACAGTTGGAGTTATTTCAGGAGGCTGGTTTCTCTCGTTAGTGTAAAAGTTAGTCTCTCAGCTTCACATCTCCTTTCACTTTTACAATGTTGCACACTGTACTCCATTATAGTTTGGATCAATCATTTCTGACTTATTGGATTATCTTTGTCACTGCTCTAAGGGGTATGGCGTGTATGTGTGAGGTGGATGAGAGTGTGCTGCACGTGAGGGAGAGGAATGTTTCTACTTTAGCAATTACATGTCAGCAGTAAGTAAGGATGCTCTCTTGGCTGAAAGCACATTGGCTCTAAAATGAATTGTGGATGTTTGGTAGCAGAGTGGATCAGTCAGCTGCACAGTTTGACTTTATGAAGAAATCAGTGTAAGTGAGAAAACAGATCAGTCTCCACAGTCCGGGGAGGGATTTTGTGTTTCTCAGATCAGAACAGTTGCTAAAATATATGTTGATATAGAACTGAATGAAGTAAGAAGGGTGTTTGTCATTTTTTTATGATCATTTATATGTGATTTTCCTCCCTGTAGGCTTCTGTTTTAGCATCAAACATTTAAAAAAAAAGTGCGTAACAAGGTTTGTCATTCGTGAACAACAGAAGTTGTCGTCATTTTCAATTCATGTCTGGACCCCAGTAGTGACTAGTTTTCATAGCTTCATCCAAACTTCTTTTACCGATCCTGCTGCATAGTTAACATATTCAAGGCCTCTCAGTATATTGATATTGTATCAAAGTTTTGACATGAGACTAGATGTCGTCTTAGATTTTGGATATTGCAATATTGTGATGGTACAAGTGTTGTCCTTTCTTAGTTTTTAAGGCTGCATCATAGTAAAGTGATGCAATTTTCTGAACTTACAAGATTGTTCTAGCTGTTTTATGATTTGCCTTTAGCCACTTATTTATTATATTCAATATTACTGAATATTTATCAAAGATCACATTGTGTAAGTGTTTTGTGAAAACACCAATACTCACCCTACACTACCACACTACAATAATATATTCACAGTATCAATACGGAGATAATCAGTCACAAGTATTGTGATATTATATTTTGTCCATATGTTCTGTCCGTACTCTGTTACAAGCCATCATATTTCTATTATAATGAAAACTGATGTCCCTTTTTGTGACATGAAATCCTCTGAAGTTTCAACATACATTTTTCCATATTTCAATGAATTAATTAAACTTGCTGAACATATTATTGGATCTTCCACTTCTAAGAGCTGGACTCTGCTGACCGACACACACTCTTTTTCACTCTAATTCTGTCACTCTTTCTTAATTTAGAGACAACAACAGCACTTAATCACACCTAACTGTTGATAACTATTAACAGTCAGCACTGAAAACTAGATCAAAACCTTAGTCTTGTTTAGTCATGACTTTATCAGACATTGACTCAATTGTTGGATTAAATTCTGACTGAACTCACCTCTGTTTTGTGTATATTTTCTCAGGCTCTACCAAATATTTCCCTTTGTGTTGATCTGCTGGAAGAACTGAGTTGTTCGGGAGGGAGGGGAATTTAATATAGTCGAATGGAAGATATATCGTTAAGATTCCCGTCATTACCTCTCACACTAACTCCATTCTCAGCAGGTCTCAAGTCTTTGCCGTCCCCTCTAACTTCCCTCTCCTTTGTTCACACATACCCCGACTCTCCATCCTCCTCTACACTGACTCTTCCTTCCTTTTCTTAACCCACTTTACTGTCTTTGCTCTGCCGTCACCTCTTATTTCACAGCTCTTGTGATCTTAAGCCGTCACTTTTTCCTTTGTTCGTGTCTGTCCTGGAATCATTTTCCCAATGCTGTGTCCACGTGACAGGCAGCGGAGTCATTAAGTGCTGGCTGAGCCATTGTTTCCTCTGAGGGGAGCGGCGATGCCCCTCTCTCTCACAGCGGAGATTCTTTCAACTTGTCATCTGCTCAGACTTCAATTAATGTGAACGTTGCCCCTTTTCGCTGCTGGTTTTTCAAAGTGCAGCCAGTGAGGAGAGACAGGAAAGACTGTTTGAAGAAATGCGCATTACTATATTTTGGCATGCTGGCCAAGTGCAGCCTTAATGTGGACAAGACTGATTTGGAATTTGAAGCAGGTAATCAGTTCATCTACTTCCTGCACTAAACAAGTATTTAACCTTTTGCTGGGCATCGCACAGGTAGATCATTGTTGCACCTACTCTTTCTCCCTCTGACAAGGCAAGTCTTAAGTGTAAATTATAATCAATTTCCACTGCATTAGTAGGTTTTTCATTTGTTTTCTCCGATAAGTTGAGCAAATAAAAAACTACGCTGCCTTAATGGAAGTTCCAAAGATTTTTTTGTGTGTGTGTCCAGTCTGACACACTTACAACAAAGAATTGACTGCAGGTTCACAGTTTGATTCAACAGAGAAGACTTTGTGGTTTGAGGAAGCTCCTGATGATTTAGAGCAGCCTGACTGTCTCAGTACCAGTGATGCATGTAGAGTTATCATGTCTTGCATTGTACACCTGAATACATATGATTGTATGTTACCAACTGGTCATTGGAAAACATACTGCAAATGGGTCGAGGCAACCAGCTGATGAAAATGCAATGCTCTGCCTAAAGTCAAGCAGCAGTAACTCATTCAATACTTCATTAAATTCCCGTCAGTTTTTCTGCAGTTTAAATACAACACAGAGTTTATCTTCTCAAGGCTTTATGGGATGTGAGTCGAAGCTTGGCAGCATCACTTATCCAACGTTTTTGTGAAGGGACATACTGTATACATGTGTTGGATTATCAGATGTTTTTTCAGTGGAGTGGTGAGGAGCTACTGTAAGTGATGTTCAGTCAGGTGTGTTCGTTTTTACTCTCCAAAGTGGATAAAAAAAAGCCCTTTTCCTCCCCTCAGCTTCAGGTTTTAGCTGATAATTTGCTGTAAAAGTTGTGCTTCAGTGATCTCAACATCGTTTAGTGATCGGTGCGTCGGCCTCGGTGGGCTGAGAATCCTTGACAACAGAATCATGTAAACAAGGATGTGTTTTCTTTTTTCCAGCAGAGGCCTTCATGGTTGATTCATGGGGGACGAGAAATGTATCTGTCATTGTAGCTGAAGGTGCGCTCCGGTTCCTCTGACTCCGCTGCTGGTATTTCAGATAAACTTGTCGTTGCTGCTGAGATTCAGGCTCTCGTCCTGTTATCTTCTCTCTTACTGTCAGAAGCACATTTTCTGTCACTTCATAGGGAAAGTGAGCTCACTCTGTTTTCCCATATTGATATTTCTTGTCTCGGGGACATGGCTTTCTCATAAACAAATTGAAGTTATTTTGGTCTGCGCATTGCTGATTTGGTCTGTTGTAATTTGGAATAATTATTCAGAAAGTGTAGTACCCACTCAGTATATTATTTGTCTCTAAGGGCTGTGGGTTATGGCCAAAACATTATTCTGTTCACCGTATTATCTGTCATCTCTTCTATGAAGCTCCTGACCTCAGTGCCACGCTTTAAAGGACTCCATAGAAGATGCATATTATTTTTTAAGTATGAATACATTTGTAAGTTTTCGACTTTCCTCAATGTACTTAAATGTCCCCTTTAATTATTATTCGTACAGTGACACTGTACAATGTCTTCAAGTAGCAATGGAATGACTCAAGTCCAACCTTCATGTTGGAGGAAAGAAAGGAAAAACTCAGTGGATACTTCTTCTTTAGATGTGGTAATGTACTTTACAGAGAATCACTCGGAGAGTACATTTAGCCTTGAATGAATGTAATTATGTGTCTGCTCTGAATGCCTCCAGGTCTGTGGAGTAGCTGTTATGATGCATTTTCTGTCAAACTGGATCTTTTTGTTAATTGAATGAAGGAGCCACAGCAATTTGTACCACATAGTTGATGCATATGAATTAGATGCTTTGGTCTGTGTATTCAATAACTCCGACACCTCCATGCAGGTGTGTATTAATGACACATACATACAGTATTACCAGACCAGTTCTCCACGCGAAGGAGGCATGATGTTACTGGCTGTGGGTGAGAAATTTTGTCATGTAATTTCAGTGTGAGCACAGTATTGTGCAGTTTGATGCAAATGTTTCATGAACTTACAGGATTGCATTTATTATTAGATCTGTTATCTGAATCTACAAGTTTTGAAAATTCTTTTCAATGTCTGCGTTCCTTTTACCTCGTCAACGATCACATTTCAGTTTGTATACAGTCCCTCCGTGGAATCATGATGTTGCAATCCTAATGAGTGAGTAAAACAAATTCCCCTTGGGGATTAATAAAGTAACTACCTAACTTAACCTAATTACAATATCATAAATTCAAGCAATCGCTGCAATATTTGCAGGAGCTTGCAATTTTGCAAAACTGCCATGAATTTTTTTGCCCAAGCTCTGCTGAAAGTAATACAGCACTAAGTATCCTTTCCAAACAAAATCTAATGTGTTAACAATGTTAACAAAAATAACTTCTCATTTACAATCAGCAAGGTTCTGCTCCCTTTCCTGTTGTCCTCTTACCATCTAAACAAGCGGCATGCTAGCTAACTGGAAAAATGGAAGTGACAGGGTTTGTGGGAAATGTAGTCTTATCATGGGAATAGGGAGTATTTTGAATTAGTTTTATACATATTTCCAGTCAAAGGAGACATCACTTTGTTATAGGTCTGTGTTGAACTAATACTAATGAAAAAAAAAACCAAAGCTTTGATTTTTACAGCAGAGTAGCCTATGTATTCTATACTACATCCTTCTGTAAAAGCGCGTTCCTTTTATGATTACTTTTGTAACTTTGAACCAAATTGTTATGTAAAAATATTCAAACTAAAATATGTCTGTGATATCCAGTATGGCAATTATCGTAGGGAATTATTAAATATGATTATTTATCAGATAGAAGAAAAACATAAGAAAACAACTTTTACCACCAAAAAAAAAAAAAATCTATCAGAAGCACTGATTCATTTGCTGAAAGTGTTCCCCTTTTTTGCTACACTGACCTAATAAATCAGCAGATTCTAGTTTTCTTTACTTAAGAGTCAGTGAAGTCAATAAAAAAGAGGTGAGACTGTATTATAGGATTACAGGATTAAAGCTGTTTGCTGGGCCTAAGTGTTTACCCATTAAAACACATCCACATTTCCAATTTCTATTAATCCTCCATTCAGACAGGTAATCCAGTTGAGGAAAAACTCCTCCGTTACTGCATCATGCTGATAAATTCTCATTTCAAAGAAATTCAACTGTGGACTGTGTAACCTTTTTTGTGGCGTATGAGTGGATTAAAATGTTTACAAGAAATGGGGATACGAAAGCTAACAATATCACAGTGTGGCACAATCACAGAGTGTGCTAAATGGCTATAGATTGCTGTGTTTATTTAAGGATGTCCAATAACAGATGAGGTGGCTCAGGAGTTGTAGCGGCAGGAATTACCATAGTGCGGCAGGCATAACTGAGACACATTATTATGAACAACTCTGTATGGAAATTGGTGCAAATTCAGCTGGATAGCCTGCACACACTGGTCAAATGCTGTGATTAGTTCCAGTTGCAATCTCCACCTTTTGTCTGTGTAAACGTGCCAGATTTGATTTTGCTGTTGAGTCTACTTCCAGCTGCACGGGCTGGGCAAACAGTTATTTACCACACACAGCTCACAGCTCACAGACGAATTATGTGGAAAACAATTCAGCCATTTTCAATCAATTTCATGAGAACTACCAGCGATTGTCAATAGATAGATAAAGTGTCACATAGACCGAATGTACAATTGTGATTAAAAGTCATATTTTTTTAGGACAAACAGACCTTTTGAGGATGTTTAGGCTGGTCCTCACAACTTTAACGTGCACTTTTAAGGGTTTAAGACTTGGTTTTTACTGTGAATGTTAAAATTAGGAACAGAGTTGGGGTTAGGCACCTATTTTTGATGGTTAAGGTAATAGTTTAGAGTGCATTATGTCAATGATTGTCCTCACAATAACAGAGACCAATGTGTGTGTATGTGTGAATTTAATTTATTATCATCCAGTGTGCGTGTCCCATCAACCCAGATTAATGCTATCAAGCTGTCTGTGTGCTCGAGCAGCAGCTCAATGCAAGAACAAGACAAATAAACACACTTCCCTCTACTGTATGGGATACAGGAGGAAAGAAGTGACTAATAGATATAGCATCTGTTGAAAACTGTAAATGGATATGATTATCACACGTCCCAAAATGTCAGTAGAGGAAAATATTAATGAATCTTTCTGTGAATTATCATCCCAATATTTCAATATGAACTGAAATGTACAAGATGAATCAAATCCACTCACCTCTTTCCTCACAACACATCAGTCGTGCTTCAGTTACAGTTAAACGGATCAATTTACACACATTAATTTCACATGCAAACACAATTCTTTGATTGATCTGCTGTCTGTATGTAATAGAGTGTCTATAAAAGTGAACGTAGCTTCCGGCCCTGAAAAATGAGGCCGATGTGGAAGTGCCTTAAGCTGCGATACCACCGGGTGCCGTTAGAGGTTGGCTCCCAAAAGCTTCCGGCTCCATAGACTCCCATTCAACTAGTCTCATAAAATGATCAGTCAATAAAGTGTATCCACGAGTTATCTCGATTTTGCAAGCTGAAGTCACTCCTGCTTATTAGTTTTCTGGGGGTCCATCTGAAAATAATCCCGTCATTAATTAGAAAATAAGCTTTAAAAAGCCATGTTTTGGGGGGGGGCGTGTCTGTTTGAATGACAGGCCTGTGGGGCAGTCGGGTTATGACAGCGGTGGCTGGGACGTAGTATCGCCGGGTTTCCAATCAGATTGAGTCAGATCCCCCGCTCACTCCCACCCAGCCCGTCCAAATATGGTCTCTCCAAACCGCTGGGGACTAGCGAGATGGCGAACGCCAAATTCCAAACTCGAGGCTTCACATGGGCCGTTCACAAACAAATAGGTGACATCACTGCTGATCGCCACTTGCTGGATGTACAGTAGTTCTGCAATATTAAAGTGATTAATATTAAAGACTGAAGAGAGGTACATTACCTCATTCAGTTCAGTGTTTACAGTTGGGTCTCACTGCAACCTGTGTGTGGAGACTTGTGTCATGCGGTTAAACCTGCAGTAACACATTTTTTTTGCCAGTCGGGGGAAGAGGAAATGGGTTTAGAATATCACATTTTCAACTTGTAGTCATCATGTTTTGGTCTACCTGATAAATGAATGAACATCTGTCTGGCTCTCATAACACCCACTGTGTTCACCAGTTTGCTGTTTGATGCTGTGCAGGCATGTGTACAGTGGCTTTCTAAAGCTTTTCCACTGAAACCTGCTGCAGCAGCCAGGAATTACGCCGTGGGAGCAGTGAGGGTAAGGTTTAAGTCAGAGGAGGTGAACTGAAGCTCCTGCAGTCTGTCAGTCCTGGCTGGGCTTTCACTGGCTGCTCATGTGCTCTGCTGGCCCTTAACAGTCATATCAGACACTGTAAATAAAGCTAAATGCAGAGTGAATAAATGCCAGAATGAAAGATCAACTATTTATTTATTTAACAATGTGTTTATCTTGGCTAAAACGTGACGTGTATTGTGTTCTGTGTTCGACTGACTTTTTTTTTTTTTTTTTTTTTTTTAACATCTAGGCCTTCACACAGTGGGTGCAGTTTTTCCTGCGGTTAACCTTTAGAACCCAATGGAGGCAAAGTGTGTTTGAATTCACTCCTCTTTTTCTCGGTTGAATAGCACAGTGAGTATTCCTCACAGAGAAATGATGCTGATATCCCATGAAAATGCACAACACACGTCTGAGTGAAAGTGTTGCTGAGAAAATCGATTTTAAAGTCAATATTTATTTAAATGTCAATATGTTTTTCTGAACCGCAGTTTTCGTCATGAGCAGGAAGGACGTTTATTTTTCAGATTTTTCTGAGCTTTAGCACGCATGCAAATGAATTGGCAGACCACACTCAAAACTTCTATGGAACAGTCCGCGTTGATTGGCTCAAAATTTGGCCCGAAACAACTCCTTCTATCTCTCAGATCTGCTGCCTGCCTGTATTATGATGGACTATTGTACACTACAATACGATACATTAAGCATCTCTGTGTTTTTGCCACAGCCTATATCTTAATACCAGCTGCTACGATTTAAAAAACAATACTTCTGCCATTTTGAATCCATCTTTCCATCTGAAGAATGAGCCTGCATGAGTCTATTTGAAAATGTTTTGAACAGCTGTCGCGCTGTCGGTATGAATAGTTTTGATACAAGTATTTAGCTTTTTTTTTTGTTTTACACTTATTTTTCATGCCTCCAGTGTGCAAAGACCTTAAGCCATTTAAGTGGCCCACTTGACTCTATTAGGCTTTTATATCTTGTCCATTATAAACAGCACCACAAATGACCCTACAGAAAGTTGTATTTGGTTCGGCCATATTTTTTTTTTTTACTTCATTCATTTCAGCAATTTTCCCGACACTTCAGGAATTCTCCCTGACTAATTTGCTCTAAATTGTATGATTGTATTTCCATCACAGCCTCTCAGCTCAACATCAGACTTAATCTGTGACTCATTGGGTTTGCACCAGACCGTGATGTTAAATATCTTTACATTGTGGCCACCAGCTTTATTTGAAGCTTTCTCCACCCACAGACAGCGATGTCTTTGTCTCCGCTGATGTAAACAGGGCTTGTTCTCTCTTTGGCTGTTTGTCTCGAGGGTTTAACATCCCACATATTGATGGATGAAATAATAGAGGATGGAGGGAGGGATGGATGGAGATAGACAGCAGACATACACGGTCTTCATTTCGTCCCAAAAGCCAGCAGTTTGAAATGCTGCAGAGGTGTTTGGAGACACGCAGCCTCGGGCAGGATTTTATGGAGACCAAATTAATGCCATTCCTCTGCACCTGTCAAACAATTATATATTTCCTTCTTTTTACAATCCACATTGCCCTCATTTGATATCCCAGATCTGCCTTCCCCTGCACTGCAATGTTAATTAATGTTTCCAGTACAAATGACTGTATTTTTTTTAAATGGTTGATATTATTTTTGGATAGCATGACATTACTGGATGCTACTGACAGTGTTAATGAATCAGCTTTCAATGCTAATAGCTACCAGCAATAGATATGTTTGTGGTTCTGCCAATGCTTCATTTCATCTCACCTCAGTTCCATTATTGCTTATGGAAGCTGTATTTACAGTTCTGTAATTCATCCCGTCTTAGTTATGGTTTCTGAGATGATAAATTAATTGCTCTGAATAATATTAACTTCTGTCATTCCTGCCAGGTGGAAGCGTCAGTCACCACAGGGAGGTTGCTGATTACTGTGTGGACTCAGTCTTAGTGATGTTTGCAGATATGATCTGCTGCTCATAGCTTTATGTTTACAAATACGTCTTCTTCCTTCATTTATCTGGGCTAAAAGAAGACAACCAAAAATGACGACAGTACGATTGCTCTGGAAACGATTTGAAAAGTCGTTTGATGTATTAACGGATTATTTGTAATTTCCTCAATTTAGTGGAATATTTATCACCTGGAACCGACCACTAATGTGCTCTGATGTTGCAGTGCGATGTCATTATCAGACTCCTCTGAGTTCACACTCTCACACTGGGTTTATAGCAGTAAATATTGTCTGTCTTTGCGTGTTAAGTAAACAATACTGTAAATTCAGAGTCATAAATGCACATCAGGGGAGTACGTCCTCATGTGTATGCGGTACTGTTGCCTTGTTAAAGACTGTTTTGTCTGAGAACTGACCTCCATTGTTTATATCCACAGCCCAGAGCTCAATGGCAGGAGTGTTTCATATGTAACCCTATAATCTGTCCATTGTTGTCAGGGTGCTTTGCATTGCTGTGAGTGATACAGTATAATTATACACTGTGTGAAGGCGAAGAGTTCAGCCTCAATTTAAGTTTCCGAATGTGCTGATGTGTGTGAAAGTGATAAAGTTCTAGTTTCTCTGCTCCTGCCTTCAGCCAAACACCACATTTATTCTACTGACACAGTGGCTGCCTCTCCTGCAGATCACACACCATGGAGATGGCGTGTGATCTGCTGAAAATTAAGTTTGAAAGTCTAGAGAATCTCTCACTGGTTTTTGGTCATGGATCTCCACCATCCACCATCATATCTACTTCTTGATGAGAGAAAGATACTTCAGATTTAGATTAGGGAGCGACTAATTGCTCTCTAACTAGACAGTCATGGCAGGTTTATACAAAGTAATGGTACACAGGCTCTCTCACCTCTTGGTGTAATTCCCGACAGAAATGCTGCCTTTGTTTTTTTTCTGATTTGCTGTTTCGTTTGTCTTTGCAGTTCAGCTTTTTGCCCTTTGCTGCTTCACAGCACTGACACTTGGCAGCTGTGGGAATGTCAAGTGACTGTGCTGTTTTTTTATTTCTTTGTTGGGGGTTTGACAGAACCAAGGCTTTTGCCAAAGTTGCTACGTAATAAATTCTCTCAAATTGCTCAACTGAGATGTGCTGCTGTTACACAGGATCAGCGAGTGCAGAACTGGTAGACGTGGTAAAGCAAAGCCAAGCTTCTAACCAAAGGTCAGATCATATAACTGTTTGTTGTGAACAAGTGTTCAGCATGTGGCTCCAACAACTTCACACACGACACTCTGCCTTATTGTGTTGTTGTTCCTCACGAGACAAGTATCTTTGTAAGGGAAAGTTGACAACACTTAGCTGTAGTTCCCACTGAAACCTGATGAACCGTGCGTTCTTAATTTTCTATTGTAATGAGATAATAAAGTCATGGCAAACCAAAATAACTAAAATAACGAGACAAATATTAACTTTGGTTCCAAAAATTTAAGTCAGTAAAAATCTGGAGACGCTAGTTCACGTACTCCTTCTCACCTTGATTATAGAAATGTTCCTTATGTAGGAATCAGTCAGCATTATCTCACCAATATCTTCTATCGTGTGTGTGTGTGTGTGTGTGTGTGTGTGTGTGTGTGTGTGTGTGTGTGTGTGTGTGTGTGTGTGTGTGTGTGTGTGTGTGTTTGTGTTTGTTTGTTTGTTTGTTTGTTTGTTTTTTTGTTTTTATTTGGTACCGTTTATGTTATAAATGCAAACCTTGGCGGGACCAGTAGTTCAATGGGAACAATAGCCTGGTCATTATAAAGTCAAACATGATGTCTGTGTTCCTAGTTAAGGTCAGGGGTAAGATGTAAATTTAGCTAAGGTTAACATTAGATTTAGGGTGTGGACCAGGTTGTCCAGAATGAATAAAAGTGATGGATGTAATGTCCTAACACAAACGTGTGTTTGTGTGTGTCTGTGCGTCATGGTTGTTTGGAATGAATGCTTTTCTTTGCTGTGATCTCAGTGACACTTCTTGAGTAAATAAAGTTTAACTAGCCAATAGAGTCACATACATATTCTTACATATTCTCCACAGAGTTGCTGTGTGTCTGGTTCCAAAGTTACTTTTGGCTTATTGTTTTTTAATATCGGTACATCCACTGTTAGACATGGCTATGCTTGTGTTATTATCATCATTAATCACATCATATCTCTTCTTATCCACTGCTGCTGTCATTGACACTGTAGCAGTCATGTTTGCTAATGAAATACAGTTGACTTAATTCTAATATCTCCTCAGATAAAAAAAAAACCTTGTTGAAGATAAGGATTATTTGAGCTCTTATTTTGGTAAGATTTTTCACATTAAGCAGGGCCTGAGATGTCAATGTGGGGTTGAGTAATTTTTACAAAACCAGGACTGTTGTGATCTGAGTGTTTAGATTTTGAAGTATTACACAAAACAAAAATAAAAGTATATTAAGGTAAGAAAACCTGTAATGCCACGCTGCATTACATATAGATTGCGTCATCATAAACACACTGTGAGCTCAATGTGAGTTTTGTCAGGTGCTCATCCCCACTGCCTGCTGCACGTGTTGGGGGCAGATACTTGCAGTCCACTCATGGCACTAATGTTAATCACCTTTTCCTCAACATAATGCTGTTCCTAGTTTTGATTTCTCTTAACCCCACAATCGTTCTTTAAATTCTAGTATCTCAGTAATCATTCCTGCGATGGCGTGTTATGCATATGCTCTGTTCTCCCTTATACACCTGCAGCAGAGACTCATTGCCCCTGGCAGCATCTACCATTTAGGAGACTCCTAGAGAAGAGAGCTACATCAGTCAAGCACATGGAACACCGTTTGTTCCTATAAATAGTTCAGTCTCCTGTGACATGTTTCTCTGAGAGTGATTTATTTATTTTATTTGCACGAGGTGAACAATAATTTATATAACACCTTAGTGAACAACAAATTGCTGTTTTCTGAATGCTAAACAGCTGATTGATCAACAGCAAAGGCGTTAATTAGACATTGTTTAGATTGAGGATATAATTAATGTGGACTTCAATTAGTGATATGATCCAATTCCCAGTTTTTACACCACATGCAAATAATGGTTTTAATTCCCCTTAAAAAACAAAGTAATGGAGGTTAAACACTGAATATTATATGTGTCTGTTCCTCAGAACCTAAATTCTGCACTGAAGCATTTGCAAGTGATGCCGCATTAATCACAGTTTATGAAATGTACTGTGTAAATCGTTGGTGTAACATTAGCGCAATGTCAATAGCGGTCAAAGCAGCTATTTACTAACTCTAGTAATGTTGTTGTTTCACAGTAATGCATTTATGGGGTCACGCACTGTAATGAAGAGGATGTCTTTTCAACATGAGATGAATGACAGCCACTGCAACTGCTGCTGTTCACTGTGACTGTGGATAACTAGTCGCTATCGTTCATGGTTACGTTTAAGAAACGTTCACGTTAAAGTAGAGCTCAGATGATTGATGCGGCGTCTTCTTCGACAGCTTTTTATAGACGCTGTCAGTCCACAACCTGAGGTTCTTCTGTCCGTTCATGCAGCCTCCAAGCTGTCAATCATATCTCACGCTTTCAGTCATGAGGGGTTCAGCTGTCTAATGCCTGCGTGTGACAGTTAGGAAATATACAGCAATAATAATATTAGCTGTCAGTCCACAGCCTGACACTTACCTGTTCAACTCACTTGAACATCGCTCCTCAAACTGCAGTGAAAACTTTATTAAGGTCATTATATACACAGTCCAGTGATTACACACACACGCACACACGCACGCACGCACACACACACACACACACACACACACACACGCAGTATACCCACTCACGCACACTTTCACATCACACTTGGGCTTTAGCTATGGGAATACAGCAGCTACATTAACATAATAAATTAATATTAAGCATATTTATCCAGCCAGCGCGGCCTCATAGCAACAAAGCTCCAGCCAAGTGTTTATCTTGAATGGGTCCCTTGCTATCAGGATTAGCTCAGCTGACCACTCCAAACAACATGAATCAGCTTGGCATTGTTTTCAACCCAGATGGCATACAGTATAGGTAGCAACGGCAGCCTTAAGACCAACAGGTGCTAACTTTGTTTATTTTTAATGAAATACCGAAAACTGTTGTATTGATCACAGTTGTCTGATAAACTTAAAGTTTTCAACTACACTCTTGCTAGTGATATTGACTTGTATTTTGTTGTTCATAGTGTGAACTGCATCACTTGCCTAGATATATACATGGCAGTTATAAGGTCACAATCAGAGTCAGGGTTGATGAAACAGAAAATTGTCTCCTGGAGATTCACAGAAAAGCAGCGCTAGAGGTTGGATTTGACATAATTGTATTACCAAAACTGTCATGAGTACATGCATTATGTTGGTGAGAGCAAACCAGACGTGTCAAAGACGTTCCTTACTTTGAGACAAATCAGATCTTCTTTGCTTGTAGCTTTATGAGCCCTAGAAATAAAAAATAAACAAGTAAATGTCTTCTTTTTTCCTCTACAGGATCATTTTTAAGAAATTAAACCAGTCACACCAATTGCTTTTTCTACAGCACAGTTGTCTTTTTTGTTTAAAGGACATTCATGGCAGTGGTACAGTATTATATCAGAGGGTTCGATGCACATAAATCTCATTACAAAAGGTTATGTTCACTGTGAAAAGGGCTTTTTTGGGGGGGGGCTTGTAAGATTTCTCAAATCGTGGCTGATCAATGTGAGAAAACCTTTCAACTCCAACTTGTTTTAAAAGGTCATAAAACAGAAAATTGTTCCTTTTACGCAGTGTATCTTGAAATCTTTGTTTGCATGGCCTTTGTTGACCTGTGGTTGTATGTAGAATATCTGAATCCAATAATGGGTCCCAAGTTATTTTTATTCATTTTATGCATTTCTTTGCCAGAGAAGGCACTGAGCCACTACACACAGACTGATGTTTATGAATCTGCCTGCATGAACAGATGTTGTCCTTGGTCTCTGCACTATAGGTCATAAAATGTTCACCTTTTTATTTCAATGAAGTAAACTCAGCCTCACCCTGGAATAATAATAAAACGCATACAATAATGGTCAAAGTTAACCAACATAATGCAGTATTCTGAGAATACTGATTCACTACATTCAACTAAGTGAGAAATATGTGTTGTGGGTTTTAAGTAGTTTGTAGATCTGTATTTGCCCCCAAAAAAACTGTTGGAAGTTTATTTACATGGTACAGTAATTGGTAACTTGACAGTTAATAACAGCTTTTTTTTTTTTTTTTTAAATTATTAAGGCTGACATACTTTAGTTTATGGCTTGACAGGTTATTGGTTTGTAGTTTGGGATGGTTGGGAGGTTAGTAAAAGTTTAAAATCCAGCTGGTTAATTGTTCCTCACATATAAAATGGTGTACATTGAGTCAAGCAGAGATGAAGCTCCAAATACAGCTAAAGTCTGACAGTATTTTAGCAAATTAAAATGGGTCCTGTTACAACAGCAAGTGGCCTGATTGATAAATAACCAGTGCTGTGTCTCAGTCCATGTACTTACACGTGTGGTATGTGAATTTTGAAAATCTAATGTTTTATTAAATTGACATTGCTGGTCTGCACTTACCAGGAATTACCTTAACATTTTACTTAGGGATGGGGCATGATTTTTTTTAAAAAGATGAGTTATTCCTTATGCCCTATGTTTTTACTCGTGCCTGGTTGTAATACATTACTCCCGTCAGAAGGTGGCATTAATGCACCTAAAAGCTGTCTGCCTGCTGCCATTAAGCAACATTAGGAAAAGGAAAACATGTTGGTATCAGATTCTGGAGATTTGCAGGGCAAAAAAAAAAAATTGAACTATGAAATTAGATGCCATAGTGCGAACAGCAGAAACATGCAAAGATGACTACAGTTGTCAAAAAGTTCCGTGTGAATCTCCTTCAAAATATGAATGAAGATGAGATGCAGTGCAAACTCGGCAGGGAGAGCTGGCATACAAGTCTACCACAGCTGTGCACTGACATTAGAGCAAAGCACCGAGCAACCGAGTTGCACCAACAAGTATTTGTGTATAGTCAATTAATAATTTAATAATCCAAAACTAATTTCGAATAGCACTTTTGCTTGAAATGCCCAACCGTAATTTGGGTGCATCACCCACCAGATGTGTCCCTCCCTTACTGCTACGTATCCAAGGATGCAACTGTTGAGGGACTCAGTTTGTGGACTGGTACGAGTACACCATCCGGGCTCTTATAGATCACTGCATTGACATAGTTAATGCACTGAGGCGCTCGAAATAGCAAGTTGAAGTATGTAACTACACGATTTGAGAGGCAGCCCAAGTCTTGGGTTCTTACTGGCAAATGCTGGCGTTTTCATCAAAATGATGGGGAGGTATGGCTTCATTGCTCTGTTGTAGCTTCTAACACGTGGTTGATCACTTCCACATGTCCAGTCGGTTCACTGCACTGTCTCAGTTTGTAGTGGCGATCATCAACCACCGTTAGCTCACCCACCGAATCCAACAGCCAGTCTCTGCTTATGTCAAATGACAAGGGTGGACTTTTTGTCTTTCTCGATTGCCGTTTATAAAAAAGAACCAGAGGTTGTTTAGAAAGTGTTTTACGCAATTACAAACTGAGAGCAGCTGCGGTGTTGACCTACGCTGCGTGCACAATTATTAGGCAAGTTGTATTTTTGAGGATTAATTTTGTTATTGAACAACTACAGTGCTCTCGGTCAATCCAAAATGTTAATAAACCTCAAACCTGAATATTTAAGAAAGTAAAAATGAGGTTTTGGCTTTCTTATGATAATATCTAAGTGTGCAGAATTATTGGGCAACTATTAGTGTGCATAATTATGATGCAACTAAATGAAATACGAAAATGTTCCCATCTCACTTGTTTGTTTTTCATCTGTTAAAGTGAGAATAATAAACAAACAACTCAAAATGTACAAATAAACATTTCTGACATGAAATTAAAAAAAATAAAAAAAATCAGTGACCAATACAGCCACCCTTCGTTTCAATAACAGTAATAAGCCTTCCATTCATGGGTTCTGTCAGTTTCTTGATCTGTTGACGATCAACTTGTTGTGCAGCAGCAACCACAGCCTCCCAGACACTGTTCAGAGAGGTGGACTGTTCAGGAGGTGTAAACCTTCAGCGTAAAAGAAGGACCCACAAGTTCTCAATAGGGTTTAGGTCAGGTGAGGAAGGTGGCCATGTCATTATTCTTTCATCTTTAAGGCCTTTACTGGCTATCCACGCAGTGGAGTACTTCGATGCATGCGATGGAGCATTGTCCTGCTTAAAAACCATGGCCTTCTTGAAAGATGGAGACTTTTTCCTGAACCACTGCTTGAAGAAAGTGTCTTCTAAAAACTGGCAGTAGGTTTGGGAGTTGATTTTGAGTCCATGTTCAAACCGAAAAGGTCCAACTAGCTCATCTTTAATAATACCAGCCCATACCAGTACCTCACCTCCCCCTTAATGGCGTCTGAGTCGAAGTGGAGCTCTGTGCCCGTTACTGATCCGGCCACGGGCCCGTCCATCTGGTCCGTCACGAGTCACTCTCATCTCATCTCATCAGTCCATAAAACCTTTGAAAAATCTGTCTTCAGATATTTCTTGGCCCAGTCTTGACGTTTCAACTTATGTGTCTTGTTCAGTGGTGGTTGGGTTTCAGCCTCCCTTACATTGGCCGTGTCTCTGAGCACTGAACACCTTGTACTTCTGGGCACTCAAGGTAGGTTGCAGTTCTGGAATATGACGGCACTGGAGGATAATAGCTTCCTGGTAGCTTCACGTTTGATTCTTCTCAAATCTTTGGCAGTTAATTTGCATCTTTTTTTTTCTCAACACGTTTCTTGCGGCCCTGTTGACTATTTGCAACAAAATGTTTGATGGTTCTGTGATCACGGCCCAATATATTAGCAATTTCAAAAGTGCTGCATCCCTCTGAAAGACTTTTTTTTTTTTTTACAATTTTGGACTTTTCAGTCAGTTAAATCTGGTTTTTGGTCCATTTTGCCTGAGGAAAAAAACATGCCTAATAATTATGCACACCTTGCAATAGGGTGTTGATCTTAGGCCACACCCTCCCTCATTACACAAACACACATCACCTGATATGCTTAACTCCAACAGGCATTCAAGTTTATACAGCTTGGAGTGGGGAAATATGCATACAAATGATGATATGGTCAAAATACTCACTTGCCTAATAATTGTGCACACAGTGTATTCTGTACTAAAGACAATCTGCAGTGAATGATGTGACTCACAGTATGTAACCTGGTACATCTGATATCTCTGCCCTCCTCAGAACTGATACTTTCTAAGCAATCAACGACTAATGAGCACATTAACACCATTTATGTTGACACTAGACCCAGTAAACCTCTCTGAAATGTTTAATGTCAGTGCATTTGCCTCTGCTTCTCACACAGGATGCTCACCTGTTATTTAGGTTGAAATCAAAGAGGGGGATATAATGAAGGCATATTCAAGACACATTTATGGTATCTGGGAGGCTTGTAATTTTTATAAGACTAATAATTGGTGTATTTCATGTTTTTCTGTTGGTAATGTGATCACGGGTCACCTTAATGAGGTCCACTCTGTCACTTGGAAAGTAATACTCAATGACTACAAGATGCAAAGCAGACAGAGATTAGTAGGTGATGATATAAAAGAAGAATGATGCGGAGGGGAAACAAAGACAAATCGTCGGGGTGGGGATATTTCTCTCTCTGGTCATCCCTGTGGAAACATGTCATCACTCTCTTCTGGTCCTTCCCTGGGGTTTTCCACTACTCTGTAACAGGCAACAAGTCAGGGTTCAGAGCACATCATAGATAACCTGCTCCTTATCGGTCACCATTTTTATAGTAACTCTTCCTCTCCACTGACCAAATGAAAGCCAACTGATCTGATTGCCTGCGATGTGTTATGTGCTGTTAAAGGACCAAACAAAGGTGTGTCTGTGATGGGAGAGGCTGAAGCTCTTTAGAATCATATGATTACAATATTAAACAATTGAGTGAACTATTGGAGCCTCTTCCGACTGACTTTGGGCAAAAGCGGGTGAAACCCAGGACAGGTCGTCAGTCAGTCACAGAGCCAACACGGAGAGACAGACAACCATTCACACTCATGTTCACACCTCCAGCCAATTTAGAGTCATCAATTAACCTAACACATTTTACCCTTGGACTGTGAGAGGAGGCCTTAGCACCCACTTCTATAAACCCATAACCTTCTTGCTGTAAGGCAGCAATGCTCACCAATACACCACTGTTTTGCCACACAGTCTAACCAAAGGAGTCAAATATTTGAAAGACACAATACATTTGAAAATATAGCCTTGGCCATGCCATGTATCGAAAAACTGCCACTGGTGTGTAGCTTCATCTAGACACACATCTTCCCTAATTGTATATGACTAGTCAAGGCAGTATTATTGACTCTTGTCTTGTTATTTTTGTGGTTAGCACCTCTCCAGTCCTGGTATGTGTTCCCCCTCTCTTGCTTCCAGGTTAGGTTAGGGTGTGTTCAGACTTCTTGTGACAATGTGTTTAGCGTCACTGTCCAAGGTGCTGAACACTCTTTCTGACAGTGGAGCATATCTTACCATATCTGCTTCATCACAGATGACGTGGGCCAAGTATAACAAGATGACACCTATGTTGCTCTATTTTTTTATCAATTAAATAATATAAATTATTCGGGCCTCTTTCAACACAGAAAAGAGATGCTCCTCGTTGATCCCGATCTTTAAATTTAGTACAGTCTAGCTACTGACAGCTCCTTTAGGGTTCTCTTGGGCAACATGGATACCATATCAAAAGTTATTATAGGAAAATTAGATTATTGTAAAGTGGTAACTGATCATTCTTGCCTGACATAATAAGTGAACCCGAGAACTATATTTATATAAATAGTATATTATTTTGTATATTTCACACCCCTAGCTTACAAACTAGTATGATATCAGTGGCATTGGGACTACATGCAAATAAGAACATCACCAGCCATGAATAGTCTAACAACTAAAGTAACAGAGACTGATTCAATATATTTTCATATTATAAATGCAGACAGTCTGATGAACTGTTAGTATAATAGCATTATTTTATTCATGAAGTTAATCTTCAGCCTTCTAGTGAGTTTAGATGGAGGGAACAGTGTTCGGTGTTATTTATTTATTACTGCCTGTCTCCACTCATATCTCTCCCTCACCCTCCAGTGATAGATAGATGCATTAAGGCTCCATTACTTTCTCCAGTCTGGCTGAAGTTTCATCTCATTAGTCACATCCATTATGCTACATTCAGTTTGTCTTTTGTAAGTAAACCTTGGTTAAAGGCAAAATAATAATGCTACTCAATTCTGGTAATGTGTCTGATAAGAAGAATAAATAAAGTTAAAGTGCCAGAGTCAAGGAAAGAAGAAAATAATGATGTTGTTTTCCTGGGATGAAATGAGATGAAATATGTTGAATGTCGGTGGATATATTATTATGTACAGAAAGGTACTATTCTTTTGAAAGAATGCTGTAAAATGCAAATATGTACTATTGGTAGAGCTGCGTGATTAATTGTTTTAAAATCACAATCTTGAAGCATACCTCTATGTGATATCATTTTTAAATGACCTCAGCAAATGATCACGTGGCAAACCTAAACGAGTTTGAGTAAGACACAGATGGAAAGACGACGCTCAGAAAAGTACTGGTTCAAAGGTTAAATAAGCGACGACAAGAGACTACAGTTGATTGTTTTTGTGTTCAGTGATTCATGAGGATTAAAACAGAGCATCCTGTTTCCCTTATGCAGAGCTGATATGCAGCTATCATGCCAAGTTCTGCCTGCCTGCTGAGAATTACATGTACCTCGCAGGGCCACTCGCAGCTGCAAGAAAAACTACCAGACAGTGTAATGATTTGCTAACTGTTTGAATAAGATGTTTTAAATTGCACACAAAGTGCCATATTATTGGCGAATAGGACTGCAAGGGTCAACTGACACAATATGCAGTATAATGTGTCGGTTGACCCTTGCGGTCCTATTCTGTTTTGTTTACTTAGGTAACACCTCACCAAAAGCCTAATGTAATCTTGTCTGTCAGGTTCAACAATTATGATGAATGATTTGAAGTCTGTAGTTTCTGAACCTTTTGAGTCATCAGTGTTTCATTAGACTCGATAGTAGCATTTCATCGACATGACTGATCTGAAGTTGACAAGGTTTCTTTGATTAATCGCAATATTTATTTTGTTATTAAAATTTACTGGAATATCGTATGTCCCATATTAGGCACCATCATATTTATTTGTAGTCATCTTCATCAGGTAAATTAAACCAGTAAACATTTATTTTGAAAATAGATTCTTGATCTAAATTCTAAGCAAAACGATCGTGATTCTAATAGTGTGTGTGTGTATATATATATTATATATATATATGAAAGGGATTAATCATTTGTAGAACATGACAGTTCACCTGGTAAATACCCTACGTATTAAGGGCAACAGCAAAAGTAGGGTATTTTTAATTTTCTCAGGCAATCAAAATGTTGCATTTGGTTCGAAAGGTAACTTCACGTCTGAAGATTAATGTTAATTAACAGTGTAAATGAAATGTGGTGGTGAGATTAAAATGATCCTGCTCCGGTTTATCAACACCTTAACTACACACATGCACAATCATCTCAGCAAATTCTAAACGTTGCTGATGACTAACATGTTAACTAAAAATCCTAGACCTTGCAAACCTTATATTTTTTTTCATTCAAACTTGCATTTCAGTTTCATAGTTTTAGTTGCCATTTTGTTTGGTAAATTCGGTCACTAGGAGTTTCACGTTGAGCGGAAACAGACAGGATGATGACCATAAAAGAACGGTGACAGCTGGAAAGACAGTTGGTTGCTGTGAAGGACCAGGGCACGGGGAGTACAGGTTTGGCAAACCGAAGCGGGCTCTCGCGCTCTCCTCCATACCATGAGTGCAGATTGATTTATGGAGGCCTACCTCTGGAGCCAACTGACAGGGGGGCTTATTATCCAAACACAGCTGACACGTTTTGAACAAATGAGGATGCGAACGGAATCTAGAATGCGAGTATGCAGACGAGTGCCCGCACACGAGGACGTACGTGTGCTGTGCTTTGCATTTATGTGCGATATTTATTCAAGGCTTCTGATTTTTATCTTTATTGCCTAGTTGCACTGCTCTTTGTTAATAGGCAGAGTTTTCCCAAACATTTTCTCTCACTTTATTAGCCAATAAATTAGTGGGGATGATGTTTTGTTGTTGTTGTTTATTTTTTTTTCTACACATCTGAACGTTTCAGTGCAAATTATAGTGATACAAATAGAAGCATATTTGTGTTCAGCATTGTTAGGCAGAGAGGGTGTAAAATATGAGTCCTCTAGAATCACATTTAGCCTCCCATGAGGATCAGTATTCCAACATTCACCAAGAATGTAAAGTATTATTTGACACGACTGCTGTTTTAATATCGTCCCCTGGAAGCTGTATCTTCATTCCTGCGGTATCCTGATGAAATATGGATGCATGGCATGCCTCCCATGTCTTTTGTAGCCTCCTGTGCAGCCCCCTGGCCCTTAAAATGCTCTATTATTAATATCAATATTGCAGAATCTCCCACTAGGTGAGATCATGTCTCATCCATATGCCGGGTCTCTCTGCTCTCAACCAAGCGCGACTAAGCTGTTTCTCTGCTAAACCTCATTCAACCTCTGACATTTTGCCATTTTCACTGGAGATGAGATCTCTAATAAAAAGCCATCACTTCTAAGTGTTATCAGCATTTATAAAATATTTCACTCCTGTCACTGTAACATTTCAAAACCTACTATATTCCCTTTTTTTTTTTTTTTAAATAGGTAGGATTTATTTATTTTTATCACCCACTCTCTTCAAATTCAAAGATTTTGATTTCAGACCTGACTTCAGAGGCAACTGCGGATCTGTTTCTTAGTAAATGTCAGGTGAAGCCTGTCAATCACAGTTTACTAAGGTAATTGTCAGTCTTAAAACTGCACCCAACCAATTGTCCATTGACATTTTCTTCCTCCTGTCAGTCCCTCTTATTTCCTGCAAAACACTAGTAATGGGCAGAAAGTGAGTTATTTTCCTCTTTCTTTTCTTTTTTAAAATGTCCATTACTACCCTACAAAATTGCAACAATGCTCTTGTGTTGTGTTTTGGCTCAACCTCAATATACAGGGTATGGGCAAAGTACTACAGTTTCACACATGGTTTTATTGCAGCAGTCCCTCCATGATGTTGCAGCATTTGTTTGTGATTATTGAAATCAAACATGTTTAATTTTGTAGCAGCATCGTTTGGGAAATTGTGATGTAATTTGCTTTTTTTTTTTTTTTTAACAAGTACCTGATAAAGGATAATGTAAATTCAATTCCTAAGATAATAAGCATGCTGTACATCACATACATATTTTACTCGTTTTTTTTTATCATTTGTTTTATTTGAACTTGTACTAGTATTTGAAATGTACAAAAAAAAATAATCATAAATTATATGGCCTTACAAAAGAGACTGTGGCTGTAATATAGAATGCAAATCCTACATCTGCTGTACAAATAAGAGCTTTAAATGCTTTATAAATAAAATAAATGAATACATAGGCCTACTATATGACAAAGTAAAAGACAAAGATAAACAAAGTAAAGTCTCGTAAGACTGGAAGTGTGTTTCAATTTTTTTTTTTTAACATACTCACATTCACAAGTATGGTCTTCCTGCTTGTTTTTTTTTCAGTTTGCTAGTATGCGGTGTGTTTTGAAGGTGAAAAGAGAGGGGGCAGAGCCGAGCTGATTGTTTTGTTTGGACTGGGTACTTAATGGCGTAATGCTTCCCTCTGTTGAAGCGAAATTGTGAGTATTTTGCAAAATAACTAGCTCAAAACATATTGTGGAGATTTCTTGAACTTGCGTTAATTATTGTGATCACAAGATCATGATTTCTTGGAGGGACTGGTTGCAGAGATATTGCATACTAATAGATTAGTGATAGGTTCAGTGAAAGTTGTCCAATCTATGAATTACACACGTTCCCACCACCAAAAACACATTGTTCAAAAAAAACTTGGACAAGCAAAGGAAACAGTCACACTGTGGACACTGAATACTTTTAAAGAACCAAAGAATGAACAGCTGCAGGCCCTTAAGGATGAAAGGTGATGCGGAAATTAAATCATCTTTTTTGAGATTTTACAGCATCACAGTCGTGGGGTGGAGATATCTCCACCTTTACCACCTTTATTCTGACATTTCCTTGAGACAAGAGTGGCGTGAATAAAGGTGACGGAGGAACAAGAGGTCACAGACTTCAGTCTTCGTTAACTTCTGTTAGGTTTCTGTGTTTGTGTGTGTGTGTGTGTGTGTGTGTGTGTGTGTGTGTGTGTGTGTGTGTGTGTGTGTGTGTGTGTGTGTGTGTGTGTGTGTGTGTGTGGCAAGAGGAAAATAACTACGTTCGTTAGAAAATGGGGGAATTTGTGTATTCAGTAAGTGAAAAATGTTAACCCCTCATGACTGTTGAAAGCAGAGGCGAACACCTTGAACTGAACAGGAATGAAACGTGAAGAATGTTAAAGCCTTTCAACGGGTGTCAACAGCTCTGCTTACATAAAACATTCTCTGATATTTATCAAATCCTTTCACAATGAGACTCTTGTTATTTCAGAGTTTCGAGATAAATAGGAAACACTGTGCCCTCTGAGATCTCCATTACTCTTACTTTCACCATGGGTGAAAAGCATTTACCAGATAAATCATGCGCACACACAGACACAGGTCTCCACTCCATAAGTACCTTAACCCCTGAAATGCTCCAGAGTTCATGGTTAAATGACTGAACAATGTATTTTTCCTGATTTGAAAAATAAGTCTTCAGGGGTGGACAGATAATTGAAAAAAAAATTGACTTAGATATGGAATACTTCATCATGTGACCCACAGAGAGCACAACGTGAACTACAATTAGTGAGAGAGTTTTCAATTCAGAGATTACTCCTCTGCTTTTACAGATATTATCAAAAAGACAGGTGGCTTTCAACAGCTTTTTTTAGTCTTTGTTGAATGAATGGAGTTCAGGATATTAAAAAAAAAAAAAAAAAAAAGGTTAATTGCTTCGCAAACAGAAGATGCCGACTTTCAGTTTTTGCAGTCGATAGCAACGAGATCCGTCTTCGCAAGGAGACAATGAGCTCAACCGGACCTCCATTCAATAATCATCATCATTGTTCATACAGAGTGTCAGGGATTCTGGGTCAACTGCAGTTCATTTTCTGGACACTGATTCACTCATGGCTCGAACCACCTCCTGACCCCTGTCAGCCTAGTGGAACTGAACCTCACACCCCTTGATATTTTTTTTTGTGTAGAGACCTTTGATGTTAAAAAGTTGAATGTTTCAGTAACACATAATGGTGTGCATTTTTTTTTAAATTTTTTTTTTTATAACCAGCACCTTTACAGCAAATTATGTTTTCAGGTTCCAGGCTGGTGCGGGGTGAATCACGGTAGCACACTTGAAGATCAGAAGACATGTTTTAAATGAGATTGATTAAGAATCATATTTTGAATCAAAATGATTTGTTATTATTACTGTCTCTCACTCTTCTCTCTATTTTACACTTCATTCTTGTTAGTCTCATCCATCCTCTGATATTTGTGTTGAGGGGGTCTGCGAGGGTTCTCTAGTTTCTCTGTTTACACCAAGCAGCCACCAACAGTGACATCGCTCATTGGTTTGTGAACTGCCGTTCTGAAGCCTCAAGTTTGACTTTAGTTTAGATTTAGTGCCAAAATTTAAAGCGTGAAAACCCAAACGTTAATATTTGTATACTCTCCTCCAAAATGCGGGGGCCTTTTATGCAAGCGACCCATAGTTGCATTTAACAGTTAAGGCACCTGTAGTGGTCGATGTAGTGACAGCTCCACTGTATATCATGTTCTCCTCTGGTTGAAGGATGGTTTGATGCAACAGCAGACCGGGGTTTGTGTCCCGTTTTTGAATCACGAGTCGGGACATTCTTTTTAAAACTGCATTTTCTGTTGCCATGACAATGAAGGTATTGACTTGCTGTTGCTTTAATGAAGATAACAATAGCTCAACTGTATCTCTGTCAATCAGTGCTGTCTTCAAAAATGCGTCAAATCACCCGCATTCATTTGTTTGGTGATTTGATTTGTTCACGCATTCATCTATTAATGCGACACCAGCACCACTTTGTGTTTATGTTTATTGAATACCGTTGTTAGGTGTTTGAGCTTTGCTTATCATCTTTCATCTGTCTGCATACCAAAGCCTGTGGCTGGAGTCCTGCCTGCACTCGCAGGCCTCAGACAGATCGCTGAACATGTTCATTCACTGCTGGGCCCTTCACGAGGTCTGCTGTTGATCTTTAGCTGATGCAGGGAGTTGCAGCTACTCACTCAATTTGGGAAAGAGAAACAGTGATGTAATATTTCCCTCACAGATATTTCACAGAGTGGAGGTCTTTCTAAGGATGTGTGTTCACGTTGGACAGAAAAGTGTTGAGACACACTGAACAAGCACCAACAAAGAAGCAATCAGAGTTCAACTGAGAGCCTATAACAGGAGTGGTGTAACCCACATTAAACTCTTACCAGGGTTGGTGCATTTTTTTGGACAGTGATATTAGCGCCTCTGTGAATGGCTGACCTGATTTTAATTTGCAGTGCAACAGTCAGAGGCCACTGCACAAGAGAATAATCTGGTTTTTTTTGCAAAATGGTGCTGAGTACTTTTTAAAAATATTCATTCAGATCTTTATAGACACTATATTTACAGTAAAGTGCAGCAGGCTGCTGTACTCTATGTTTAAATATATAAATGAAATGGTCCTGAAATCCTAATACTCTTTTCATTACCCCAAACAGTCCTTTTGAAAAATGAAGACATTGGGCACCATGACAATGCACACTGGAGGCTAAGGCAAAATGCTTCTGTTAGGCTGAAAGAGTAATATTTTTTTTTTTTTTAAATCCTAATTTTGTTTGTGCTAATAGCAAAATGTGAACGTTACTGAAAAAGCAAGGCATTCGTAAAAAATATATGCCCTGTATTATGTATATGCACAGCTTGTGAGTGCAGGACGTGAGAGAGTGTTTACTTTGATGTTGCTGGTAAATAATTTGTCAAGTGTCATAATGTTGAGTACTTGACACTGACATTTTTCTTTATTCATGATTCAAGTGATGGATTTCACATATAATGTTGTCGTATAAGTGTCGAGGTCTACGGCAGGGTGAAGAGTTTAACTCAGCAGCAGCTGTCATTGCTGTGGAGCCAATGCCCTTGTGATGTGCTGCAATCAAATCTTTGAATTTGTACTTTATTCTTTTACAAACAGACCGAGCACAGTGTCAACTGTCAACGTTCAGACATTATATATGTGGTCTTCAGGCAACTTTTTAAAATCTAAGTTTAGTGACCACCAAAGTACAATATGGAAATTAACTACAGTTTCTGGTAAAAGTGGTTCAAAGTTTCTCAAACTTAAAGCACAACATTCAATTAAAGTTAAAATAGTTCATTATAACATTGATTTCCCATGTGAATTCACAGCAGTTGTTTGTTGCCAGTGCTGCACATTTTCTCTGTTAGGATGTCCTTCAAGTTTTTTTTTTTACCAGGAAGTACGTCCAGTCTGACTTATCTTTGCTGTCTGATGCTGACCCGAGTCGGAGCGCTCTGGCCTCACCCCAAGCCCCACTAAAGCCATTAGCATGCAGCCATTTGATTAAATGTGGTCATTGATTCCCACAGGAAATGAGTCAAAGTACAGCATCACCTGATCAGATCTGTCAGCCCCCTAATGGAGAGCGAGCAGGGATGGAGAGAGGGATTGTAGGAAGTAGGAGTTCACATTAACAATGGAGGGATGAGAGGTGGGAGTAGATGGAACAGCTTAATGTGAAATACACACACAGTGCGAGACAACCCCCCCCCTCATTGTTCCTGACTCATTGGCAGCTTCCAGCAGCCTGAGGGCTTCACATATTGTTGCTTTAGCACTGAGGACAGAACATATTTAATCAGAAAGCCTTCTAATTGTATATCTGCTAGCTCTATAAAGGCTGCTGAAAATGCATAAACCTCAGCGCTATGTTTCAGTTTTTCAGATTACGTCCTCCTTTCACTGTTTGAAATGCCCCATTTGAAATGTAGATTAATTCAGAACATTATGCCTCCAAATCATATTGCTCCCTAGCATGAAAGAAAAAAAAGCTATATATCTTTTTACTTACTGTCGACTATTTGTTTGTGGTTGTACTGTGTGCGATTTGTGTAAAAGAAAACATCTGATGACACACAGCAACAGGTCGGTTGTGTCATCAGGGTCTCGTGTTTTTACTTATAAGGTATGAAGAGAAACTGGACTCAAAATTATCATAAATTGGTATTACATCATATACAAAAAAATAAAATAAACATTTCCAAATGTGTATATAAATTTGTACATAACTTTCCTCACAAATACATGCTCTAATCAACACACACATACCAAGCAATTCAAGCTCATGTAAATTAATTTTACATGACCCATGTGTCACATCACAACCTGGAAAATAATAATAAATTAAGTTAATTAATTCATGTTTTTTAAACACCAATCTTTAACTTCATCTGGATAAATCTGATCATTTTTGCTTTCAGAAAAGCTGCAAGAAGTGTGAGCATTTTCAAATATTTATTTACTGGAGACACATTTTAATGGAGGAAAATACTTTGACACAACAAGCCATGAGCACCTGATGAGATTGTGAATCAGGACTGGGTTTGTGTGGGTGTGTTGTGCTTTTTATTCTGTTCCCGTAGTGAGTAAATTCAAACATGCCTCAAAAACATTTCTGTACCACAAGCTTTGATATATGAAAAGCATAAACATGTATTGTGTCGAGTCTTTAAAAAAATATGTATGCACTGCAATCCAGAGGTCTCATCGTCCCTACTGGAACTGAAGTGTGAATGTTAATCGAGCTGCTTTAAACATGTGAACTAGCAGAGCCTTTGTGAAACTTAACAACATAGTAATTAAATTTGCACCCACTGTACACAAGTGTCTGAAGTGTCAAAGTGTCAAACAAAGGCAAAGAAAGGCTGTTATCCACTGAAACATCGTAACATGAATCATGAATCATGAATCAGAATTGTTCTGAACCAATTATTCCATTGCTTTGTGACAGACCTACAGTGTTTGAGCCTCATACAATATTATTTATAATATTTAGTTTTCAGTATCGGGTAAATCAGGTGCTGATGTTGGTCAAGTGACCAAACGTATACTATTTAGTCACAAAGGATATTGCTTCTGCATGCTATGTTATCGTCAAGGTGTTCTCAATTGTGCCCAATAGGAACAGTTTCAGAACTTGGTCCACCCTCATAGCTCCATCTACATCACACAAGAGCTGCTGCAAGGTGATCGCTAAGAAATATGGGCTGCATTTTAAGCAAATATATGCGAGAAAAAAAGTGGCATGCATGCGCTTACCATTCATTATTAGAGTTGTATGCATCATTGATGTTTTCATTAGACAGAAAGAGTTATGCATTATTGAGAGGCACAGTGGGAAATATCCACTGCACGCCTCTCTTGTCTACTCTTAGGGAATGTACAAGCATGTTTCTGCTTCTCAGATGAATAAATCAGATCCTCAGAGCAGATGGATTTCATCTTCTCAGGATGGTCATGTTTTCTAATTGGTGACAATCTCTTTAAATTACAATCTTTCAGCAGTAATATAAAACATTAAAATGCATATTTAGATTTAATTGAACAGAAACATCAGTCAAACAAGTCTAGTTGAAACATCTGACTTGTAATGATGTCCTTTAGTCTTTTTTTGCATGCAATCCTTCAGTGCCCATAAACTCATAATTGTGGTCACTTTGTGAAACAAATGCTATTTATATAATGATTGTCAGTGGTTAAAATGATGCCAATGTAAAATGATTGTGTCAATGAAAGCTCTGAGCATCACTCCCCATATTTTAAAAGTGCACACTTCCATTCTGCAAGGACCCTCAACCTTTCTCTTGACCCACCTGTGTTAGTGGGCAACCTCTTCATTCCCACATTCATTAAAGCTCTCTGCTTTGTTAATGATGTCTAATTTTACTGAAGTGTGAGGTGGAAGCTGATTCATTCATGTCACTGCAGTTTGGAAGGTTTTCATCAGATCACTTGTCCACGTTTGACCGTCAGTTGACCAACTCTGTGAAATCCACTGGCTCAGGAATAGAAACTACTTTGAGATGATGTTTTATGTGTGCTGCGCTCTCTCCAGTGATCAGACACTGTACATGAGAGGTACACGGGAGGTGTACTGGTGCTGAAATGTATTTTTTTGGTTGGATGTTATCATGCACCTTATATGAATGTTGGTGCAGTGCCAGCTCTCTGAGCAGAGCGTCCATCAGGTTGACTGAAATCAATTTGTTTCGTCACCGGTTTGGTTCAACAGTTATTGTGACAATCCCTCTTTTGGATCAGTTTAACAAGCAAACAGGAACACGGTTTACAGTGAGCTGTTTAATACTGTATTTTCAGAGGATTTTCCTTCTGTTTGAAATGAGGGGGCTGCTTAAGCACTTGGCATTTGTTCTGTGTGTCAGTAAATCTGGGAAATTCCGCTTTTGAGACTTTGAAAAGTGAGAATCTGGATAAATAAAAGAAGACAGTATAGAATGAATGATTAGAGTCTGCCATGTTTGAAAAAGTATGTGAGTGTTGTGACCTTGTTGTTCACACTTTGTTGTTTGGATTGTTAGCTTCCCCAGTCACCCTTACAGCAGAGCCCATCAGATATCTGTGTTAGCCTTAGAAACCCTGAGAAACACTTCAGCAGGTTGGTGAGATCTGCTTAATGCGATGCACACAAGACGTGCGTTCCAAGGCTGGCCCCACACAAGAAGACAATTGGGTTGATTTTGGGTCCGATTTGCTTTCAAGTCCCTGGAATCGCCATTCTGAAATCGTTTCGTGTGACTGAATCGTCGAGCGTGTGCATTCTTGTGATTAAAATATTCAAAATCGTTTTAATCTGCAGCTGTGTCTGCGGTCTCCCACGTTTTTTTTTAGAATCTGTTACAATCTGAAAGTTCTCCAATGTGCACTAGGCGTCGGTCTGTGTGTAACTGATACTGTGTGGTGGGATAGAGGGATGTTGGAAGCGTCACGGCTGACTAACACAGATCAGTCGCTGGTCGTCTCTCAACCGCTCCGAGGATCCTGCTCTTCTGTTTTTAACACTCGGCCTGTTCTCCTCTCTCCTCACACTGCACCTTACTCTTCATCTTGATCTCATTAAATTAAACATTAACTGTACTTCTAACATTCCGCTTAAAAGAAATGGACATTACTCAGTGTTTGCATAATGTTTTAAATGATTAACGCAATAGTAATGTTTCACAAAAAACGTTCAAAATGAGGTTCAAATTTGGATTCATGCAATTGGTGAAAGAAAACAGATTATTGTACTCTTTTCTAGTACAATTTCTGACATGACACGGCACTACTGTGTTTCTGAGTTTTTTATTCCAGAAGGCTAGGTTTCTTTTTTTTTTTTTTACTTTTACCGAAGGTTAATATTTTTATACATAACATGTAACTTTTTTTTGACAGGTTTTCAAAGCTTTTACTGTACATTTCATTCAATCTTCACACGTGTCTTCATCAAAATGAAAAGCACAACTGAGTTTTCATTTTATTGAATTATAAATGTGTATTCAGCATCATTTTCCTGCAGTTGGTTACTTTGTGTAATTCCAACCAAGGAGGTGTATATCTTGGTGATATGCAACATTTCCCTCATCAAGATTGTCCATACCTCACTTTATCTATTATTAAAATAACAAATAACACCAGATGATTGTGCATCTTTGTTACCGATTTCTGTGAGTTTTTCTAGTTTTATGTGCATTCACGTGAAAGTCTATTTTTGACCTGGCATCATACAACTGGATGATGCAGTACATGTCTGTCAAAGGCACTAATGTGTAAGCTTCCTGCTTATTTTTCTGTTGTCATGTTGATGAATATCTGTGCTGATTACTGCCAGTTTTCTTTCCCATTGAAACTGAATGTGTCCCACTGTAAGTGATCGTTTTTGGAGATTATACC
Organism: Brachyistius frenatus; assembly: GCF_029030835.1. Lineage (NCBI taxonomy): Eukaryota > Metazoa > Chordata > Actinopteri > Embiotocidae > Brachyistius > Brachyistius frenatus. The sequence goes on from NW_027210600.1 coordinate 3,429,847, forward strand.
TCTGCTTGTTGTCAGCGGGGCACATCTGATGCTCTCACTGTGAACTAATGACATTTCACTGGGAGCTTTGGAAAGCTACCAGACAGTTTGACAGTGCTGCATCTCCAGACACACATGATGAGCAAAGAAGAAGGAAGGGCTGCCAGGGCTGCTCAGGATGTATGACTGATAGGATAGTAATGATACAAAGGGAGACCCACAGTGGGAGGAAGTGGCTATTAAACTACGTTTTATTCTGACTCTTAGACTGAAGAAAGTAATTGTGTCTCCGGTGCCTGCTGAGTTTCTTCTGGATCACCCTGAGAGTTTAATCCTTTCTCTCACAATTTCTCTAATTTACTGCCATAGCTAATCCACATAAAGAGTCCATATTTACTCTTCTTCTGCAATACAAAATTAGGGTGGCCGGAGAAAGACCATATAAACACATGCAAGCAGGAATACCAGGGACACAGAAAGAACTGAGGACATACAAAGAGGTCCAGATAGACAATGTCAGGTCCATGAAGCACACATGAGTTGAGTTGAGGCAGCAGCATTCAGTTCTAGTCTGAGTCCACTGCCCTCATCCTGCTGGATGACTTGAATGTTGGAGGAAGAGCTTTGCAACTGACAAAGTGACATCACGGGTATTACTGTGTAAGTCAGTAAAACACTACTTATCCTTTCATCTTTGTCTTTTGTTGGTTCAATTCTCTACAGAGAGAAAACCTGCTCTGGTTTGATATTGGCAGATCAGAACTTGCGAGGAGGAGGAAATTACAAAGACATCGTCAAACTATATCTCTGTCGGACAGATGTTTACAGCAAACAAACTGACTTGTATTTCCAGAGAGTGTTTGATCAAAACATTTACTGGCTTTTAAATCATTTGAGTTTTTAATCTAGTGTACTGTAGAAGAGTTCCTGGAAACCTCAAACCAGGAACGAGCTCTGCATTGAAATGCGTCATTATGATGGACATTCTGGGTAATAACTCCTAATATTCATATTGATTTACAATTCCAAAGGAGTGGGTTAGATAACTGGGTCAAATGTTTGAAATCTGTCTGAGGCCTGTGCTTTATGGGCCAAGAATATTCATTTGGAGAGGTGTTTTTTCCCCACTTTGATGAGACCTTATTGGGTGATTTTTTTGTTTGTTTAATCAAAACACTCACGTTGACTTTAAGTACGTTATGGGTTTATTATTTCTCTCAAACGGTGCAGTACTAAATTAATAATTTTGCAAGAGTTGCAAATGACGTATTGAGCAAAGAGACATATACTTTGGAGATGTTGATGTGATCACACATGACAAAGAGAATGAATAGGAAATACTTTTACAGTATGTTGTGCTTTAACAGCCATGCCTAATATTTTGAATAATACAAGCCTCCAAGACAGGTTTCAGTAAAGACCTTCATCCTATAGCCCTGTAAAGATGTGGTAAAATCTGTCATTATTATTATACAAGTCTTTTCGAGGGTATGAAAAAAGTAAGACATAGAGAGAAAAATGCATTATAGAAGATGGGATAGAAAATGGAAAATATATTACGTCAGCCCTGATCCTCTAGAGCTACTGACCATGATTATGATGTTTGATTATGGTGTTACTGGATCAATGTCCCATGAGAGCCTGTAATGCAGAGCGAAAAAAAATGAATGGAAATTGGCTTTTCTCCATGTGAGCAACTCCACCCTCCCTAGAAATACTATATTTCTAGATATTCTTAAATCTGGATCAAGGATGGATGTTGTAAAGGATAGCACCATGGGAAACCAGGGAGTGGCTGGCAGTTGTTGTGTTACATTTAGCAAACCCTGGAGACATAGTATATACTTTGTTCTTGTTTACTTTGGTGTGAACAAAGATGTTATTTTTTATCTGAATTGTGGCACAGTTTACTCACACATGCTATTGTTAGTTTGCACATATGTGTTTTCATTTCTTGTGAGTTGGCTTTTTGTCTTTGTTGTTGGCCATGAAAGCTGAAATAAGATTTACATTCAAAATCAAAGCTGACTAGCTGCTCAGTTTGTTTGCTGAACTACTTTAGAGACACGAAAAGCTTTCTAGCTTTTGGGAGATTTCACACAATAAATATCCGCTGAAGTTTACCCAGATTTTTCTTGATTTATTTATGGGTTTGGAAACATGGTGAATTGTTCTGATAATTACAACTAACAATGTGTCCACAACTTAGTATTTATATATTTAATTTGTTTCCTCGAATGTAGCAGTTTTATTCAACATAATTGCATTCATGACACGGATTGACTAAATCAAACAATCCCAAAGGGTTAGATCAACACTCTGTGTAACATAAGGTTTGTTAAATTCCTTCACAAAATAAGATTATTAAAAAGTTCTGCATTTTGGAAAAGAAAAACAAAAATAAATGGGAAATGTGAAGTCTGTAAGCCGATAAGCTTTGGCAGTATCTGAGCTTCATGTGCCATTACTGGGTTCAGGCTGTTTACCAAACTTCTGTTCAAATCCTTCACTATCTTTACTACCAGTGAGTATTTAAACTGTACTTAAGTGAAAGTACCAACAAAACAATGTAGAGATACCCCATTAGAGTTAAAACGGCAGGCCGGGGTTGTCTCTACTGTTGAGTGTGTGAACTGGAACTGGATTCAGCTCATGCTGAAGTGGTCCTGTGGTAAATTGTCCTATCCTTTCCATGCAACAGTGCTAATATGTTTAAAGTACTATTTCATTATCTGAACTGACGTGTCTTTTGCCCCACTTTAAAATGCCATAGTTCAGGTGTTGTGTTTGGTTGCTAATTATTTGTGCTTTTCTATCTTTCTTTCTGTTTTTATGGTTGCTGTCTCCTGCTCTTCTCCATCCTGAACTTTCATCCGTGCATCTGGAAATCCAGGTAAAACACAGCATGTTCTCTTCATGTGTGTTTGGAGGTCTTCGTACTATGAGCTGTGTATACTGCTCTTCACTATGCTTTTTTTGTTGAGTGTTAAAGTGTTTTCAGTTGCTGAAACTTCCCAGCCTTCTCCTACATTGGATTAAGTTGACTTTTGACCAGTTGCTGCTTGTTTGTATTATTGCACCTCAAGCAGTTACAGCAAGGAGCATTGGCAAAACTGCTGCTAGCCTAAACAAAGTTCATCATACTGGCTGCACATCAGACTTTATTTTCAGAAGGATAAAAAGGTCTGCATGGTGGGCCCTGTGTTTCCTACTGTAGGTGGTCCATAGTCAAAGGAGATGTAGGCAGAAGCCCTGGAGCAGCTCGTCATTATTCTTCAGAGAACTACTGTGCACCTGTATGGTGGCAGGTGTCTCATATCTCATATGTTATTGTTATTTCATTTGCCGTTAGGATTTACTCCTACAATCCACCGACCCTGTAATTACTCTAGTTCTTCAACTGGATTCTGAACGCTGTAGCTACACATCTGTATGGATGCAGTCCTGCTTAATGTCCTGATTTAACTTTTATAAAATCATTCAACATTAACAGTAACACGTGATATTACATACGGCAGCAGCTGTTGCTTATCCAGAACATGATGTTCCTTTAAGATGTTGTGATCACATGTGCAGCCTTATATTAGATGTTGTTTTAAAAACCAAAAATATCAATTGTAAGTCCCCTGCATGGGTTGAGGGTTGAGATGATGGCAGTGTTTGACAGAGCCAGATAAATCGTAACACATCAGAAACCAAGTTGGACAAGCCAGGTGAATTGTCTTAATCTGGAGGGAGGACAAGTCTGACAGGAGATGTGGGATTGAACGAGCTAACAAGTCTGTAGAGACTCAACAAAAAAAAAATCCTCCTGAGACCAACAGAGATGGTCTTCTGTTCAGTGAAGTTCAGGAAGTAAAGCTGAGTTGAGCAGCTGGATGCAGCAGACTGAGAAATACAAGGCAAAAAGTGATGTACGGCATGCTTATTATTAAAGGAAGGCACCACATATTACTCTCTAGGTAGTTAAATATATATATATATATATATATATATATTTTTTTTTTTTAATTTCCGCAATTATATTGCAACATTTTTTGTTCAGAAAATATGCCATAAATTCAATCATTTTTATCGCAACAATCACCAAAATACTTATCAAAATCCTGGAGGGACTGAGTAGATGATTGTCATGCTCTGGCCATTGCAAATACTTTGCTATTGATAACTCACTCTCTCCGCCTCTTGCTTTGTCTCTGGGGTCTCATCAGTTGACTTTAATAACAAAAGCACTCACTTAAGAGTTTTAAGATTATTTCTGTCAGGGATGTAGTGACTTACTTTGACTTACATCTGCAGCACAGCTCTTCAGCTGTTACACATTGCCATAACTTGTTCTTAAACGGAACCACTGAGGGGTTTTTTTTAGATCATAAAATCAATAATTGTATTAATTCATAGGACATCGACTGTACAAGCAAGTATTCACTGTGTGGGGGAAATAAATAGCCAGCAGCCATGTTGACTCTCTCCTATCTCAACAAAAACTGGTATTTGTTGGTGAACTGTGTGCAAATATCAGATTGACATATGCGATTGTAAAGATCGATGCTGTGTCCTAAGCATTTCCAAATATACTGCAACGTGGAAACGATGTTCGGAGAGAGAAAGAAAATGAAAACATAGTTAAGGAAGTCTTCTAAGTATATCACAGTATATATATACTTTTAAGTCTGTTTGTTCCACCCCAATTTTGTACCTCAGTGACAGTAAGTTCACACCAATTTCACAGCCTACTGGGCCTGTGTCAGTGAGCCTGTGTATTCCATTGCTAGAAACATACATTTAAAAACTAAAACAACAATAGAAAACAATCTATCAAATATAAAATCTTCCAAAATGAAGTTGTCAGTTCAAATTGTATCCACTGTCAGAAATCATAGACTTGAGATTCCAGCACCTGTGTATGTTTTCTGCTTCCCAGAGAACCAGGAGCCTTTCATGTTGGGTAGCCTGGGGATGTTGTACTCTGTGGCACTGAAAACTACCTTATCAAAGGTTTGCTTCCATGTTGTTGGGAAACATACACACTCTCTCACCCCTCTAAGATGTTCTGGAGCAAAATTCAACGTTTGTTTTTTGTACCCTTCAGACACATGGCAGCAATATGAAGCATTACTGTCAAGTTTAACCATAACTAGACAAGCCAACTGGTGTTGAGTCTGTCAGGAACATTTTCTGTCCGAAACTGAAATTCTTGACCCATGACTTTCTGTGTAAATGATTCTGGATCTTCTATTCATGTTGGAGTTTTTCACTTCAGAGAGTAGGTGGGTGTAGGACAACACTTTCAGTGTTTTAAATATAAATATGCATATACACCAGAGTGTTATAAATGCTATTATGTATCCAGGAGAGCTACATCAAACCACTTCATAGTAATTACTTGTAAGAAAGAAAAAAAAATCAAACAACAAAAAAACAACATAATGAAATCATTTAAACCATCAACATGTCACCTCTTTCTTTTCAATATATTACATTTGTTTGAATAAAAAAGCAAATGTACACTCCAAACTAACCGTTTTCTAAGTTCAATGTGCTTTACAGGAACGTGATTTTACAGGAGTACAGTCAAGAAGTGTTTGCTCAAAATGAGTAAACAATACTGCCAATCTCACCAGACATGTTTCCGTCAGTACCAAACATGTATTGAGGTTTAGGACTGGCACTATCTGTATTGTAGGATTTGTGTAGGAAAGTGGCACAATAAACATTCAGTCTAATTAGGTGTATGGCAAAGGCAGTTAGGGTTCAGCAAAAACCCAATCTTATCATTCCAACATCCACAAGTAGCTGCTATATTGATTAATCCTTTCTGAATTATTAATTCACTGTCAAATTGTATTAGAAACCAATGATTATATTGAAGATGGTAATTATTGTCGTAATGCTGTGTAATACCAGCAATACCTTTTAACGGGCCACGAGAGACTTTATATCACACAAAAGGACATGAGGTGAACCAGCAGAGCGAGTGGGAGAGATTTCATCCGCTGTGCATCACTCTCTATGTTAACACCCTTTTCATCTGTAAGCTGCATGACAAACGGTGGTGTGACAGTTTAATAAAGTTAAAAGGTTTCTGCTGTGGAGCTTCACATCTACACTTAAGGCTGTCATGGACAGACATCTGTCAGAGCTATACAAGACTGAGAGGAGGAAGCAAAGTGTGTTACAGAGTCACAGAGTTTTGGCTGGTAGTCTAATTTTGCATATTCTTGCCTGGCGGTTAGTTAGTAGTTTAACTTGAATTTTGATTCATTTTAACAAGGTCAGTACGCCCGGTTTGTTTGCAACCTAACATTGCCTCAGTTTGGTAGATAGCCAGATGACAAACTAATGGCGCTAGTCAAACGCAAGTAATCTGAACCACATATACATTAACAAGCATATTTTTTTTTTTTTTTTTGATTTTGATTTTATACACTTTATTAATCCCCGAGGGGAAATTTCTTCACTACAGCAGGGGGGCTCTCAGGGGGGAGATGCTGCAGCAGGCTGCCACTACCGCGGCGCCAGGTAACCTGACCTGAAGTGCATGTTTTTGGATGATGGGAGGAAGCCGGAGAACCCGGAGAGAACCCACGCAAGCACAGGGAGAACATGCAAACTCCGCACAGAAAGGCCCAGGACCGGATTCGAACCCAGAACCTTTTTGCTGTGAGGCGACAGTGCTAACCACTGCACCACCGCACCACTGTCAGTAATGTTTCAGCCCTGCACTTTTCTGCTGGGACTGAACCGTCCGCAACACACTCTAATGCGCACCCTGAATGACAGGCACACAGGGAGACAGATCGCACCGGGAAAAATGTAATGGATTTCACCAATGTAGTGGTCCACTGGCAATCATCCCAGGATGACTGATGGCCACTTACCCGACTATTTGTCAGTCATTTCAGTATATCTATTGCTTTTTTCTTTAGTTTCAAGGGCAGACTACCTTTCTTTAATAGTGATATTTCCAGAAACATTGTGACTAAAGGACATTGCTGTGGATTTACTGACCGTTCCAAAAATGTTTTAGGAGTAGAATTTGTTCTTCCATGTGACCTTTAATTCACAAAGGTGTGCCAGTGTATTTCAACTCTGTTCTTTTTTTTTTGTTCTTGCAATTTGGATCATTGCTACCCTGATAAAGCGGAGCGACTACCATTAAACAGACTAGCTGGCAGTAGGAAATAATTGCATCTATCCATTTCGACCTACTTATACCATGGCAAGTCTTATACTAGATTTACATTAATTGAGGCCAAAATGAAACATATGCACAGCAGACAAACCTTGTAGAAAGATAGAACACCCAACATCCATCAATGTTAGGTAGTGCACAGACGAAGTGTAGCCTAATTTGCACCCTGACAATTTCCACTATTCACTGCAGTGTGATAACTTGAGTTATCCCAAAAATAAGGACTTTAAAATATGAATAAGACCTTGAAGTTGGGTGGATTAACACCGGTCTACAACACAGGAGGGCATTTGATTCAAGTGTGTGCCAGGACCATTGATCTCATGCTGTGGGAGAATGAAATGAACCACGCAATCCCCGTCAAACATCGATGCTGCTGACAATAGCAGGGGTGCTGTTGATGCTCACTGATTCCATGTGTTCTTCAATGCAAAGAACACAAGAGATCATAAGGAAGAAGCAGAGAAAGCTTTTTTCATGCCGACCAAATCCCTGCACTCTCTAGCACAATGTGTACCACTGCTAAACAGGCACCAAATTGAATTATTCATGAGTTACAAATCATTTGTTAGTCTTGCATAGTTGATTATTTACACTTTTTTCAAAAATGTTTAACTGAAGGATGCATAATATTACCGAGATGTTAAAACCGCTTTGACTTACTAACTCACTTACAAAATAAAAAAATACAATGTAAATTATTGATGCTTATCTCATCTTATGTCATTGTGATACAATAATAGATATCATATTATTGTGTGATACAGACACGTGCCAAACAGCAGCTTGACATATTTTTGGGGGTAAAAAGCTCCTTACCATCATAATAACATATAACCCATAAATTACATGTGAACACTGACCCTTGTTACTAAACTTGGGTTCCCAAAGTCTCTTTCCTTTGGAGGGGGCACACTCTTTGACAAATTAAAATCTGTGTTTCACGTTGGCTTGAAATGTCAGAATATCTTGTGCGAGACAAATCTCTATAACTCAGCAAGCTGGAGATGCAAACTTCATAACCGTGAGCTTTATGTGTGGCATACACACACTGTAAAGAGATGCTTGCTTTACTACGTGTCATTCAGGATACATTTTGCCACCCGGTGTCACGCCAAAGTGTGAAATACACCGGTTGTCCACTTGCGGATGCCGTGTCAGTGTCGTGTTTTGGGTTGCCTAGGAATGAACAATAACGTGCTTTAGATTTTGGCACCAGAAACCACGTGGTTATGTTTTAGAAAAGGTAATGGTTTCTTACATACATTACGTTACGTAAGTCACCTAACTAACGTTACGCAAGTTAAATAAGTTACTTAAAAAAAATAAAAAAAAAAAAACCATTCACTTTTTCTTTGTTCCAATTTTTTTAGCCAACCATTCCCAACCTACTCTACATAGATTTGATCACTTTGTGTGCTTTTCACATTGATAGGATATCTTCTAGAGTATTGATGGGTGTATTACACTCTTCGACATGATACCGGGCTTAAGTCTTGAAAATTTCAATGTGTTTGGAGCATCAGTATGATAATAACATAGCTGTCGCTCCATGACTCAAGTTATTTATTGCCGTTTGTGTGAGTGCTACAATAATGGGCAGATGTGCAGTTTAACAGCACCCAGCAACACTTTCGGCATTAAAATGCTCCACACTGCTGCGTTGCAGCCGACAGTCTTGTTTAGTCTGGACTGAATCTTTCCTCCCTTCATTCATATCATCTGACCTCTCAGATCTCTTTTCACTTCAACCATGACTGCAATGATAGAGTTGATTTGGCTCAGTTAAGGGAGCTAAGGGGTGAATCAATTAGGTTATTTTGTCTCCCAGAGGAACGCACTCTCGGAAAGCATACTCCCTGACCAAGCATATTGGATTCATTTTAGCACTGTACTGATGCTGGCAAGCAGCCTGGATGTTGTGATGTGCCAGATTGAGGCAGGGGGTGGAAGCAGAAGGTGGATGGGGAGTAACAGAAACAAGAATGAGTTAACATTTTGAGCATTCATTGTTTAGTTTATATTTATAATTTGATATTTCTGTAGCTGTAAGCGATGCTCTTTAGCATCCCACTGCTATCCTTCTGTCTGTAATAAGCTACTCTGTGTCTAGCTCCGTGTGCACTGTGTTTCACTTCGGGTCAGACAATGACTGAATACATCATTGTGAAATCATTTGTGATGCCATTATTGCTTTGTCATAGAGCGGGTAGTGCTACGTCATCTGTCTCTTGAGTTTCCCTTTACTATTACTTTGTAGCTCTCTTCATTTAGTTCTCTTCTTTCCTCGCCCACACGTCTTCTTTTTATTCAGCTCCTGCAGCTGCCTACCCTGAATTTTAAAGTGCTGGTGGGATATTGCCTCTCAGAGCAGAGACTTTGATTTTAAATTCAGTAATGCAAACTTTTTACATGGTAAAAATCACAGACCAAATTTCGGCATTCAACTCTGGCAAATTAAAGGGAATTTATTCCCATGGCTTACACTGCTTTGACAGTCTGGTCCTGACCAAAACCTAAATTAAAAAAATAAAAATTAAAAAAAGATTAACCCAAAGCCCATCAAATCATTAGAGTCATTTTGGTGGGTAGATAATCAACTCGGGCACTGAACTGTGCTCTCTGGTGATTTGCCTCATTGCTGGTTGATCCATCCAAGATGATGACAGGGTGATAGCCGCAGATTTGGTCTGTCACTCAGCTTCATTACATTTGGGATCTTCCTCCTCCGATCTGCATCTCAGTCTTCTACATCTTAAACACTGTGTGTGTGTGTGTGTGTGTGTGTGTGTGTGTGTGTGTGTGTGTGTGTGTGTGTGTGTGTGTGTGTGTGTGTGTGTGTGTGTGTGTGTGTGTGTGTGTGTGTGTGTGTGTGTGTGTGCGAGCAACACCTTGCATACTGCAGCTATGGGAAAGATCATGTATGTCACAAAAAGAGGACGTTAGTACTATTTCTTTTTTTTTTTTATATCAGAATGTCGGTTTCTTAACATGTATGTATGAATTCAATAATATCCATGTTTTTTTTAATCAGGTCTTTTTGCCATATTATCAAGCAGGCTACTGTACGCAGCTCCTCTTTTTCTCCTTTGGATAAACATGTATCATCTGCTGAGTGTCAAGGCAATTACAGCAGGTAGCTGTTTGTTCCAACTAGTCTGTCTTTCACTAACAAGGCGAGCTGTTAATTCATCTTTTGAGAACAATATGACATCACACAGAATGCAATACGACTGAAATGAAAGAGAAAAACCTTCTCCAACAATAACACAAATCAATGTGCAAGATTGTAAGTGGTTTACGTTTTTTCATTCAACTTACGACATTTTTTACGCAACGCTTCAGCTTTTGTTCAGGACGTTGGCCTATATTTTCTTTTCACTATTATCATATTTTTTATATTTGTAAAAAAATATTTATCAGATAGGCATTCTGCTAGGTTAGTGTTCACAAACTGTTTGTCGATTTAGAGGCTCAAAAGTAGAAAATAAAAAGGCGAAGAAGCAAACATTGTTGTGATGTTCAATGTTTCGCTCCCTGAGATGATCAGAGATCCAAATCTGCTCGGTGTGTTTCAGTTTTTCTTATCAAACAAAACTATTTTTTTAAGTTGCCACAGGCAGAATTTCCTGCTGTTCACATTCATCTGTGTTTTGTTGTGAACTGGCAGATGAGCAGCTGCTGAAAACACTGATAAAATCAACAGCTTTTACAATTTGGGGCCTGAAATACTAAGATTTCAAAGGGTACTAAATTGCGTGTTCCTTCCAAAAGTTTGCAAATTTTGTTGCACCCATTTTGTGGGTGATTTACTGATAGTGCTAGTAATTGCGTCATTGATATTGGGTGCAAATCACTGTATTTAAATCAGGGGTTTGCATTTGTTGAAGTGATTCCAGCAATGGAAAACACAGCGACCGCAAAAGGAAAATGAAATCTGATCCCATTGAAATTAAGAAATATAAATATAACCAGAACTAAATGCTATATAAGAGATTATCAGCAAGAAAGTCAATACTGTGGGGAAAATGAAAAGGCAAAAAAAAGGCTTAATAATAAAAAGTCTGCAAATAATAGAGGAGGGACGGTGGATGAGATCCAGATCTTTCTGTGATGAGCAGGTGACTTTTCATTCAGTACCTCGCGACTATACGTTATTTAGCATATTGTGGTTGCTTCCATTTACATATCGGTGAATTCTGTATCACTTTGAGGCTGACTATTATACTCCATAATCGGTGTGTGTGAGTGCATGGGATGTGTGCAATGGTGACATAATTAACATATTCACCTGAGGTCGCTCGCCAGCTCTGAGACATCAAATTAGCTGCTTGTGTTGTGTGTAGCGGTCCCTCTTTGGGGAAATCTCTTGTCACATTATATTTCTCACGTTGTAACACAAATGATAATGGGTTTGGAAGTCCACACACACAGGCATATTTATGTGCAGCCACACATATTGGGTAAACCCGGTGCGAGGTTCTCATGTGTTTTTAGTGTTATGTGAATGCAGTTGTATGGTTGCAGATTTATGCCTCTCCAACAGCCTGTAGTTATCAGATCCCTATTTTAGGCCACAATACAAATTCATGATGAACAGAATTACAGGACACGGCTAAATCTGTAAACTGAAGTGAATGTCCCTTGTTATATTCTGCCCTTGCTTCTGCACTGGTGTAAAACAGAGACTATTTTTTTGCGGGTGGTATAAAACCTTCATCCAACACCTATAAATGTCTTTCAATTTGTCCTGTAAGGATATATTGTGTAGGAAGTCAGGGCCCCACACGTATGATTGTTGTGTAATGGCATCAGGGACCACTTTTATTAAAATCTTTGAACATACACTCTTTGATGTGACATTAATTAGATTGGCTTCATCACATCATTGCAGAAAAGACATGTGGCTTTTGGGACTGCAGCAGCATCGAGTATATCGCACGCATGCGGAATGCCAGGTACATGTGTATAACACAGATAAACACACACACACGCGCACACACACACACGCACGCACGCACACGCACACACACACACACACACACACACACACACACGCACACGCACGCACGCACGGTTTGAAGCACAATTACCAGCAAGCCTAAATGTATTTCTCGTTCAAGTATATTATTTTCAAGAATACAATTCTCACAGTAAAACCAAAAACTTTAAATCAAATCATTAAGTTGTATCTGAAATAAAAAGTACTTTTTTTTTTAACTTCATGGTCATGTTTGTGTAATATTGATGAAATAGAGAGACGACAGAAAATATGTAAGGACGAACGCATGAGCTAAGTATATTAAAGGATCCTGTTCTAGATCCTGATCCAAATAATTTCCTTCGATCTGTTTATCTATTAGAATAGACGGATATGTACACATTTTGAAAGAGCTTACTACCAGTGACTAGTGCACTAGTTAGAACAATACATTGTGACCCAGAGAGTAGAATAAAGCAGTGTCCCTGTAAGATTGAATACTGTCAAAAATGTGGTCATGGGATCCAGTAGTGAATGTGAAATGTTAAACCAGTGGAGGTCAGCAAACTTTCTCTTACAGCAGCAGACTCCCTGCGATGTGCAACAAAGCTGGCAAGAGAGGGAAAGACTTGTTGTGTGTCAGATTATAATGTTATTTTTCGCTAACTCCCATGAAGTGACAAATGTATTTGGGATTCTGACGATGACCTACAGCAAATGCTAATGAATATTCACCGAACTCATAATGAAGATTTAGTGTGGTGCCATCCATGTTCTCCTGCCCTCCAGGGGGAAGAAGTAGGCATGGAACATGCCCCAGGAAAATCATGACCCGCAGCAGAAATACAAATCCCAGCAGCATTGTTTCAGGGATATGAGAAAGTCTTGTAGCAAAAGATTGTGAAGAGCGCTGGCAGTTTAAGTTCACCACTACGATTAAACGTAGACGCAATGCAGTGAGAGGAGCATTTCACATGACTTGAGTTGGGCTGCCTGAACTGGTTGTCTGGCTTCCTAAAACTCTGTGTGCTCGAAGTTACAATGGACTCTATTCATGTGTTCATTATTGTGTCTTTGCTGCTAGCAAATTGCTTCCAATCCCGCATGTCTAAGCTTTCCGCCAAGGTTGACATAGCAACAACAACAATATCAATGTAATTGGACAATTTAATTCCATGTGAGGGTGAACATCTTACATTGCTTTGGATCTGCATTTTAATTTCAATATTTAGTCTTTTACATATTATAATTCAACATCCATGCCAGAACAGGATTTAAGGAATAATAATACAAAAAAAAAAAAAAAATGCATTTCCTTTTTCATTGACTTGCATTGATGCCTAAGTTTATGGTTTGTGGCCTTACTTTATATCACAATATATATATATATATATATATTTTTTTTAAAAAAGGTCAAAATATAGTTATAAACTTAGGGGCAACTTTAATCCTCACTAACTAATTCAATTTTACCAGTTTTACTGCCAATTTGCAAATAGCAGTATTTCTACTCTCATGAACATGATGCTGAACTCGTGACTGAGAGTCCGTGTTGTCTCACTTCAGCCCACTGACTCTGCACGGCTCAGTGAGCATGTGAAGAGGTTGTTATTTTGCCAAACTACCAATATGCAGGGCTCAAACGTGGTGGAAATATAAAAACCCGGGGTGATAAAATCAAGACCGTAGCATTTACTCATAAAGTTCATAGAGGGAGGCATAAATATTGATGTGCTCTAAAACTGCTCAGTCATTGAATTATCATTGCTAGATGTTTTCTAAGGTTAATATTTTCAGAATTATCCCAGTGACCTATCATAGGTTAGATGTTGAGGCTGTGTGACATTTTCACCACCTCTACTGTGCTGCAATGCTGAAGCTTGTCCAAGTGTGTTGTATCCCCATTGGCAGCAAGTTGTCTTGGATTTGTGTAACTGCGTTGGCTTTCCAGAGGAAGCCCAGTTTTACCTCAATATTCAGATGATTACCACTGTGTCTCTCAGAAAGATTATTTACACTCTGAAAATATCATGTTTTGAAGAGTTATTGTGGGCTTAACCTCATTGTGTGCTACAATTTCGCTTTGAAACAAAAACACATGGTAATCTTCCTTTGAGAGCTCATTTCCATATTGTACAAAATAGTCATTTTATCAACAACCTGAGAGTGTTCAGTGTCTTTTCAATGAGTTGTAAGCAGTTTTCTCACAACACTTAACCAATCAACACCCCATCAAAATAACACAACCAGGAAACATAGAAGCACTTCATTTGACAAGCTAGCATTTTGTTTTTTGTTTTGTGTTGTTGTTGTTGTGTTGTTGTTGTTGTTGTTGAGGGCCACTCTACAATCCATCCCTGATCCTTTTTAAAAGCAGTTTGGTTAATAACAGCATCCAATGGCATGCAGGCTTGACAGACAACTCACTTCCTCTTAAACACACATGTTTGTGTGTGTGTGTCATATTGTGTCCCATCCATATGTGACACTGACATGTTTCTGTGTGCATATTGCAAGTATCCACTTCCTTACGAGACGCTAGGATTTTTTTTTTTTTATTTTTTTTTTCATCTCATTAACCGCATCAGACTAATCAGTGTGCCACCATCTGGGAAATATATATCGTGCTGTCAGTGTTTGAAAAATACAACATGGTGGTTATTCTTAGAGCAGACATTTAACATCCCTGGTAAATCTCCACCCCGCCTTCCCACAGATAAGGTCAAGCTCAGCGTGGAGGGACATTACAGACATTTCTTGAGTTGCTGTGGATGAGATCTGAGAGCTCTGGTGTGACTTGGGCTGCGAGAGCCGACGCTGATAAGAAGCAATAAAACACTCTCTCAGCTGTTCTGTTGCTGTAAACCTGCGAAGAGAGAAGAATGAGTCTGATTGGAGAGGCCGGTCACATCTCACAGAGCAGTGGAGGTAGGCAGCAGCAGGACCACCACTTCGGAGGAAGACGTGAAGTATTTGGTTTGTTCTTGGGGGATGATGCTGATGTGCCTGTTGAATCAGAAGTGAGGGACTTGTGAATATTGTTAGTTATCAGTTTATTGAACATGTAAAGATAGAAACAATACAAACAAGCAAACAGAAATGTAATCATCCTTAACATGCAAGTAGCCAACAGTCAAATCAAAAGGACATAGATCATGTTTAAAAGGGATAGGATCGAGTTCAACCATTTTTCTATTCCTTCCTCCTTCTACTTATCATAAAATAATGACAATAAATACAAGTTTCCTTTATAATAATCAGAGTCAGTGCTATCTCTCCAGATCAACTCAAACAGATCAACCCATTCAGGCAAACTAATCAGATATGGGTACTTGGCAGCTGTAATTATACACTGTGGATATTTATATATATATATATATTTTTGTGATTACATTTTTTTGTTGTTGTTTTGTTTAATATCCATTTATGAAAAACAGATTGTGATAACATCAGCTCACGTCTTATTTTCCGACTGCATCCGCTCACTACGTTATGATGCAAATAAGCTAATCAGAGTTGTATGGTGGGGTTGTGTCATGAATCAGTCACTCTCTATTGGTTTCTCACTTGCTCGTTTAATAGATGCAGAGAATATGCTGCAGAGGAACATGATTGGCCTCAGTGCCTATATTTGTAATGGGCCCAGCCCCTCCCATTTCCCAGCATGCTCTTTTCCTTTGTAACTTTTAAGAATAAAGTAACCAATTTGGGCAAATTGTGTGTGTGTGTGTGAAATTAAATTCAGAATCTAAAGAAACATCAGAAAATAGTCAGCACAAATACGTCAACACAAACTAAATTAATAACAAAGGAATCCCAGGTCAATCTTGTAACTGTCCAACATTTTATTCCTAAAGAGCATATGATGGTGTCGCCAATCAGTGCTTATGGCGGATTGTGACGCAAACATCATGTTTTCATAGCAAGAAATCTGTGTCAAATGTATTGGCATCTAAAACCACTCCTCCTGCATGGCCCACTTTGTAGCCTCCATTCTATCCAATAATTATAATAATAAAAATGTTCTAGGTATTCCTGTTATTTTATTTAATTAATTGCAGGCATAAACTAATGGAACAGGGACTGTGTATTGTTTTGCAATATCCTACCAACAATACAACGTTTTCCATGCTATTTGTGTGTTCAAGGAGATTTAGTCAGAAGAAACTCATGTTGGCTCCTTGCTATGGTAATTGGAGAATCAAATTGGATGTTTTAAGAGAAAACAGTCTATTTAAAGGGGAGAGGGGGGAGACATTTGTTTCTGAATCAAAGTTAGGTTTATCACAAAGCTAATCCTTTTAGTGTTTTAACTGTTTTGCTCTGTTCCATATGCAGGTTCATTGTTGTAGAAACATAATGTCAAGAATATGGACCACCTGTTCACAGATTTGCAAGTCAAAAACGGAGGCCTCGACTCTTAAGGAGAAGCACTACACTACAAATAGAAAGAAAAAAAACAGATCTGCTGGAAACAGATCTGAAACATAGGGTTTGTTTACGAAAGAATAAATACATAGTTTTTTGGGGGTTTTTTTCTAACAAAAGTTAAAAGCCTGTTGTAGCTTTAAGCTCTTTAACTCAGAGATAGCTCTGACTAGATAAATATCTGTTTACCTGTCTATCAATTTGCAATTTAGTGGTTTTTGCAGGTTATTGTAGCTTTATATTGCGATATTTGCCTGACGGCAGTCTAACCTGCCGGACACTGAGCAGTGTCACTTCGGCTTGCTCAAGGTTAATGTTAATGAGGGAGGAGCACTGGTCCATGTCCAGCGATCCAACCAATGCCCTGTCTCCACATTTAACTGGACAGTGAAATGTATGTTGATCAGAGAGAACGGGGACACCTTCAACTTTTATTTCAGTTTCCCATCCTGCCCTTTCCAATTCTTTTCTCTTTCACTTGGGTTTAAGGCTTTGCAGTCTCCCAGTTTGTAAGTGGTTAATGATTTACTCCGGTAACACATGACTAAGAGCACCTCATAGACTGTGTGGTTGCATTTAGAGGGCCGAAGAAACATGTGAGAGAAGGACATATAAAGAGAGACTGTCTAATGAGATAGAAATAAATAGACTTTAGGGCTGCCGTCTAATGAGAGCCAGGTATACTTCCTCTTACTCTTTCTCTCTCTCTCATATCAGAGGCTTTCCAAAATGAATCCTGATAAGCAGTGGCAGTTATTTATATGGTAATTCACCAAAGAAACACATCACACATTAGAGCACCTGCAGTTTTGCAGAGTGGAAATGAGACATTCTGCTTGTCTGTTTGTGTGGTATCTGTGCATGTGTGTGTGCTCTATTTTGACATTGTGGTGATATTATTAGGGTCCCCATTCAGGGTTTGAGGTGTGGGACAACTTTAAATACCACATAATCTTCCCACATTAGTTTATATTTTTCCCTTTGCAATAGTAAACACACCGTCCGACCGTTTAGTTTGCAAACTTGTTCAAATCAATTAGCCAATCTATTAATCCAGTAAGGCAGTGTCAACTGCAGAATGTATCCTGAAAATGACACTTAGACCTCAGGCAGCTTGGTGTTATACGTGCTGAGCGTACGACACAGCTCACGTGACATTAGTCCGACTTTTAAAATGATCCTATTGTCCTGACTCACAACTTCTTTGTGCCAGACCCTCAGCAGCATTGTGACATAGTCAATGGGATGTTGTTGCAAAGTGATTCCTTCTCTACCTTCTTTGCAATAACAAAGGGCCATATTCCATAATTTTGTTTGCAGTAAATAAATAAAACAATGAAATAAAGGATTGGCTGGTGTCTCACAACGAACAAGAGATTTGACAAAGCTTTCTCAAATCTAGTAGAGCAATAAAGCTCAGTGGAAATATTGATATCCAATCAACTAATGTGGCAACTTACTTAACATCTCCCAGACTGACCTTTTACTGCAAATATCCTGGATGACTCTGATGCAATATTATTTTTCGTTGCTTCCAAGACCCGATATTTCAAAGACTCCAAAAACAATTATGCACAAATGGAACTGAAATCATCTTTATTTAATCAATTAGTCAAAACAGATGTAATGATTCAGCTAAGAATTCAATACTCGGTTACTTGTTTGTCTTTATTTTTGAAGCCAGACATCCCAGTTGTGCGCGTCAAATACTGCCGTTTTGTCACAGCCGTTGGCATTAGAGATACACACAAGGTGCCCTTTGCTGGTAAGACATACGCAAAAGGGTACCTTATATGTTATGCACCGTGACAAGGCGGGTCGAAAAATGTCATGTGACAAAGTACGACACAACCTCGTGCAAGGCGGAGGTCGGTGGTGTTTGGATGGAATAAACACCCGGGAGAGTTGTGTTCGAGTCCGTAATAAAGCAAATGTTTAAAATACTCTGTACGGCCTTATGAGACACTGAGGGGGCACCGTACCAAAGGCACATAGCACCTTGTGCGGCTTTGATGAAATGCGACGCACAGGGACGGAGAACGCTTTGGTCAATTTGTTGCTTTTCTGTCCCTCTCTTTGAGGAGCTGTCCACGGTGCTGAACTTCAATGTTTTCATCCTTTTTATTTTGTTGTTGCACAACTTTTCTTTGCATTTACATAATAGTTCGGAGATATTTTGTTTTGGTGCATGCCCTGCCACATGCCACAGTATCACGTAATAACCAACCAACTGGAAAATAGTTACCATTTATATTTAAAAATAAGTTGATATGTTTAACCTCCTTAATGACTTAATTAATTTGGGTTTTTTTTGCTTTTGCTTTTTTTGTTTATGCTGAGTTGATTGTTTTTATGTCCACTTCATGAACAAAGGAATAATGCATATTACCATGCGAATTAGTATGAATGGCTGTAAATTATAATGGACATCATACTACTCTAAGAAAACACAAGGACTGTTTGCCAGGAAACACCATCCCTCAGCTCAGTGAATATATTGTCGAAGCTATGTAAGACACACATTGGATGTGTAAGAAATTTAAAAGGTACAATGGAAATCCAAGAGCAGCAAAAGGTGCAAGACTCTTACACTTATCTCCATTTAAATGGAGCATGGTACCCCTGCGTTACTCAATATCAGCAAGCTATTGAGGCCTCACAGCCGGCTGGAAATTGCCCACACGGCAGTTTAAGAGGTTCTGCTGGTTCAGTAACAGTGATACGAAGATCTGAAAATAGCCCATCACAATTCAATTTACCTGCCCTGTCTTTGGTTTTCATCTCTCTTTAAAAGTGAAGTACAACTAACTCAAAAAACTGCCTCTTTTGGCTGTGGTTCAAGTTATGTTTTGGTAGCATTGCAACATCAGTGTGATTCCAAAACACACATTTGTCACTGATCCTGGACGTTATCTCTCTTAGAATGTCCATCAAGCTGAGCATCCTAACAGAGATAATGTCAGGGAACTTGCCTTAAGCACTTATCTTTGCTGTCTGAAGCTGATCTGAGGAGATGCACTGTGGCCCACCCAAAAGGCCCACTGCAGCCGTCAGCTCCCAGCTGTTTGATTATCTGTAGACATTGATTTCCACTTACAATGAGAGGAGTACAGTATTATCTCATTAGAGTCCCTGGGTTTTCTAATAGGTGGAAAACATTTAAAGGGATAGGATGAGATTAGACAGCTTACTGGGAAAATAAAACACAAGCAGACACTCTGATGTTCTGATCGTTCTGTTACAGTCATCTGCACAGTAACTACAACAGCCCCTCAAATAAATTACGATCTTGCGATTGCAATAGTTCACACAATTTCAAGCAATCTCCACAATATTTCTGTGTTCTTGCAATTTTGCAAAACTCCCTAAATTTTTCCCCCAAAAATTGTCCTCAACAGCTGCTGAAAGTATTAAACATGCAGTCTTCTTTCCAAAGAACAAAACAAAAGAGGAGTTAACAAAAACTCATCCTTTACAATCAGCCAGGCAGTGCTGACTCTCCTCTCATCACAGTCTTCTATTTAAAATGAGCCAACATGTATGTTAAATTAGTTTTATACACACTTCAAGTTGTAAGAAGTTGCACTTTGTTTTTTGTGCATATAGTAGGTCTATGTGTTGCATTAATATTAGCTAAACAGCATCTAAAGCTTTTATTTTGACATCAGATTTAGCCTTGTATTACATATATTAAAGTCACATTGTCTGTTCTGTAAATCTATATCATGTTGATGATTTTTCTGAATCTTTAAGCACCATGGTTCTCCTAAAATAACAAAATAAAAAGAATAAAACAAATATATATAACTCAAATATTGATGTGCAGCATGCTTATTATCACAGGAAGTGATTACATTTTACTCTTTGTCAGGTAGTGCTTAAAAATTGAAAAAAAAAATCCCCCTCAATTTATAACTTCTTCTAATTTCCATAATTGTACTGTAAAATAACTCACTTAAAACTTTGCAAATTACATTGCAATTTTTTTTTTTTTTAATCAAATTTGACATAAAATGAGTCATTTTGTAACTCAACAATCACAATAAAACTCAGCAAAATGCTGGAGAGACTCATTAAAGATGACCTGACTCTAACTGCAACTAAAAAAAAAACTGATTTTATATCAATAGTCAGTTAGGTTTGGTGACAATCGATGAAGCTCATAGGGTCTTTTCTTCCACAGTTTGCCAGGCCATTTATTTCCATGCGTTCATCATGACTTGCCCTGGGATGAAAAATAACATCATGTTTTGTTGTTTGTGTGTTTGTTTGGAGGTGCTGGATAATTTCTCTGCCCGCTGGCAGCTGTGTCACTGCTGTGAGTTGAGAGCAAACATTAGACAGTGACAGGTCTGTCGACACACTGACTCGGGGTTCACTCCACACAGGCTGCATGACATCAAGGTCTGTTGTTTTAATGTCATGTGTCATGCTGCCAATGTCAGGAGATGCTCTGGGAGTGGATGTGACCCACAAAGAGGTTAAGGGAGAGGCAGGGGGCCAGTAGAGCGCTACACAACATGATCCACTGCCAAGGTTACACACCTGCACACATACACAGTGCACACACACCGCTACCCTGCCAGAGGTTACACAGCTGGCTGATAGCAAAGAGAAATTCCCACCACTGAAGCAGCAGACTGGTATAAAGAGCTTTTAGCCATGGCCAAGGACAAGGAGCAGCCTGTCACAGCAGGAGAGTCCAGGATTGGAAGTAGTGGGGGAGCAAAGAGCCATAATCGGTCCCAAAGGTGAGATACACGACTGTCAAAGGAAGTGGTGGAGGTTTAAGATGACAGCCTGGCACTGGAGAGCTGACTGAGTCCCAGAGGAGAGAGACTGGCTGGATGAGGCAGAGTCAGGGGATAGATGTGCAGGTGATATTCTATTCAGCTCTGTGCAGTAGTCATCCGGATTGATGTGTGGTCACTGTCATTCCCATTTGTACATGCTATGCTTCCCCTTTTGCATCCCCCTTAGAATTATGATATCGAGACCAAATCATTATTAGGTGAACTCTGATCTTCTCAGTGGTTCTTGTCTTAAAGTTTAACGTTTTAAAAGCGTGGTCCAATCAATTTAAGCTCTTTTAAATGTTTTGTTTGGACTGTGTGAGCTGTCTATTGTACAGCAACAAAATGGATTTTTTTTTTTTGGACTCAAGTTATATTATGTGCACGACAGATACTTAGTATAGTTTTTAGTGTTTCTTAAAATCAACCATGACCCCTTGTCATAAAGTACCTAAATGTGTCCTTCAAGTTTCAAAACATGGCTCCAGATCTTCACCCTCTCAATGAACATTCAAAATTATTCCTCTCAGTTTTGACTGACAGCAGTCTCATGAATATGTAACAAGGCTGTCTCATAGACACAGACATAAGAAGCATTTATATATATGTACAATTATCTGAATCTGAAAATGTAGGGCTCTTTTTTTAAATTAAAGCACATGGCGGAAGTGTATTTAGGGAATATCCAAATGTAGTTATGCTCGTTTAACGGCAGATAATCTGAGTACAAAGTAAGGCACAAGGTTCCAGGGAGTGTACATTATGCCCTAAGTAATCACGTGTGTCGTTGTTGTAACATGACATAAACCAATCAGTGTCATCTCCCTATATAGAAAAAACTGCAGCAATGTGCCTGACCAACACGCCCATGGGCATTCAAATGTTTGCTATGGAAACAACATGGAAACAACATGGAGGCTGGAACAGAAAATCCCAACTATGTCAGTCTGAAACTCGTAAAGACATGTGAATTGTGCTGGATGTAAGATAAAGCCTTCACTTTCTGAGGCTTTCCGAGGTACCACGTGCAAATGGACTCTCAGTGATTCCAGCATGAAGTCATGCTGCCTTTTATGTTGTAGGAAAAAAAAAAAAAAAAAAAAAGGTAAATGGAGCAGAATATGCTCTGTCTGCTGTTTTATTTCATATTCTTCAAAGTGATTAGCTCGTTATGATTCAGTGAAGCTGTGACTCCAATATTACCACTTGATATTTTGTAGCTAGCAAAACAGAAAACAAGTAGAGTTGAAGATGTGCAGGTAAGCCTGAGCTGCTGGTGAGCGGTGAAGAGGCCGGTGGAGATATATGCGGAGACTATTTGTATATCCATTCATCCACACGTACTAGATGCAGGCAAAGGTGCAGAGTTACTCATGTTTTTAGGAGAAAAAAAAACATATAAATATGTAATTCTATTTAACGGAGCTGAAACTTTGAGTTAAATTAATGCGATGAGGAACTTTAACTATGTTCACTTCTGACAACCAGATTTCATATTTAATAAATACTAAATAATCCACGCAACAAATAAACAAAACATTATGTACAGGGAGATGTCTCCTTTCCTACAATGTATTTTTTTTATCAAATTGTCAGGACATTAGCCTGAAATGTTAAGTGAAATCTCTATTTCCTACTGTTTGACAGTGACGACGAGGCTTGTTACGTAGCCTCGGGTGTTCCCCATATTTCTCTTCTGGCCGTGCCCTTACTAAACTCAGTGGTGTTGTTTGTTCCAGCAGACTTCACTAGTCGCCTTCATGTAAAGCAAACAGACTTTGACAAACTCTGAGATCAGATCATTAGTCCTCTGCACTCTGAAAGTAAGCTCTGATCCATGTAGAGATCATTAGTATCTTGTAGTTGAGCGCCAGGTACGTCAGACACGTACCTCACATTCACATCCTGTCATCTGGGATTCTGTAGCAGAGACTAGTCGGTAGGTAGTTGAAGTAGCGAGAACATTTCTATCACCTCTAAGAACAGAATCAGTTGACAGAGGTGTAACTGTCTTTTAGGGATTTGTTTTTATTTTTATTTTTTAATCTGGTTCAGTACTTTAAACTGTCTTTACTGTCAATTGGTTTTACTGACCAGAGAGCGAAAATCGTTTCCGATCTTATTACACAAATAATAGTTGAGGCGCTTTTAAAAGGCAATTTACTTATATACATAGTTTATAAAATTAGTGTTACAAATATTTTGGAGGAAAATAAACTTTATACATGTCTGTATGTATATTTTCATTTTTGTTTCATAGTTCACAGTAATACATTTTACAAGGAACAAGTCAGATCATTCACTTTTCCAGTTTGTCTCCTACTCAGTCTAAATTAATACTGATAGTTTCACAGTGAAGTGCTGAGGAGAAAATGTTTGAAGAAAGTGTTTGCTCAGGGTTTTGGTTTGTTGTTAATTGGTTTCTTTTTAGTTTCATGCCCATGCAGATTCCTCAAAGCTTCCATTTGTTTCTGTTCTGCTTGCTTTGCACATTTAATAGACAAATACAGTGTGTATGATTTCAGTAGAGGAGAGCAGTTAAGCATGGTGTATAGTGTTATAATGGGAAAAGCAAAGATACTGAAAAAATTGAATAACTCGAATCAATAATGTGACTGTATGATATTCAGACGCAGTCATCCATTACATTTACTCCAGAGATAAAATATGGTTTGAACAAAACACGGAGGACTGCTGCTTGTAGGAGGGAAACCAAAGCTGCTTAAAATGAGCCAGCTTGAAATGAAGGCTCTGAAGACCCAAGAGCATATTATTGTCTATGTTAAAGTGATTATCACAGCAGTCGTGTCAGAAATGAAACATGTCTATTTCAAATTGGAAAGAGAAATGGAAAAACAGCTGTAACACAGGGGTCTGGCCATTTGGCTGTTGTGTGGCCACTGCAGTGCGAAATGCTGCTGCTCCTGGCTCCATCTCTTCAAGTTTGATGGTGCTTCATAATCAGCAGCTCCCTCACATATGAGCCGGGCTCTCGGCCACATGATGATAACCACTGGAGGAGATGCCAGCTGTGTGTGTGTGCGATTGGATTAATCACATTAATTCTTCCAAGAGGGCAGTTTTAATCAAAAAAACAAAACAAAAATACATTTAGTCGAATGTACTGATGATTGAAAATAAATATGTCGAACAGTATCGTCAGATCTATTCTGTCTTCTAAACCTGAAAGCGAGGACAGATGAAGTGTCATAAATACTGTTATCTTAACTTACAGCTTCTGTTTTATCAGCTCTTTTACAAGCATTAAAAAAAGACAAATATCTATCTCAATTCTGACAGATCAGAGTCAGCATTTTTCTCACTTAGCAGTCATCATCCCTTTGATAGAATACAATCATCTCCGAAAGATGTTTTATTTATTTATTGTTTGACATGGAATTGTTTTATTATTTTAATGGGGTGTGTAGAAAAAAATAAGAATACGAGACATGAAATAAAGTAATATGCTGTCTGGGCTACAGGATACACAATACCAAATCACCTAGCACATGTCAATTGGTGTAACAGACTTTGCTCTTTTTCACTTAGTCACTGATAATCAATATATACTGTAATGAATCTTCAATTTGCTTTGGACACTTCTTGCTCCACTTTTGACCCTGAATCTGAGCTGCTAAATGTTTGTGTGTCTATGTAGATAAATGTTTGTAACTTGAAATTCTGGTTTCCTCACCGAGATCAGGGACCAGTATGCTGCACTGGGAGATGTGGGAGGTTACAAGGCAAATTAGTACAGTGATTTGAAGTGACACGTATAGGAATTAGTTGTATGGCAATAAAACCTGATGGAACATCTGAAAGTGACAATTCCTGTGAGAGGCACAGAAAGAGGAAGATCCTGCATTAGTCTCCTTTAATGAGGGAAATCAGTTGTTTTTAGTGGGTATTTTTTGCCAGTGAAAGATTGTCTTCTCTCCACTCAGCACTGTGGCACATAAATGATCATGTCATGCTGTGTTGGCCAAAGAGTGAGAGGTTGTAAATTAATGGTGGGAACGTGATAAATGGAAACAGCATCTCTGTGCAAATGTCGTTCTGCTTCAGTCACACACAAAAAAAGTTTGACTTTTGAAAGTGTAGATATGCTGGATCTTTACAGACACACCAAACAAGAGAAAGAAGGAAAAAAAAAAAAAAAAATTGTAAGAGTCGGGTCCCATCTTGTAACACCACTTTGTACATGAGGAGCCGGCAGTGAGTAAGTGTAGCTTTCAGGCAATTTGCCCTCATTTTGGTGTTGCACTAAAATTGGACCCATCAGCTTCTGTGGCCGACAGTGTTGGTTAGGGTGGTTCCATTTAGCATCAGGGCAGGTCAGAATCTAATGGGGGACAGATTTTAGTGTAACACCGGCACTCCTCTGATTGAGCTCGTCACATACAGCTATGGTAACTGCTCTGAATTGCGATTCAACATACAACAAACTGAACATATTTACACTGTTAGTAATGT
Source organism: Brachyistius frenatus (assembly GCF_029030835.1). NCBI lineage: Eukaryota > Metazoa > Chordata > Actinopteri > Embiotocidae > Brachyistius > Brachyistius frenatus. The sequence goes on from NW_027210600.1 coordinate 3,455,696, forward strand.
TATACAACAATGTACAGTGTAAATAAACTCAACATTTGACTCATTAATTTACCTGTATTGGTTACCGTGGCCAAATAGTATAGTATTTCAGGAGCACCATGTGACCCTGACTAAACAAATGTATTGAAACATTTTTCCTTGATTTATAGACTGAATTCCTATTTTGACTATTATGATAAGCCCATAGATGGAATGGGAGTGCAGTCACTCTATTTTGTGCACCACCTCACTAATTGAATGTGATGCAATCTGATCCTCCTCCTCAATAACAGTTTCTGAGGCATTTCTGCATAATAAGCCTGCCAGTTGCAAGAGTTCATCAACTACCACTTATGCATTTAACAATTTAAATTAGAGAAAACTGAAACGATTTGCATGCTTATCAAATATACATCAAAGGCAAAAATTGCAGGATTTCCTCCCTTTAAACAGTGTAAACATTTTCTAAAATCAACCTCAGCCGTACTTACTACTGCTTAGTAGACCGTGTCAGCGGAGTTCCTTCCTGCAGCAGGGATTTGTTGTTTCTAAATATTATTGGACGTTTATGTGTGTGGTGTGCGTCACTTCATGTGGCGCTAGACGACAAGAAGATGCCTAATTGCGTTGACAAGTCATGAGTGGTAAATACTTGTGTACTTTGCTGAGGCTAGCATTGACCTGGTGATCATGCTGTTGCCATATGTTGAAATAAAAAGCCTTATGTTGAACCATTTCTACACACTGATGAAGGGTTTGCTTTGCTGTGATATGATTTGTTTTACCACATGCAACACAACAGCCGCTGTCAGTCAAATAAGACAGACGCTCGCTGTGTGAGCTCAGTGATCCGACAGAGGAAGTTAAACTGTCAGAGGCAGTGGTTGGATGACATCTTCTCACACACACACACACACACACACACACACACACACACACACACACACACACACACACACACACACACACACACACACACACACACACACACACACACACACTTTCCCATAGCTGCATCATGCTGCTTCTGTTGACTTCAGTTACAGTCCGTTTCAGAGCTGTCATGTTAAAAGACTTGGCTCTTCTGTACAAACAGTGTGTGTGTGTGTGTGTGTGTGTGTGTGTGTGTGTGTGTGTGTGTGTGTGTGTGTGTGTGTGTGTGTGTGTGTGTGTGTGTGTGTGTGTGTGTGTGTGTGTGTGTCTTGTAGTCTTGCAGTGTCTGTTTCTCCCCTGAGAGATGTACTTGCTCCACAGGACTGCTGCCAGCTTCTGACAACCAGACAAGGAGTTTGTGTGTGTGTGTGTGTGTGTGTGTGTGTGTGTGTGTGTGTGTGTGTGTGTGTGTGTGTGTCCCCTGTGTAAATGTGTAAATTAGATTATTTGACACCTAATTATGTACTTGCACAGCTTTCTAAGTTATGAGATGTAGCATGTGTTATCACTTTGTTTGATACAACAAGTGTGAGGGTGATTTAAGGGTAATGTAAAATACAAACAGTATAATGCGTTTTAAGAAATTGTGCCTCGGCCTCTGATAGAAAAATCCTGATGTAAATTACTAGTGAAGAAGAAAAAAAGACATTACATTTTTTTAAATCTTCTTACAAGACATCAAATCTTCCATCACATTAATATTTTCCTCTCTTTTGCAGAATATTGACTTTTCAGATTGAGTTTAAGATAGTGAACTCATCATCTTTGGTAGTTGGCACTGCTAATATCTTACTTAATAAGTGGTAAAGTTTATGATCTTTCCTGTACATGTGTCTAACAACAATCTTAATACAGGGACATATTTCCTTGCATCAGCTACCTTCATATTATCTTAAATGTAAATATCAGTAATTATAAGTCCATACTGACTCCATACTTTACATACAACATTCATGTATTCCTATACAGTGTGTATGGATGCACCTATGTGGGTGGTTTACCGTGTAGGTTCTTGTGTTTCTGCTGTTCCCTATAAATGAGATGTGACATGGCGTGCCTTTACTCTATAGTCCACAGTGAGCTCACTTCACATTCACTGAAGCCTCCAAACAGATATATTTAAAAGACTCATTCATGGCAACCAGCCCCTATTAGTTGGACTGACCTAGTAAGACTTGAAATGTTTGAAAAATCCACCACAACCTTTTGTAAGTGTTGATAGTTATCTTTAATATCCACTCACACTCATTAGAATCAAATGCCTGGGTGCAAATATGTACTCAGATAAGGTACTTTATTTGAAGCTTTGAATTACAAAGCGGTTTTATGAAAATGTACCTCATGCAGGCCGGCACCCCGCAGCTCTCAGTTTAAATTAAGGCCACATCCCCACATGATGTGAACTTTGTGCCGCTGTGAAATCAGTATCTGCTCTCTCTTGGCCAGCCACAGGGATGATATGTGTCAGCTCGGTGACCAGTCCTTGTTCCCGTCCTCTCATATCTTTCCATACTTCCCTTTAGCCGATCTAAAGCTGAGCAGCTGTCCTCTCTCCCAGCCCATTTTCTGTCAGGAGCCAGAGGACTGGAGCTGCTCTCTTGTGTCCACTCGGTCTCTTCTCTGTCACACTCTCCACACAGATCAGCCACACACCGTCTAACCTCCAAAATGCAAAATTATATTTGAATGATTATACAACAGGGCGGCCTAGCAAAGGCTGCATGATGCTTAATATTGCATTAGCAGACAAATTATTGGTGATGGTAGCGTAAGTAAATGTTTGTGCAGAGAGAAAAAGGACAAATCAGGAAATACAATTCGAGTCTCATCTGTCAAATTCTAACAAATAACAGCACTGATTGCATCCTGCTACCTTGAAGCAGTTATTCAGACAGGCTTGGGCTTGTTCAGTTGTTTGAGACACTGAGCACACACCCTGCATTGCAATCCCATCTCATCTGTCACAGTGTAATCGCAGCACAAGTGGTCAACTGAAGTGCGGTACTTAAGACACATGCACACATTCGTTTAGCAGAGTGTAGCGATGCCTACTAAGCTGAATAATGATTACAAATAAATTCAGCTCGGGTTTGCATCTGTTCTGGTGCCCTGATGTGTTACTGTCACATCACAGCAGGACCGTTAGTTTACGATGTTTCCTTTTTCCTTCTTCAGTCATACATTAATCAACTGTACTGGAAACAAGTTTCAGTGTCATCAGGGAGACATCTGATCACTTCCAAATGAATTGTGCAACATGACAAAACAAACACAAACATCCAGCCAGAGTCACAAAGGACCCTATGTGACAAGAAGAACAGCAAGTCATGCAGCAAAGTGGGTAAAGTGTTTACACTGCCAACAGAGCCCTGATATCTGCATTATTGAGAGAGTGAGAGGGAGGGGGAGGGGGACAGAGAGAGATGGAGGGGGTGAGTGAGAGAGAGGGAGGGAGAGGGAGAGAGGGAGGGAGGAAAGAGAGGGAGGGAGGGAGAGATGGAGGGAGAGAAAGGAGAGACAGAGAGAGATGGAGGGAGGAGAGAGAGAGAGAGAGAGGGAGAGATGGAGGGAGGGAGTTGAGGGACAGAAGGAGGGAGGGGGAGAGAAAGAGATGGAGGGAGGGAGTGAGAGAGAGAGAGGGAGGGGGAGGGAGGGGGAGAGAGGGAGGGAGAGAAAGAGAGGGAGGGAGAGGGAGAGAGGGAGGGAGAGAGTTGAGGGAGAGAAAGAGATGGAGGGAGAGGGAGGGAGGGGGAGAGAGAGATGGAGGGAGTGAGGGAGAGGGAAAGGGAGGGAGGGAGAGTGAGAGGGAGGGGGAAGGGGAGAAGGAGAGGGAGAAACAAGTGAGTCAGCCTAAATTCACAAAAGAACTGTTAGCAGTTCTCCAAAATGGTGGGAACAACCTGCCAAGTCATCTAAACAGCTGCTCACAAATATGTCTTGCAGAGTTGATGCTGTTTTAAAGGCAAAATGATGTCACACCAAATATGAATCATATTAATTTGAAATTAGATGTTTATTTATTTATTTGTTTGTTTTATGTTTCTGTTGGTCACAGTTTATATGAACTATTCAAGACAATACTTCTGAAAGCATTTTCACTTTACTTTTAGTGCCTCAAACTTCCTCATGGAGGTGTACAAGTACAATTCTGACTCTGCTTCTTCATACGGTATTTTCATGATGGTCTTTTTTTTTTTTTTTAACTATTGACATCACAGTTTTAGCGGAAAGACAAAAAATATAAATAAAAATACCTTCACTTGGTTTTAATCTATTTTATGTTTAAACTGTGTGGCCAAAATTAGACGGCTTGGATGGCCGTTTACTCTCCTCTATATTTTCGACCACATGTACTGTTTATAATATTTTGTCACCATATGTTTCAATAAATGCAGGATTGATTGCAGTGTAATGCTAAACCATACTAGTGCATATGCAGCATATGTATACTGTATACTCACTGTTTACTAAGTACACTTAAAGGTTGAGTGATATAATGTCATGACTTTTGTTTGTGTGAACTTCATACTCCTAGTTTCCACTCTGACCCCCGTTTCAGCTTGTTTGTTTTTAATGACATTAATGAGCCTTGTTTGTATTTGTGTGATGAATTGTGTTCATCACACGTTCAGCTGCCTCAGTGATTTGGACAAAACAAAACAAAAGATCAGAATGAAAAACTGAAGTGACAAACCATTTTTTTGTTTTTGTTTTTGTTTTAGAAATAATTGAAAAGTTGACCGAGGAGCAGCACACAACTCGGGGTGTTGCGTGGCACATTTGGAACATTTCCGTCGATCTCTTTCAAACGATTTTGTAATCCCTGCATGACTTGAGGTTTTCGAGTCTTTCCAAGCGGAAATAATATTGGTGCATGCGTCAGCAATACAGTTGATATAGTTGGAAGGAAGTCAATGAACAAGCTAATAAGTCTGCGCAGACTCAACAGGAGAATCCTCTGGAGAACAGCTAAAGTATCTCCGTCTCTGATGCTGACAGCAGTATAGAGAAAAGGGGGGGAAAGGAGTAACCTGAAATGAGGGAACCCTATGAACAGTTGAACCTTGACGTTATGTCTTTGAAACACAAAGTCAAGGTTCAACAGAAACAACAGCAAGAAGGAAGATTACAGATCTGCTGGTTATTTTCTTTCCACCTCATTTCTTTTCCGTGGAGACTCCCAACGTGACGGATCCACGTTTACAGCACAGAGGCTGTGTCAGTGACCTCGTCCTGTTCATGGACAGATACATGTAAGAGCCAACAGAAGCAACGTGTCAAATGTTCGATGTTCTCAGAAGAAGTTGACAAGTTAACCCAGTGTCAGGCGTTATTTTTAAACACTGGTACCTATCTCAGTGGGTGCGTTTGTTTTCTGCACCAGAGAAGCAGGATTCTTTCATGTTGGGTAGCCCAGGGGTGTTGTGCTCTGTGGACTTTAAAAAAACAGCCTTATCAAAGAAGTGCACTGATGTTGACACACACGCACACAACCAGACAAGTTTCAACAAGACTGAATTACATTTTTAGTATATTAACATTTCGTAAAATGACCTATTTAGTGATAATAGCTACAGTTAGCAAAGCAGAGATTTTGATACCAGGGTCTAAATATTGAGGGTGTTGTTTGCTGTCAAAGACTGTGAAGCCCTTTATAAAATATAGTGTGGATATGAGTTGACTTAAGTTTTGCATTAAGCCGAAGCATCATTAGTGTTATTTTAACTGCATGACAGGGTGACAAATTGATGTGAAGGGTGACAGGCAAGTAATATTGTTGAACTGTAAACTAGTGATATCATTTCACATAATTTATACATTTCATGTAAACAAAGCGGTGTAAAATGAGGAGGCTGCATAATCGTAATGAATATTCACATCATGGAAGAAATAAATAGCAGTCAAGGAGATTAGCAATTTTTCTAAAAGACACATTTTCTCCGTGCCTCTCTGACTAATGCCTCTCCTCCTCCTCCTCCTCTTCATCTTGTAGCTCCGATAGACGTTCTGATTGTGACAGTGTTCGGAATGAATCTGAACAGCAGAAACAATTTAACAGTATTAAATTGCCATGACGTCTCAGTGTACCACGCAGCTCGCAGATATCAAGGCAGTCTCAAATTAAGAGGAGGCCCAGTGGGGGCCCAAATGTGTTTGTTTTGAAAGTGTAAATTATAATTTTATTTCCATGATACGTACGGTGACGCTTTCTGGCTATGGATGTTATTGGTGACATCAGAAGAGTCAGACGGAGGAGTCGCATTGCCTCAAAGATTGGTTTTAATTGGTTGTCTGTCGTCTGTAATGCTTGGAATTCTCAGTGTAGATAAGTAAAGCACCTTGATGATCTTCCATGGGGAAAGGAATCTATAAGGTCATGGGGTATTAGTGTTGTCGATAGAGCACCTCCTGACTTTCAGAACTGGCACCTCTACTTGACTGCTGTGTTTATTTTCTTCTTTCATTTTTTTTTCTTCCCCCAAACAGTCTGTGAGCATTCAAAGCCTCATGATCTGATCCAGAACATAATAATTGCCCTATGAATAACACGGCTACTGTCTTGTTACCTCCCTTTTTGTTTATTCATTCATTCATTTCTTTATTTCCTTGTTAGCTTTAGCTAGTTTGGCCTGTTGGACTCAGTAATATGTCCTGATGCTTTAAGTGTTGTTGCTGAAGTTCTGACTGCTGTTATACTTCTGTCGCTGTAACTTTTTTTTTTTTTTCCTTACCTCGTTAGCCTGCTCTGGTGTTCACTTTCTTTTTTGTTTTAACATTGTACAGTGAAGCAGATAGTAAGAGAGTTGTTAGCTGTACCCTGTGGAAACAGCTTTGAGTGATGCAAACTTACTTGTTATATGATGCCGGAATGTAGTATTATAATGAAATGTCTTCAAGAAAAACTGCTCTTAGCCTCCCCGAGGTCAGATGATCAGTCAGTCTGTCTGTCTGTCTATAATATATATATATATATATATATATATATATATATATATATATATATATTTGTGTATTGTACTTCAGCATATGTGTTGGTATATGCAGGTGTTGTTTTAAATGGTCTGTACTTGTATAGTGCTTTATCACCTTTCGGTCTCAAAGCGCTTTAACATGGTTTTCCCATTCACCCATTCACACACTAATGAGACAGATCACCATGCAAGGTGCTGCCATCAGGAGCACATTCACACACCGATGGTACACCATCGGGAGCAACTTAGGGTTCAGTGTCTTGCTCAAGGACACTTAGGCATGTGGACAGGAGGAGCGAACCACCAACCTCCTGATTAGTGTGCAACCCACTCTCCCGTCTGAGCCACAGCCTCCCTTACTATTGCAGTAAAACAGACTAGGAAAGTCTTTTGGGATGTGTCACTGACAGCTTTACTTTAGTCAAAATAAAACAATCAAACATTTAGTAATGTCAAAGACAATATTGTGAGGATCTGAAGTGATGGAAGCCATCAGGGTGGAGTCACTTTATCCAGGACAGGGACCAACAGCAGAGGAAACTGGAGCTGCAGGTGTCATTATCATCAGAGAACAAGTCTATCTGTCTTCATAGAGTATCACAGTGTCTGCAGCTTCACTGTAAATGATCCACTTCTGGAGGTCACAGCACAAAGTGAAGGGAGTACAATGCAACGTGATGTCATGACTTTGGCATTTTAGATATATGCTGTAGATCCACACTTTATGTAAGCTGTTTTAATATGAGGACAGTCAAAAAGCTTTTAACGAAAAAAGGGACACTTCTCTCCAGCCTGAATTATGTTATCTTGCAGTATAAGTCAAACAATGCTGCTACATATTCATTCCAAGAGAGAATTAGTGTAATTACAAGCACACAAAGTTATAACAAAGTAATTCCAGTAATCCAAAACAAATGCACATTTAATAAACATATTTGTATAGGATAACAACACATTGTATACAACAGTGATAGTCAAAATCACCTTCTGCAGATACACATATCATCTTTTTAATTGGGTGAATAGGACATAGTGTACATCTCAGAGAAAATAGTGCAGGAATCTGCCATGTAAAAAAACATATTTTCCTTTCTTTTTTCTTTTTTTTTTGTGCTCCCCTTTCTTTTCACAAGTCGACATACCAAGTCAACATATTGTTACCTGGAATTCTGAAACAATATAGTTTCTGTAAAACAATTTCACTTTCATAAAAACATCCATTTGTGGATGTCAGTCTGTGTGTAAAGAAGAGAAGGGACTTTTCTATTTCAGTTGAAAATGTGTTGTAGTAACAAAAAAGTAAACAATTTTCCCAATATCAGTGAAGTTTCTGCATCCAATAGATACAATCAAAAGCTTCAAATACAACACAGATGAACCATTCTACAAACTATCCTCTTTTCTTCTGAACAACCTGGATAAATTATTACAGCCTCTCCCTGCTGTCTCCAGGCGCAGTATCGACTCCACTCTAATCAAGCTCTTTAAAACCAGCTTCATGCTGTGGCTTAATTAAAAAGAGAACATATTTTCTTACTTTCTTAGGACTCTTAGCGCAGAGCTTTGTTTACACTTTACAACTACAATGCATTGTTCACTTCTACAAGGTTATTCCATTTACAAGTACAACACTAGATACCCATTCTTGAATGCACTTTTATCCTCTCAAAGAGGAGAGCCACATGTGTGCGTTTGTGTGTGCGTGCAGTCAGTTTTGGGTCTCTAAGCATCGTTGACTGACTAGTTTATTCAGAAATGTACGTCATGATTTTCCAGATTTCTGCTCCGTTTGTCTCTTAGAAAGCAATTGCCTGGTTTTATAAACCAGCTGAGGGAAGACAAAAGGGATTTGGACTTAAAAAGGATCTGCAGCAATAAAAAGCCAGATTCTGAACGTATTTCGTATTCAAGTGTGAGAGAGAAGATGAAAGCCAAATCAAAAGAAAAGATGATGGTGAATTAAATAACATCTCTGATTTGGTACTGAATCTGTACAATGGATGGAGTTTGATGCAACGCGTGTGCTGCACAGTTGTGATAGGGTTCGAGGTTGTTTCTGCGAGTTGTTGAATGTTGACTGATTGCTACTGTACTCCAGTGTGGGAAGTAGGTAGGTTGTGTTAGAGACTTGGGAAACAGCTTTTTCTATACAGGGAGGTCAGAGATGGTCATAAACAGACATTGATATACAGTGTTGCTAAAAAAAACAACAACGTATGTTTACATTGAAGTAGTTGAAAGGTTACATCATGGAACAATACGAGGCTATTTAAACAGAACAGCCTCACCACTGTGACTATAGATGACTTCACAATGTTCTGGTCCCTGTCACAATATTTTCTGAACTTGAAACATTTTCACACACAGTGTTGGTCTGTATAATTGCATGTTTCTTTTACTCATTCAGTGATACACTGTTTACGTATAATGCATGTGAGAAACCAAAGGGGGAACATGTTTGTTTACACCCATTGTGAGTGGAACAATTGGTCCCATTGAAATATGACTATTGTCAACCATTAATAAATCATGAACTGTCATGTATTTGCTGTTTTCCATCACATACAGATGAGTCCTCTACAGTAAGGGACCCTCACAGCCATATAATTGTAGTTTTGCAACAATAAGTACCAAATTGAAAACACATGGATGCAATGATTTTACTATTAACAACAATCAGACAAATTGTACAATTGAAGGTCTGTCATTAATTATACATGGAACTGGCCTGGCTAGTTTGAGTCTTGCGTGGTGCTAAATATCTGGATTTGATTGTGGTGAAAAAAAGGATTCCCATGTTGGATGATGGTTGATTCTTATCAACCAGTGTACTCAGTTTGCCATCTGCTTGCAGTCAAATTATTCAACCCATACTGTTGCATAATGTTGTTGTTTTTTTGTTCCATTTCATGAACTCACTGCCTCCTTCCTGTCTGTAGTAACACAGTTGTTGTTGTTGTTTTTCATCATGTGCACATACTATATATCATATGTAAAGGTTAAGAGGTTAAAACTGAGATTAACAGTTTCTTAACTCACTCAAACAACTGATATCACCGGGTAGTGTCATTAAAAAAAAAGCAGAAAAACACTTAGTGACAATGTCATGGCAGGAATGATTCACCTTAAATCCACAATAGTCCTTTTAAATTTCAGATTCAGGAACTTCTCATCTTCACTGACTTTGACAGATATTTTATTTTTTGATAAGCTTCCATCTAACCCTTGCTTTTCTTCTTCCTTTGTGTTTCCTATATTTAAAACACTATTATTTTTTTGTATCTGAGTCTTAAATACAAATGAGCGGTCTGATGGAAACTGATGTGTTTATGAACGGTACAGTGACTTCCCATTTAGCAGTTGTTGCTGTGAATGCAGGGATAACCGCTGTGATTCACGCTGTAATTATCACCTCAGTTGGTAGCTTTACCTATATACCACCTCCCTTTAATAAGGTTGTTTGCTAATTTATCATCACCGTTGTTGTATGGCAGAGAAGCTTTAATGAGACTAAACCGTGTAGAGGAATTATATAAGAAAACCTTCTTTTCAAGTTATTGTTCCATATAACAAACAATAATACAGATAGCTGTTGTTGTACTTGTTTAGCACGTTTATACTGTTGACAATTATCTATTGGAGTTTCACATATTTACTTTGCCAGTGCCAAATAGAGGTTAAACGAATACAATAAAAAGGCAAAGTATTTAGACTCTCAGAAACCAAATGTAAGAATACAAGAAAATGTTATAGTTATTTGTTAAGCCCTGCAGGTATACAAAATATGAATCCCAGTGGGAGCTCTGCCACGGAAATCAAAAGGAGAAATAAATGTTCACTGTAGTAACAGTAAACAGTAGTAAATACTGTTTAACCTCTGCTGCTGCTGTACTTTCACAGCTCAAATTGTGTACATACAATAGGATTGTGTTGAGGAGAAATGACTGCACATTGCTGAGGAGTTTCCTCCTGTAGAGATATGTGTAGAGTTTAAAATAATCACAGTTAAGAGAGCATGTGAATCACACAGCTGGATGACATGATAAGTTCTTTCTACCACTTTTTATTTTTTTATTTGTGTGTATATGTAACATTTACATAATATGTTCATAGTACTTGTTAATATGAAGGAGTGCAAGTGTTTTTTTCTGCTTAGCTGGAGTATTAAACAATACAATTGGCTTGTATTTCTTAACAAATGTCAACATGGACAAAAATGATAAAATAAAAAATGAATGACACTATTTGTAACAACTATTTGTATCGATCTCCTCTTTAAATTCAATCCATGTAAAGCTAATAAAATTGTGGAATAAAACTGTAATAAAAAGGACGTTTACAGCAAAGACGATCGATGTGTAGATCGACCACAGCACCCTTCATGTTAATTTCTGCTGACCTCCAGAAGGAGTGTAGTCAGTCCTTAAACTTCATATGTAACTTCAATTTTTTTTTTTTTTCCCCCAGCATTCAGTCTCATTTTGTGATACTAGTGATCAGACATGACTGTTGGGCTTCCAGAGAAAACATCAGCTTACTTAAGAGTCTACATTTATATCCTGATGTATTCTGCCAGGATGACAAATATATGACATCCCTCTTCTGTGATTTTCTTCTTTCTGCAACTTTTTCACCATTTAATTTATCTAAAGGAAAACATTTTTCTGGTGTAACTAATTGTGAAGATAACGGCATACCGTTTGCTGGAGGCTGAACAGGTACTCACATTGTTCTTATATAGTAACCTGGATGACTGAGATTAGACTAAACAGATCTAATTTATAATTCCGTAATAGGCTGCAGTGTTTCTTTAATACAGCAATTTGTGCTATGCCTTTGAGTATTTTAAGCATAATGCATTGCTGTTGTTAGTTTAGCTGTGTTGTTTGTCTTTTGTCTCTTGTGTTTTTCAGTCACATATGCCCTTACCTGAGGCTTCAGATCAGAATTTGAATTAAGTTATTTATCTTCTCAGCTGGATGTTTTCTGGAATGATGAGGTTGACTGCCTTGCTTGAAGGCAACAACAGCAGGAACCTCAGCCTTAAAACCATTAGTAAAAACGCTGTTTTTAACATTTGGCCCACCTCCATCTCGTCTCTCCGAGCCCTTGTTGCATCTTAAAGGAGAATTACAGATGGACTTGGTTTGGGGCCCAATTAAGAATATGTAGATCAACGCACCACAACTCGTTTTGACTGATTTTATATTTTCATAATTTACTCAATCACCCATATAAATGCTGTTGTGTTGGAATATAACTAATTAGATGGGTGACCTTTCAGTTTAATTGGAGTGGTGTTGACTATGGGGCTTGGCACCTATGGAATTGTTGGCAGCCTGTTTTAGCATCCCCAGCTGAGGGAGTAGCGTGTGTGTGTGTGTGTGTGTGTGGCTGTGTAAATTATATTGTCAAGCCCACAGCTATTTGTGACTGCCACCATCTCTTAATTCACCAAATGCAGCAGAGGAGCTTGGGAGCAGGATGGAGAATATTCATCCACATTGCCTCGGGGAACATTTCCTCAAAAACAGGGGATTTTTCTGTCATCAGCAGATATTATTTTTAGTCATTTATATTGCCTCTTTAATCATCAATCCACTTTACTGTATTGGTTCAAATTTGTATTAGTCTGTAAAAAGTTTCCTGTCCATTCTCAAAAATTCTCTGCTGTACCAGAAACATACTTCTTCACTTCCTCTTCTCCCTTCTCTCACTGCACCCGCCTGCAGAATGGCCTGAAGGAGGCTCAGGGACTTTTAATCTTATTTGCTCTCTTGTGTACAGAAATGCATGTGTCTTTTGTTCTCGAGCTCGTATCTTGCGTATAGGCACAGCATGTGGCTTTGTGGTAGCTGAAAACAATTTCTGCTGGAATATTGCTGTATTGCAGCTGTAAGACTTATTAGGAAAGTTCATTTGTGGGTCATAAGATTAACAAACAACTATGATAAAAGAGAAACAGGGGAAATGCTCTGTCTTCTATCAGGAGAGAATATGACAGCTTTAATCCTTCCACCTTCTCCAACAGCCTACACCTCTCTCTGTCTCTGACTCCAACATCAGGGCTCATAGTTAACTTCATCAACTTGACCACATGAAGGAAAGCCTCTCTGCTTTTCCTGAGTGGGTCACAGTGAACTTCTCGTCTGTCTTTTGTACTGGCCATCAGTTCCTTTCCAGCTCCATTAGACAGACCACTCAAGCTCCTGCAGAAAGGAAAGACACACAAGATATGGACAGAAAACAGGATAGGCTGTCACTGGTAAATGAGTGATTGAAGCGTTTTAATTAGATTAAAAGGTGCTACTCTGTAATCAGCAAGAAATACTGATTAATCAACCAGCCTTAGCTTAGTGTTGGTTGGCTCTGCTCCCTGAATCACTCCTCCAAGTTCTGCTTACTCAGGAATAATTTTAAGAGCTGAATAATGAAGCTGAAAACTTAAAATGACAATCTGTTTTTAAAAATCAGGGCATGACTTTGTGTGAAGGTATAGTAAATATCTTTAAATGCTTTACCTGTTTTGAGTAAATGGCTGCTTCTCTCATTCTCTTTTGCTCTGTTCCCTCCCCAACCTCCTCATTCCTCCTCACACTGAGCTCTGTGTTCATGTGGGCCAATGCCAATGTATCTTTTTTTTGTTTTTGTTTGTTTAATGTGGTCAAACATTGTAGGGTTATTCTCTAGTAGCAGACATCTAAGGCAGGTTTACACAGTGCATGGTAATGCAGTGAATAGGGCAGTGTACTTTTTTTTTAAATTATTTTATCATACATCTACATTTATTTGGCTGATATGAGTGTTGCATATAATAAAGATGATTATGGAACTGACTTAAAGGTCCAGTGTGTGGGATTTAGTTGGCAGAAATGAAACATTCCATTTAATAATCATGTTTTCATTAGTATATAATCACCTGGAAATGTTTGTTTTAGGGACAGACATCACATGGGTGAGTGCCCCTAATGTGAGTCCCTAGTTGGGGCACCTGGCCTCCTGGACAGTGTTTTCCTGTCATTCACAAACTCTTCCCACCTCATGTTCTGTCAAACTCCACTGTCACTGTCAAAATAAGCCATACAATTTCCATAAAATGATTTGGAAAAGACACATATTTATGTCCTTATTTGCATAGCAATGATACAAAAGTTGTGGTCAAAAGATGTGCAAGATGTAAGTGAATATAACAATGATGAACAATTATTTTCCATCAGACACTAAGCACATTTAAAAAGAAAAAGTTCTAAGTCATATATATTAATTTAATAAAATGTAAGAATTATCAAAACGAATTATGAAAGATTCGGATAGCCTGGAGTGAAGAAGAAGAAAAAAGAAAAGCTATAGCATGGTTAGCCCCTATAAAGACCAAGATATGAGTTTTAAAGTGAAGGAAGAGAAATCACCGTGACAATCGCCTGAAGTTGATCCTCTATAGTTTCAAAATTAGCCCGAGGTCTCGGCCCATTAGGATGCAGGGACTGGTAACAATCCTTAATACAGCATTGCCAGATTCATGTATTCACCATACCGTATTCATATGCCTCTGGTCATGCCAGGCGATGGTGGAGGTGGTGTTTAGCTCAGCCAGCCTTGTCTCAACCAAGAGGCATGTTCCTCAGAGTAACACTACTTCAAGGCATGGACTAATGCATGTTTTGTGGAGATATCATCTGTAATTTGTATTAGCACAAATCAGTAGGGCCACATATATGTATCTATATACAAATACATATATTTCATATATTATGGATTTTAAATCAGCTTGCTGTGAATCACATATTAATCAAACAGCTGCATACCACCGCTGTAAAAATGCTCAACTCAGCTTTAATTTTGTCGTAGAATGGTAGAGTTTTTTCTTTGATAGTTTATCAATAAAGTATTGTAACGGCCTGGGTGACATGTCAGGTTAACTGTTCAAAATGTTAAAGTGTTCATGCTTGTTGTTGCTGTATTTAGATAAGCTGTGAGACCTGCCAGTCATTCCTGCAGCTATGACGTTGAGCAAGGGTGGGACAGCCACCTGTGATTGGCCAGGAGCTAGGGGGAGGGGGAGGGGGGTGTCCTGTTCTCCTTGCTTGTTGTGAGAGTAGTTCAAGTGTGTGTGCGATGAAGACATGCTGTGTAGAGCTACCGGTGATAATTAGCCGTCATGTTGGCGTTGGCTACGGTAGGCGAATGCATGAATAGACTGTACTTTTGTTACACCCATGTTGTAGTAAATCGCTTCAGCATCGCTGAGCCACAGCTTCCGGCTACCACACGCAGCCCGGTGGCCTTGCCCAAATAAAACCACTCCGTTTCAGTGTAATATGAGTAAATCTTATAAGTATTTTTCACTCTTTTCAAACTAATTCTTGGCCACCTACCTGTCTGTGAAGCCTTTATGTAACATCGATAAACTGTAGCATCTAGTGATAGCTACCATCTGAGGTGTTTAGGGACATTGGTTCATTTTAGATAAAGAAAACAACTTTGCTACGAGCACTCTCCCCTTCTACACCGTATGTAAAGTGAAGATTTCTAGCCAAATGTGAAATGTAAATGTATATTTTCTTGGAATTACTGTTCATCTATGTATGAACTAAGTGAAATACAGTATCACCTGACAAGACACAATAGCTTCCTAATAGAGACATTGAGGGTGTAGAGAAACACTGGGCTAGGCCACATTAGCAACAGAGTGGTGGGAGGAGATGAACAGCTCAAATACAAACAAACACTAACAGACAACTAAACTCTTTGTTCATGATTTATTTATTCTTCCCAGAAGCCCAATGGCTTCAATGTGTTATTGCTTAAACAAGTGAGGTGTAAAGGATTTCGATTTTCACTCTAAATACTTTATTTCAGCTGTTTTCACATTCTGCAGGGATCTTCGCATTTTTGAAATGCCAAATTTAATCACCATCAAGTTACATTTAGCAGCCGATTCTCATCTGTTTTGCTCAAGATTACGTCTTGAAATTGTGTTTCTCCTTCACTCCAAAGAAGAAAAGCGTGTCTGTATTTTCAGTTGTTCTGCCCAATGACTTGCCAAGTCTACACACCCGATGTTCACTCTCCACAGGTTCATCAGGGTCTGTTGTTTTAATGTTTTGCATCAAGCTGCCAGTGTCAGCAGGGGCTCCAGTTCCTGGTTGTGACCCACAAAAAGGTCAAGACGCACTGTTGGCAGGAGGCCAGAGAAGAAAATACAAAACACAACCCAGTGCACATCTACACCACCGTAAACACTGCTGGTTGCCAGATGTTAGTAAAACTGTCTGGTAGAAAGATTTTTACCATTCAACCAGTTGTCTGGCATGAACAGCCTCTTGCCATGGCAAAGGACAAGCAGCCGCCTGTCACAGTAGGAGAGGCCAGAATAGAAGCAGCAGAGTGAAGAGCCAAATCTGTCCCAGAGGTGAAATACAAGACTGGCACAGACAGTAATGGAGATTTAACATGACAAGCTGGCACTGTGGATGTGACTCAGTCCTAGAGGCACATGTACAGGTGATATATTTCACTCCACACGTTGCACTGGTCTTACAGATAACCTTTGGCTGTGCTGTGATCACCGTCATCCATTTTGCCGTGTTGCTTTGATATCCTTCGGGCTTTCCGCCTGAGGGTTGAACACACATAAACCAGGAACACTGAGACATTTTTCAAACCTTCTCTGACATTTTTTCAGGTGTGGCAGTCATGCAAAAACACAAATTCTCCCCAATTTAAAAGATCATATAATCAGCAAAGAGTCTCTGAGTATTGGAGTATAAATTGGGGGTAGGAAGAAGCAGTGATCCACTCAGACACACAGCCAAATATCACAATGTTATTCATTAGCATGGTGACGGAGCTGATTGAAAATCTGCATGGCGTTTCAGCCTAATGTGATTAATACAACCATTCAATCTACTCAGATTAAGTGATGAAAAAGTTATTCAAATAATCACAATTCAGTTGTTTAAAAGTTTAACAACCCACAGCTATTCCTTTTTTTTTTCTTCATGCAGTTAGACTTGATGAGACAGATGATGTTGGTTGGTCTGTCTTAGTCCACATAAAAATAGATGGATTTTACTGCCACTCATTCACTGGGCTGCGACAGAAGAGTGTCCCTTTTTTCCTGACATAGTTCGCTGGTCAGAGTCAGGATGATGAAGTCGTAGACAAATGAGCTGCGGAGGAGGACAGATACTGGGAGAGGTTGGGAGTATGACCACGCTATGCTTGGGTTGTTTGGATGTCCACATCTTCCAAGCGGCATTGAGCATGACATTGTGTTTATACTACATGTAACAGCCGTCTGCTTCGATTTATGGCAAGCTGTGGGAGTGCATAGCAAACGTAACCAATTTTCAGTATTTATAAAAACAATCTAAGAGTGCTAAAACGTCTGTTGCCCTATTTGTTTTAGCTTTTCAAAGGTCAAAAGACACAATAAGTCATCAGAAAAAAACAACTGACATTTTGTGGATAAGATGGTATGTGACTTTGTACTTTTTTTTTTTTTATTGATTTGACCTAATAAAGCCTGTTCCTTGTGCCCTAAACTGAAAGCATTTCCTTCATAGTCACGCTAATGGAAGTTTTATTCTGGACAGAGGCAGAAAAAAGTGAGCAGAGGATCAGAGGAGGAAAAATTTGATTAGGAGCAGTTGGTACATGCGGATTTCTTTTCCACTCAGAGAGAAAAGACGAAGGAAGATGAAGATGAAAAGAGGCTGTTAGTGAGGTGAAAGCTACTGGAAGAGGGACTATGTGAGAGAGGTGTGTAGTCTATTGTCTCTGCCAGACAATCGTGTCTGCTTCCTTGCATTTTGGGTGACAAGTTTTAGTTCAAGGTCCAGGAAGAAATACAATCTTACAGCTACCTTAATGGTTCCATTCTTTCAAAGATACACTTTTTTGTTGACCCAGTCATTTCTCTTCGTCCTGTACCCCTGTCATCATAAGGTGTACATTTTGTTTTGCTGTTCTGGTTCAGCAGGAAGCCAGTTTAGTAATCAATAACAATCACTGATTGGCATGAGAAATGAAACTCGAACCAGTAGGAGATCTTACTTGACAGGAGCTTAACTCCACAATGTAGCAAAACAAAAACAAAAAATATCCCCCTTCCTGGTGTCATTTTTGTCCAGCTTTGTGCAGCGTGACTCATGCATAATAATATATATTTTATGCAGGTTAGAGCCATATATCATGCATGGAGAGGTTTTGTGCTGCTGCATCACTTGTGCTGTATCGGATGCCCAAGACAAATTTCTCCCAAGGGAGACAATGCAGGATAATCTAATGTATTGTAGCTGAAGGAGGCCATAGCACACAGTGAGCTGAGTCCTCCATTTGTAAATGTTGTTAAGATACCCTGGCAACCTGCTGTAAAAAAAAAAAAAAAAAAAAAAAAAGTTGTGGCTGCTCTGCTCACCTTGTTCTGACCCTGGATCTTAAATATGTACCTTAAAATGGATGAATGATGGATTCTCTATTCATTTCTGCATTTTGATACATGGTCTGCTTCCCTCGTGAATTCCATTTATCTAGTTCTCATTGAAAATATGTTTAACGAAATGATGACTTCTATACTGTCTAATAGCACAAACTAGTCACAAAGTTGTAAGTTCAGTAAGTGATGGCCACTCATGAATACTGATGCAATACAGTTTCATCTTGTTAAATATTTTATATCAGGCTGAGTGGGGGAAAAAAAAATACCTTTATTCTACCAGACCCCAGCTAAAGTGTCTCTATTTTCACTAGCCTTGCAGCTTTGAACTATTACAATCAGATTCAGTTTTACACAATAAAGACTGAAAGAGATAAATGTAAACAAAAAAAAAAAAGGTGGTGTTGAAAAAAATGTATAAATAAATATATCAGGGAACCATTCATTCCCAGACAGAAAAACAAAAAAAAGCTTTGTTAGTTATTTGTTATTATGAAAACTCGTACAAGGACTTTCTCAAAAGAGACACAACAGTGGCATCTTATTTTCAAACATAAATGTGCCCGTATTGATCAGTTTGCCAGGTCATTTATTTAGCATGATTGAGTTCAGATTCCACTCTGTCACATTCTTGTTTTCTCTTTTTCTCTGTTCATTGTATTGGAAATGTTCTTTAAATTGCTACAGTGCTTTTCAGGTATGGCTGACTGCTGGAGTTATAATAACCAGCATACACAGTAGTTATATATGGAAAATACCTCTATCAAGGTTGCGTGTGTGTGTGTGTGTGTGTGTGTGTGTGTGTGTGTGTGTGTGTGTGTGTGTGTGTGTGTGTGTGTGTGTGTGTGTGTGTGTGTGAGAGACTCTGAGAGACTCTGTCTTTTGCCTTAAAGAAGAAACAGGATATTTCGAGTGTGAAGTATGCAATTAATATATTGTCCATCATTTTTTTTTCTGCACTGGGCTAAATAATTATCTATATAAACCAACTACCATTTCAGATCACTGATTATCAACAATTTCCTCAGTCTGACAGTATATTCATAATATTGTCAACATCACTGAAGCACACTGATGTCCTCAACTATTGTTAAAGTCACAAATGTAAAGATCAGGTATATCATAAGAATGTTTTCTTCTTCTCAGAAGTTTTTTTTTTTTTTTTTTTTTTAAATCAGTCATTTCCCACAGTAGTTATCTCAGTCCGAGTGCAATTTTAGTTGACACTTAATTGTCATCAATTGCAATTGATAATGTAATTACATTTTAATGTTAATTTTATTCCACAATTTTAATATAACCCTAACCATAACTAAATAATACAGACCTTTTAGCTTTGTAAACTAAAATCACACAGGGCACATATGGCATAAATCAACTTTATCATACAAAGTATTTTACTGAAGAGATAGACAAATATATAAATGACAATGACATGTACCAGTAATCAAAGTAAACAGTGTACTATGGTGGCACTGATTTTCCACTCAGGTTATATAGCAGAAAATGGAGGAGTGATAACATCACGTCATGAAAAGAGCACCACTTAAACTTCAGACAGTGCAAATCAATGTGGAAATAGTAACATAACTATGACATTTGTCTTTGTTACATCCAGTGGTTTTCATCCAGATGAATGGAAATGATTGTGCAAAATAATTGCTGTCATCTCAGATAATTGGGATCAGGTTATTATGTCATAATTGTGACAGACCTAGTAAAACATCTACTTTGCTTTAGTTTACAAGGTGATATCATTGTGAGCAGTTTTTTCTTAAAGAACACTAAACCCTCTGTTATACATATTAATAATTATTTATTTCAGGAATTTGCCTTGAACATACCATTATGCACCTGTTAATTAGACCTATGCTTTTTGTGTTTTTTTCTTTTCTTACAGGTAAGTGCCGCCAATGACCTCCTTCAGAAGCACAAGAACAAAATTCTCCTCTGCAATGTCTCCAGCACCATTTGCATCTTAGTGGCTTTCGTATTCTTTGTTTCTTTAAATCAGCGAATTGTGCATTATTATCACGAGTATGTTGAACCCTGTGTTCTATACACAGGTTTCCTTTACCGATAAGTAGCCTATATGTTTCAATAGAAAATCCTAATAAGAAGTAACCAGCAGCTCTTCTTGCCCAAATAGTCACCAGTTCTTTGTGGAAGATGCACATTATCACTCTTTAAGAAAATAGCAGTTAAAGATAGACCAACATTTTTTTTATGAAGTGTTACTGAGTGTGGATGACCTTGTTGGACTATTGTGTGAACTTCCCCAGTTCCTGTTACAGCTGAACCCACCAGATACCGGTGCTGGCCTTGTTACCGTCAGTGCCGACCTTGTACTGAGGCGGATAGGTGAAGCTCTGTTGTAGTAGATATTGGATGGTCATATTTTAAAGACTATAACTGGAACAGGTTGGAGTTTGGGAAGAGCTGCTTGTATTGTTGCAATTTTACATTTACCGTGAAGGGACTGTTCACTTAGTGTGTTTGTGTGGGTGTTGTGTCAGTGTAATGCACTTTGTGTACAGTCAGCATCGTTTTTATCCATCTTGTTTTAAACTCTTAGTCTGTCCTCTTTCCTTGCCTTGTTTCTCTTCAAATTATTTTCAGCAAAACACTAAACCACGTCTCTCACATGTCACTCAAGATACGCAGGCAGACTGTATTGTAGGTCATTTTTATTATGTGGCAGACATTACAAATGGTTTGCTTATCTTACCATTTTCATTTAGTTACTGACTGAGTAGGCTCACAACACACAAACACTTGCATATGAGGTTGTGAAGTACAGGGTGTTGTTACTGCAAAAACAAAAGGGATAAACAGAAGAACAGAGCAGATGAGGTTTGCAGTGGCCAGTAAGAAGAGTAATGGTCCAGTCAGAATCTGGAAAATGTACTTGCGTGGTGTGGCTAAAAGCAGGCATTGCGAACACACAGATGCGGGCATAGCTTGGAGGTAAACACATTTTGCAGTTGTGAATTCTGGAGTGTTTCATCAAACATTTAGTAACATTAATTATTTATTTATTTTTGCATTTACTGTAGTCAAAGAACATGCATTATTTTCTGTTGCTTATGATTTGCTGTGCAGTTACAAAACAGTCTCAGACTTGGGCATAGAAACTGTCACTACTTCTTACCCTTTTCTGTTTGTTGCTGCTTAAAAGCTAAAAGTGTAACATGTAACTTCACTTTGTGGATCAGTTGAAGCAGTTTGAAGAGATGCCAAGAAGTCTTTCAGGTTTTACTTTGAAATTCAGTTGTTGTTTTTTTCTGCTGTACTGCATGTTGATGTTCATACTAAATGAGACAGAACATTTCTACAATTAGTTCATGGTTAAAAGGGCAATTTCTGTCTGTCGGTATTTAGCTATCTTGCCATTTGTCTAAAAACGTTTTGTGCATAAATCGTTGAATATTTCAGAAACTGCCAAAAACAATCGTAGCACACTTCTCGCAAAAGAGACGATAATTTTGACACCACATCCATGTTTCTACAACGACGGGTGCGGAGCTACTTACTCGCCAAACAACTTAAAATAAAAATACAATAAGGCTTTAGCCGAGAGAAACAGAGAACATAAAAAATAGACCGCAACCCCAAATCCATTCTATTCTCTGTGGTCTGCTCTACAGTGTGGAGGAGCTCAGTCCCATCCTCATGCAAATAGGCAGCCATTCACAGAGTGAAATCACCACTTAGAATTTGAATCAACATTTCACATTTTTGAATGCAATCAATTCCATTATTCTATTGGCAAAAATGTAATGCTCTTAGTTATTAGCCAATAGTATACGTTATAGCATATGTCACTGATATACGATGCAACCCCAACACTGTTAAAGCTCTATTTCACTTTAACCAAAGAATTTGATTTAGAAAGCTACCGTCCAAGTTACTTTTTTTGCGTCTGGTGAGCACATTTTTTTCAAGTTCATTGCGCTGTGAAAAAGATTTGTGAGCCCTCTGTGACACGGAGGCCTGCATGGTTCACTCAGTTTGCACATGATGTCAACAGTATCCTGCAGTGTCATGATTTTCAGACCAGCAATCTTCTGTGAGGGTACTTCCAAAGAACCACACACTCTCACACACACACACACACACACACACACACACACACACACACACACACACACACACACACACACACACACACACACACACACACACACACACACACACACACACACACACACACACACACACACACACACACACACACACACACACTTTGAGTCCCTGTCTCAAGATATCACCTATTGCATTTCTAGTCAAAGATCTGTGTTTGGACAGAAACATGGAAATATTTTCATTATTCTTCTATAAACTGTTCCTCACACTCACACTTCAGCATGCAAATCCAATTTACAGCTGGTTTGGTACCATGACATCTGTGACTCCATCAACAACTACATTCTCCTGCTCAGCTGAACACAGCAAGACTTTCTGCTCCACTGAGACAGTAGATGGATACAACTTGGAGGAGAGACATTGCTGGTTTTCTCGATGTGTGTGTGTGTGTGTGTGTGTGTGTGTGTGTGTGTGTGTGTGTGTGTGTGTGTGTGTGTGTGTGTGTGTGTGTGTGTGTGTGTGTGTGTGTGTGTGTGTGTGTGTGTGAATGTGTGATTCATCCCTAGCTATTGACAGCATGAACTACATAGTAAGTAAAGATGATGGAAATATTTTCATTATTCTTCTATAAACTGTTCCTATTCAACTGAGTTGTTATATATATGCAACCCAGTATCATCGAGTTACAAGTTTTATAAATATGAAATTTACAAACGTACATCATTTAGGCCTTGAAGTTACATTTTTTGAAAGCGCGAAACTTACACGCATGTAAATATCACGCAACGTGCAACCATGTGACCGAGGTCCGACAACAGAGGTCTCGAAACCAAGTACAAACAATATTTTTTTGGTAGTATTAAGAGAAAAGAAGTGTGGGGTATTAGTCACAGACTATCATGAGGGATGATGAGGTTTGAATACAGCAGGTGACAATGTTTTCTTGTGTTGTTTTATGTTTCCAAATCCCAACCAAGTTCTTTCTCCCCTAACCCCAACACTGATTTTATTCCCCCACTCACCCCGACCATGTCCTTTCTCCTAATCCCAACCATTGGCTTTTTTAATGACCCCAACCACGTGTTTTTGCTAAAAGTTTAATTTTCTAGTGAATCACATGGCTCTAAACAGGCTGTAGGTTTCATTTCCGTCCACTACACGAAAACGTGTAACTTTCGCGCCTAGACAGTGCAAAGCGGGGCTATCTCACATTTTGCTGTAGTGGACCGGCGTGTCTATTTTACACTGTGCCATAATATCAGGTTGCGACATGTCAAGCATTGGTTAATATTTCTACTGTTCGTAACAACTGGAATCGACTTGAGGCAATGGCATGTTTTCAATCTATTCTAACCATAATATAAACAATATTATATGATTATGAAAACTGACCTTCAATTTACATGTAACATGATTGATGAAATGAGGGCATTTTAGATGTCTGACAGTAAGAGATGAAAACATTTGTAAAGTTTCACTTCATCCGTGGTAACATTGACTTTCTGTTTTAATTAGAAGACATGCTTTTTATCTGTCAAATGATGATGAGCAGCACCACCAGCAGTGGATTTTGTTACCAGACTCCACTCAGTCATTTGGTGTTTAACAGCATCCTGTCAGTTTACATGTATGTCAATAATGAATGATACAACATGTCATTTGACCCGGCAGTTAATAGTTTATCAACCTCAAAGCTGCATTTTGTTATGTTATAGTTGCTGCCTATTAAAACTTTCACCTCGTCATGCCGAGTCAAAATCTTTACATCCTACACACGTCAAATCAATCAGTTATTATTTTTTTTAAAGCATTTTCACACAAATAAACCGCAACTCAACCAATAAAAAAAGCACCCCTCTCTCACCCACACACACACACACACACACACACACACACACACACACACACACACACACACACACACACACACACACACACACACACACACACACACACACACACACACACACACACACACACACACACACACCTTTTGCCATCCATGCACAAACCAATAAATTCATAAAATGTTATAGAAAAAAGACTCAATAAAACGTAAACAGAGGAACCCAGGAAACACTGTCTGTCACAGATCTCTACTGAGGAAACACCAGAGGCAGGTTTAAAAGTTAAGATCAATAGAAATGTATAAATCAATAGACAATTAAGTGAATTAATAAATTATATTAAATGTCATTAAAAGTTAAACAAGATACTAAAAATGGAGTAAAAAGATAAACCAACAAGTAAATCCAACAAAAATATGTGAATAGACAATTAAATATATACCAATATTAAGACATAATAGAATGAAAGTGCTGTCTTTCCTTTCAACTTGGTGTAGTTGCCTGATATTGACCTTAGAAATGGTCCAAATTGCCATGTCACAGAATCATACTCACGGAGAGGAAATATAACGTTCTTAGTATTTTGACCTTTAATCACAGTCCCTTTGGTTACTCTGTATACAAAGAGATGTAACTGTCATCTACCTGCTTCAGTTTTGGGGAGCACAGTATCTATTGTTGTAGTCTCTTTTGTTTAAGCTTGATGGATCTGGTAAAGTCTCTGAATAACAGCTGTCTCTTTTATACTTGAGCTTTGAGGAAGCGTTGTGGTCTGTAGGAGAGAAACCTTGTCGATACTTAGTTAAAATCATGAATCAGTCTAATGTAAGTTCCAGCAGTTTATGGCTGACCACGATGATGATCGGAGACCTCCAGTGTTGGTTATTACAAAGGTTCAATGGTCCATGAGAAAGCTATAATGTAGTGAGGAAATGGAAGGAAAATTGACTTCTCAGTACAATATTCCTCCGCGGGCTATTTAACCCTCCCTCCAAATATCCCTCTGTGGATATACAGTGCAGTGGTACTTTGTATCAAGTATGAAAACTGTAGTGAATAACACCATATGTAAACACTCAGTTGTGCTTGTTAAAACATCAGAACCTGTCGCTGATGCCCAACATTACAATCAAGTGAACTGTTAAGCAAGAACACACACCGTAAAACACGAGAAAGCAGACATCAGTGAACTGGGAACTTTCCCAGAGTCTGCATTCTGTTTGCTAAATTACAGAAATTGCCCTGTTTCACAAATATGTTAAAAATGAATTGTCAAGGGGTCTTGTTGTGAAAAGAAAAACAGCTGAAAGGTGTTGTTCAGACTACCACTATACATTTTTTTGTCATATCCAGATTGATTTTTGAAAGTCTGGATAGCGAATGTTTGCAAAAAAGATCGAAACAACGTTTGAAGGTGCTTTAAAATGTAATTATGATCAGATTTCTACAGATGCAACAACAAGAGCAAGTCAGTGCATAGATGCCAAAATAAATTGCCTGCTGGCACTTTGCTCCCGCATTGGAAATATGCATCAGCAGCATAGCTGCGTGTACGTCATTACCACAGCAACCCATGCAGATAGTTTGGTGATGGACACACTAAATCCAATTTGCTCACTTTGAATAACAGTGCAACCAGTTTGTCCTGAAGATCTAATTTGTGAAATAAATCAGATTTGCCTGGAGTCCTAACTAAGCCAAATACTGATTGAGTATATTGTGAGGGGAGGCTTTTCTGGCCAAAAATATCGCAAAAATTATTGAGGACAATGATATCCATGATCTGGCCTGGTGGCTCGAGTGCAGGATTTTTTTTGTGCATCAAGTTCAGAATCAAGGAAGTGTTTTTGTTTGTTTATTTTTGTTTTGTTTTCCTTTTAAGTTAGTCAAAAGTTTGAATTTGGCATTCATTCTGAGTTGTATTTTATGGTTTGGTAGTGAAAACGCCTGATGCAATTAGTTTGAAATAAGGGGTGATTATATTAATGTGAAAGCACGTCATAATAAACTAGCGTTATGGTTCATCTTGTATGATAACAACTATTATTTGACTTAAACGGTTATGTTAATACTGGCAAATGTAAAAAAAAAAAAAAAAAAGAAACATTTCTTCTGAGACTGCTACTAGACAACCTTCCTTTAGGGAGCTTTGCTAATCGGAGTCTTGTTTTGTTTTTACTGAGTCTATTCTGTATCTGTCGGAGATTGCTTTTCTGTTTCTCAGTGAACAAAGCTTGATGTATTGATCGTCCGATTGTGTGATCACACGGTCTGCCTCATCCTGCTTTGGATACCACTGATCCAGTGTCCACAAAGTGTTGTAGAGTGGCAGGCATTGCCTCTTCTGTTAAGTCATAATTTGACTCTTAAGAAAGTCCCTTTTAGAATAATCTGACTTTAGACACTGTCACTTGGTTCCGATCCCATGTTTCACACTATCACTACGCTACTTAGTGAGAAGTGTTCTTCTGGAAACTTGAGGCACAGCCAGTAAACAATGGCTGCAAGTTGATTTATTCAAGGGTGCCTCTGTAGGGTGAATCAAATCCACCCAAACTGCTTAAATGGAAGGATAAAAATCAAGGAAATGTGATTGTTTCTTAGTTAACAATCAGTGCCACAAATTTGCAAATTGAACATCCTCGTTGACCCTAGAATTTGCGCAGAATCATCAAACTGTCAGATTATTTCTGGGTTCACATTATGACAGATATTTGATGTAGTTTCAGACTGTATGTATGTAACCACACAATTATAACTACACGTAACCTCGGATTCATGTGAACGTGTTTAAATCTGCAATAAAAACTGGCAAGCCCTAAAGCCCAAATCATCCCCCAGCATCATGTTGCTTCTCCAAGTGGACATGTTGTGATGTAAAAAGAAAAACTGGTGGCTGCAGTCAAACAACACACAGAAATCTCAGCCAGTGAACTGCGCTGTATGTTATGTGTTTCACTGGTGGAATCTGTTGATCTGTCCAAGGAAATGAGAGAGCAATTAGAAGGCTTTTCTCTCTAAACCTTATTTCTCCTGGGATTCATCAGCGGCCTACTCTTCCTCTTCTGACTAAGATCCAGACAGACTGTGTGCGTTTGTGTACTTGGATTACTAATGTTGTGGGCACATAAATCGGTTCACAGTCACATTATGGGGATCCACATCCTTCTCAGTGACAAATGACAAATATGCCCCGCCATGTAATTCAATTGAATTGGATATGAAGGCTTACTTTCAGAAATGTTTGGGTTATGGTTGTGCGACCTCTTCAGTGTTGTAAAATCCAAACCTATATTTTTTTTAAAAACACTTTTAGAAATATTTTCTTTCATGTTTTCAAGTCTTTTCATATAATTTTACAGTCAAAACCATGCTATTTAGTTACAATGCAGTGTTGTTACATAGCTGGAAAGAGTAGCCTTAAATGGAGATGGAGCTCATCAGGTACCTTACAGACCTCTCTGCTGATTCCAAATCAGTGCTGTTTGGTAGATTAGCTTTATAAATGCCGCTTTATAGGAGATATTAAATGAGAGGTAAGACAATGTCTTCTCTACCAAAAAACAGTTTGGATAAAAAACACGAGGGCTTGGTGGATCATCCTTTTCTCTTGCACTAATTCAAAGTCCACCAAATAAAGCACCTTTAATGGAATCAGATTTAGTCAAAATGAGTAAGGAAGGAAACGCCTGCACACATTGTACCAACCTAGGAACTCTGCTGTGCCAGGGGTGAAATTAATGGCATTTGTGCAAACAGTTTTAAGTGCAGTCACATAGTAGAAAGAAAAAAATATATATTTTCATATAAAAGGCCATCCTTAGACATTGTTGTATTGTTTCCAATCCTGTCTCCTAGCAATGATGTTCCTATTCAAGGAAATTGCTTTCCCAATTGTTTTGTAGGTACAATATAATCACTGGTTGTATTACATTTAGAGATAATGCTTTTTTAATGAAGGAAGGGCCACGTTTATGAGCTACATCAGAGTTTAAATTAAATTGTCTCAAATTACGATATTTTTAGTAGACCAGCCTGCGGGTCTCAAAGAATGTTGAGGCCCTCACTGCACCTCAACATAACCACATGATGTTGAATATATAAGTTGATATTGTGTTGCAAGATCAAATATTTTTGCAAAAAAAAAAATGGATTTGCAACTTTCAGAATGTGTTAATTAACTACAGTTTTGCATTATATTAACATAACCTGATTGCAGTTACTTTTCCTTCAACGTGTCTCTGCTGTTGTAAATGGACCAATATACAAACATCATTTCTGGAAGACCATGAGGTTGATTGTTTTACATTAAGTAGCAAATGTATACATTTTGGGCCTGAATGTGTCCTCTTGCAATATCTGTAGGTTTGATAATAGAGGTTGTCACACACAGAGTATGATCAAGAATGTAATTCCATGCTGGTGTCGACTAAAGTACAACGTGTGCTTAAATACTTGGATGGCTTTACTGGACTTAGTGTCTTTCCTTACAGACACACACCCACACACATGCATAATACGTAGTGTACCTGAGAGATTATACAACATTATTTATTCTAAATAAATCCCTTGAGAGAATCTGAGCCCCCAACTATTTGTGTTTTTTTTTTGTATTATTATTCTTATTATTATAGTATTTGCTTGTCCTTTTCGTGCTTCGCCTCACTGCAGCTCAGTGAGTCTGACATGTTGTAACTGTAGAGGATGCAGCCTCAGTCAGTGTGTGAAGAAGAACCAAAAGGTGGAAAGCAAGGTATATTTTCTTTGTCAATAAAATTCATTATTTTTTTCTTTTGTAAGGATAGAAAAGCACAGCAGACAAAAGACAGTCACTGCAACTCATCCAATATGTAGTTCTTGATAGCATAACATTATGTCAGCCCTGAAAATGCCATCCTTTCTTTCTGTAGAATGGCTGTTGGAGTGATGAATGTGCTCTCTGCTTACAGTTTTAGACTTCCTGAGATTTGACTGTCAGACAGAAGTTTAGGCAAGAATAATTCCTGTGAAGCTCCCCAGGTCCTTGTAAGATTATCTTCACATTTCCACCTCTAATGCATTGCACAGTCAGGAAGCGCCCATTCATTTTGTTTGACTGCTGCGTTGGAATAAAGTGGGATGCACATTTCTTGTTGAGATGTTGTGATGCCCTCAACCATGTTGAAGAATGAGACAATCAAAGAGTGTGTTTGGCCTTTGATGTAATTACACATGTGCTCCAAATGCCTCCCGGTCTGTGAGGAGCCGTTTGTATTATGGATGCTTACTGTGAAACGGTGAATATTTTTGGCTGCCTGGATGAATGGAACACAAAAGGAGTTTGTGTTGATAGATGAAACCGCTGTGCCCACTGAAATTCATAGTTAAAGATGCCCACACAGACACAAACTTTCCCCTACAAAACAATTTTACAGGAGTTTGTTATTACTGAGCAGGTCATAAAGGATACCATTTTATATGAGTAATGGGTTGATTGTTTTGTAAAGATGCATTGAGATCAGATCAAGAGGAATAAATAAAGTTGAACATCGCCCCGCCCTCTCCTCACTGCTGTGTGTTCTAGTTCTTTCAGGTGTTTATAGAGGTCGTCTTGTTGAAATAAAGGCTCTCTGAAAGCTGTTTTATTTTATTGTTATGGCCACCATAACACTATTAGTACCAGGCTGGCTGCACCATTTAGAGGCAATGTATTCCCAATCCACCACTCACCGAACACATTAATGTTTTTAATGTGCTCATGAACACTATTATGATCCAATCAGAGTGAGAGGAGAAAGTATTGTCTGTGATTTATGCCTTTTTCATCATCAACTCGTTTTGAAATTTCAGAAAGATTTTCTTTGATACTTTGAAAACTTTTGTGCGATACATTTTGTAACAGGGCAACATTTACTTACTGCTACTAAGGTGATGGTTTTTCTGTGATACCAAGGAAGGAATTGATGTGAATAATCAATGCTCTTTTAGTCATCATGTTTTACCAACTACATGTTCTCACACGTAGCATTGCAAATCAGCTTTACTCCAACGCCCTGTCACTGTTTAGCTCCATAAGGCTTGATGTCCTCTATTGGCTGCAGAGATTATTTAAATAAAGCAGGAAAATCAAACATACATTAATTTTTGATTTACACAAACTCATACAATCACATTTAAAATGCATAGTTTATACTGAAGCATGTAACGTCGTGTGTGAATGTTAGTATTAATCGCTCCCCTCAAGTTGAATCCAACAGTGGAACATTCACAGATAACGCCCTCAGAGTTTAAGGAATAAATTGAATTCCTTTTGATGCGATTATTTATTCAACACAACATAAATCCTATTTGTGACACCAGGCTAAAACTCCTACATGTATGTATTGCTGAACCCTAACATTAAGTTATTTTTTTACTGCTTTTGACATAACAGTACAGTATGGAGGTGGTGCTCTTTAATTAGACAGCCTTTAAGTCATGAAACCAGATATTTCCAAACTTATATATTCAAAGTCATGAAAATGTTCAGTACTTTGTGCTCTGTCCATTTAGCCTCATTAGAACAGAATACCAATTACCTCCATGAGGTCATAAAGCTTTGGCCCTGTGACTTTATTTCAACATAATGATTTTTTATAATCGCCCTTTAATGGTCTCTGAGCCTCTAATATCAGGGCCTGCATGTTATGAAGTTTTGCTCCAGATGCTCTTTGTAGAGCTGAATCTGTGAAGTACAAACCTCTGAGGTCATTTGCTGGTTTTAATTATTTCCTAATCAGAATATATTTGTGCTGCTTCATTGATTTGTGTAATATTTTTGAGAGCAGCAGACTTTAAGTAGTTGTGAAAATGCCCTTTTTTTTAACCTGGATATTTGCTCTCTGGAATTTTTTTTTGAAATCATACCTCCGGGTGGAATTGCCACACCCGTACAAGCTAAATAAATACGAACTGGTTGCAATGCAATCACCTCACCCAGGGGACAGACAGATATTTGCGCAGAGCACAGTATTTTCCTCCAGATCTCTCAGGTTTGTGACCTCCAGTGTTAGAGGGCCTCCTTGGGGATACAAAGCCATTTGCTACTCGCGTGGTGTCTCTGGAGGAAGCTATATGCCAACTAATACATCATCAAAAGGCTATCTGAGAAAGGGGAGACCAGGGTTGAGGAACAGGCCGAGATTGACTGAGGAAATCAGCACTTTAACTTTGACACAAGAGTTGAAAGATAAATACATTAAAAAAAAAAAAGATAATATAATTATTTTAAATCTCCATATTGAGCTTTTATAATCCCTGATGGAAGATAGCATGCTGCTAAACAATGCTTTTCTCTCAGATCAGTATTCAGTCTCCATCATTGCATGTATTCTATTTTTTTAATTTTACTTTTTTTTTGGTATAAAACGCCAATGTTGAAATACTATTATACGTTTATTTTATGGCACGTGAATTGCATTTTTTTTTTTTTTAAACCTTCCCTGTAATGATTCATATATTCCCCACATAGATGCCCTCACCTGAGGCAGATCTGCACACTGTAAATATGAACAAACTATCTCAGATGGATATTTACTGTTAGGCTGAGAGCCTTGTTTGGGGGTTCAAAAACAGTGCACTTTATATTGCCAACACAACTCCATTACTACTGTGCTGCTCCTTGTTGTCTCCAAAAGATTACTGGATCAAAGAATGACATTTAAAGAATAACCTTTTATTTTGATAGCCCAAACAAAAAAAATCTTCATTTTTGGAAGTCACACTAAGGAACTTTGCAGTGATGAATTGACTTGACAAAGTGATTCTCCAAAGGATAGTTCTTTGAATTTCCACCCGGAAAAAAAAAAAAAAAAAAATCCCCAAATTCAATCAGTAAAAACTGCACAGCTGTAAGGCAAAATTAAACTTTGGGCTCTATGGATGAGGGACATTTGGGACTATTTTGAAATACAATAAGTCATACAATAATCCATCCTTTTTGACTATATAGACATTATATTTCGATGGGAAAAGCTGAACTGAAATCCAGAAATGTGGCTGTAAAAAAAAAAAAAAAATTACGTTTGATTTTTTTTTTCTGCTTAATTTGAGCAGTTCCTTGGCACATTTTGTGGATTGCTCAATGTGGTTCGAAATACGGGACTGTCTTCTTTGAGATGATATCAAACATACTGCTGTATGAAAATATTGTACGGTGATGTTTCAACTGTGGTTTACACTGAAAATGTTGATCTTTTAGAACACTGAAATTCAAACCGTTTTTACTCACGTTTTAAGGATCACTGATCTTGATACCAGGACTGCTCAAGCAACTTCTTGAACTGTAAAAAACTTCAGAACTGTAACCTGACATTATAAATTACTTTGATGTAACTGTAGACCTGCAAGTGAAACGTTTTACAACTGACATTTCTCATTCAAAATTGTACTTGTACTGTCGAGCTTGCACATTTCAGAAATGGGGAAATCAATTTTAAAAAGTTTTACTCATCTATATCCGTAGATTCCAGAATCATAAAATCCAAAAGAAGAACAAATTTGGAGATACAGATGTATAATAATATGATAAATAATATGTCCACATTTCACAAGTCTACATCAAAGTAGAACTGTGTGTATTCACAGCAGACACAAACACAATCACACAGTCACAGAAACAACTACATGACACAGAATCACATCTGTGGCGCTGACCTCATCATCTCACTGCATGTGTGTGTCAGAGGACATTCACATCACAGTGTTGACCTCACCTTTGTGTCTGCTCATGCTTGCAGTTTGAATTTGAATGAGACTCGAGGAGCTCTGTCATTGTAGGTGATCTGAGCCTCCTGCAGTACGGCTGTCAATAACAGCCATTTCTGGCTGGACTTGTTTTTAACGTCCACTGCTGCATGGCCTACTGATAGACAGATCAGCCTATACTCTGGCAGACTGCATTGTCTGGCTCAAATCAGTGTGTCTTTGTGTGCAATTCATAGCCTTTTCCCCATCATGCTTGGTGTATTTGTTAAGATACCCATGCTAGAGTATAATGAGAGTGGAATTAGTAGTTTTTTACATATTGTTGAGTGGGGATGTTCAGAACTTCTAAACAGGAAGCAGAAAAGGGTGTCGTTACTTTCACCATTTCTACCAAAGACCATCTTAAAATCCAGCAGAGGAGCTTAGAGGCATAAAGCTCAGATGTGCCGTGTCATATTGAATCTATGACACTGTTTTAGCATGTTTTCACTCTCACTGAATTGAACACACACACACACACACACACACACACACACACACACACACACACACACACACACACACACACACACACAAAATACTGTGTCTCCGTACCTGTGTGGCTCTTGATCTCTCTGGACATCTTGTCATTCTCCTCTTGCTCTCTTTAATCTATGTCAGCCTCCTAAAACATGACACTGTTGATTACACAGACAGTTGTTGTGGTAGATTAAAATTGATGCACTTATTTTTTTTATTTTTTTTTTAAATGTTCCAGCTGAAATCAGTAGGGATATTAAATTATTATATCATGGAGTGTGAATCATCTGAGTCATGATGAGACACAAGCCTGGACCAGGGCAGAGCAGACAAATGATGCACAGTCTGGGAGCTCATTCAGCCAGACAGAACTATGTCTGCTTCCAGGATCAGATAATGTGTCAGCTGAGCTTGTGTAATGCCATCACCCACCAAACTATTGAAGCTGCCAGTTGAATGCCCATTCAATCATTTTGTACATGATATGCCTTCCAACAGGCTTCCCTATCGGTGCCCCTCAAAGACAGATTGGTGCACTCACTGCTAAGTCAGGTGTAGTATGCAGTTTCTGCACAGTGACCTTCCACTAAGGCTTTCTGCGGCAGCCGCTGCTGGATGGTTTGTTTGCCTTTGGGAAGGCAGAGATGAGCATGATTTCTTTGAAGCAACCACTCCATGTAACTGAGTCTCCTGAGATGTCAGGGGATTTGTGCTGAGTAAAGACACCCTCATTAGTCTTTACTAGCAGCAATGAAGCCTTTGTCTAACTGGGCTTCTCACACAAAAGTCAGTACATTTTTGTCATAAGTTTGCAGAGCACGATGAGAGGTCTCGCCCCTCTTTACCCAGAGTTTGTAAGCTTATTTCAAGCCAATATCATGCAAAATGTGTAATACACCCTTCAGTGCACTAGAGGAAACCGCGATTGTGTCATGCTTTGCCTTGCCTATTTATAAAAATGTTATGCACCAAAAACCATATGGTTAGGTTTTGGGAAAGATCATGGTTTGATAAGAAAGTTTCCCTCAGTAACATTACATACTTCATGCAAGTTATTAAATGTATATTTTTTAAGTTGAAAACCTCAGTTATGTAAGTAACTGACTGACCACGTTGACTTTTGCTTTCTCACGGACTCGAACACCGATTGTGTGCGTTACAGTCTGGCGTTTGTTCCAACCACACCCGACTTTTTTCCCACACAGGACATTATTAGTCTTTGCACTTCACCACATGACCTCCTGTCACACAATCTCCTTCTTGGTCATACATACAATATGGGAAACTGACACAGTGTCCATTAGTGGACTGACGGGTGTATTCCGTGCTTCTGTGTGATTCTGGGCTGGCTAATATTGAGTAAGACAGAATCCAATCCCATCTCAAATCAGCTGATTTCCCTCAGTGGGTCTGCCTGCATGTTCTGCAGTCAAATGGCTATGCCAAATTGCATTACTTTGACTTAATATTTTTTAGATTGATAGCATAATCACTCTGGACTTCCAGATATTAACTCCATTTCCTTGTTTACACTACATATAACACATTTTTCAGTAACTTTACTTTTTTTGAAATATTTCTACTGTCGAGCAATGGAGATAATGTTTTTTTTTTCAGAGCCAAAGCATGGCACGATTTGAGCTGTTAGTATGACACATTCATCACAGTTTATTTAATGGCTTGGTAATATCATCTGTGTAATATCACAGCAATGTCAATGGCGGTCAAAACAGCGATTTGCGAACATGATGAATCACTGCTAACAGCATCAATGTTGTTTCAAAATAATGGATTCACTGTGTCACATAATAGACAGAGCAACTTTTCAATAACAACTCAATGACAACCATGTCGCTCTCTTACTCACTCATACAGACACTACACATGTCTTTATTCTGGATATTGTAAGCTGTCAGTCTACAAACTGACACCGACCTGTCTGTCAATGGTTGCCACACTCTGTCCTCTTCTGTTTTTTTCACTCACACAATCAGCCGTTCCAGCTTGATGATTCTCACTGAATATGAGTGACATGCCAGAAATATACAAAAATAATCTTCTTTCACCCAGAGATCTGCTTGAATGCCAAAGTATGGGGAACTAATGCTGTCATCTGCACACAAGCTGAAATGTGTGCAGTGGGGTACAGCACATGCATAACTCCAACACTGGATGCCAAATGTCACTTTTAGTCAAATTAAATATCTGTTTTCTAAAGAGGAAGCATGGCTGATTGCTGCGTCATGGTGCTTCCAAACTGTCAAGTGAACATAATGCATCCTGTACCGACATTTTTTTTGGGCTTAAAAGCCAACATACAGTAATTCCTCTGGGCATTTTTTTGGGAATGCGCAGCTGGGTAAAATAAGACTGTGTGTCTGATGCAGAGCACTTAAGCAGTTTATCCTACTACTGACCACAGCTATTATCCAGACTTCCACTAATGTTCCAGCACAGATAAGCTGCGGTCGCAAACTCTGTTTTCTCTGTCTTCACTAACAAGTAGTATGCTCTTTGAGATCAGATGTTCAGGGTCATTGTTTTATAGTTTATTGACTATGTTTAGAGATGGGCATTTCAAGCCAACATACTATTTGGGGAGCAATTTAACTATTTGACTTAGTTACAGCATAAACCCAGGCTCAACAAATACTCTCAAACTTTGAAAACCTTGGACAAAACTGATGGGAAGACTTCTTTAGGCCGTTGTTCGCTGTGCATGTCTAACATCAAACTTGGTCTGGTAACAGACACCATCTGCTCGGTGCTTTGCTCTCAAATGAATGTTCATAGCTGCAGTCAACTTATGTGCTAGTATTACTGGGCACAGTCAGTACTTCACCTTGTTTTCACGCATTTTTTTTTAAAGTTGAACAGAATTCTTTTAGAACTTTGCCTAGTCTTTAGTCTTTGCACGGTGGTTGGCAAACAGCTTTGAGGTGTGTTACTGCCACCCACTCGTAGGAGTATAACATTATTACCAGGCGCTAGTAAAAAAAAAAAAAAAAGACAAGACAATCAATTTGTATGATGAAACATTTTAAAATCAGGACCCAACTCTAATTTACAAATAAAGTGCTGGGGAGGATAGCTTTTTGAGGTTTCGTCCGTGATTAAGAACAACCTTGTAAAGCACCACTGGGGACTGAATGCATTTTAACATTGGATTTTTAAAGGGATTTGATTACATAGCTGGACATTTTTAGCTTAATTGTGATCATGTGATGGTTTAACAGTTTTCTTCTGCTGTTATCCAACTTATTCAGTTCAGTTGTGTTTACAGGACATACAGTGTGGTGCAGTGTTGTACTGACATCAGCTCTTTCTTAACCCACAATCTTTAAAATCAATGATCCATTGTTTAATTCCATCAGTGAATCAGCTTTAATTCCTTAATACTGAAACTTGAATAACATCACTGGATGTTCACATTTTAATCTGACGTTATTTAGCTCCTAATTGGCCTGTTGACAGGCTGTGTCACAACATTCTGCAAGAAGCCTCTGGCTTTTGAGATTCAGAGATGCGGTGGATACTGCAGTGCAGACACACGCACACAAAAACACATGCATTTTTTTTTTCTAATTGCCTAGAGCGGATCTGCAACCCTGACCAACATCCACAAAATCAAATAGATGACTTTCATAACCTGCATGGAAATCACAAAGTGAATTGTCTTTATTTATCTCATTCACAAATGTAATGTTTTAAATCTTGAACTATTTCACTATTAAACAAATATTCTCATTGCCATCTCAACCACATAATTAATTAATATGTTGGTTGTTTGCTTTACCGACAAATCCTTAGTTACTTTTTTGCTGATATCATAAACCTATTAACAACCATCGCATTTGAAAATAATGAAAAAGCCAATTTTTTCATTATTATTTTTTCAACTATCTTCAATATAGATCTTATAAGATATAGTTTTACATATTTTTAGAATATATAATAGACAATTAGCAATAACTTTAAACAGCACAGTCCCATGTGACTGATACTGCCACTGCAGCATTTCATATCCTTCCCTTACTTTAGGTTAGTTTTAAGAGCAAAGGTAGTAAGTAAATCATATGGGGTCATTCCCAAATTGAATAGTTGTTGAGTGTATTATTATGAATTCTGATGTTTTGACATGTAAAATGGTACTAATCTTTAGTCTAGCGGCAGCTAAAGTAGTGTACATATAGGGACTGCAGTTATGGAGTCTGATGCAAAAATCGTTAAATAATAGAACTTTTACTTTTAAGCTGTTTTTTTTTTTTTTTTTTTTTTAGTTTTTTACATCTGTGATGATAGCAAGCACTTTCCTCACCCATAATGTTTTCAGTGTCTCCTCTGTGTTTTTGCATCTAGTTTAACAGCTAGTTCTGCTGTGAAAGTCCGGGCTGCACTGTTTTCTTCTCACACCAAACATTGGAGCTCTTTATTGGGGCTAATATTACAAGTAAAATGAGATCTGCTAATGGGATCATTAATCTTTGATTAATTGCAAGGGCTCAGTTATGAGCACAGGGCAGAATGTCGGAGTAGTCATAATCACTGTGAATCAGTTTTGATAAATCACATGAATCATTCCAGATTCTGTCACATTCTTATCTTAATTTTCACACCAAAGCTGCTCTACGGCATTTAGACACTTACATTCCCCTCAGCTTGGTCTCAGCTGTTTATCATCGAAGGTCAGAAGCAGAATATGTTTTGCATAAATAGAGGTACGGTGCATTTCTCTGTGTCTCTTGAACAGGCAGAATATAATTGGTTTGAATGAGTCATTTTAACTTTTTTGATTGAGACTTTGAATGAAATCATCAGGCTCTGAAATAAATCAGAAGTATTGCAATCACATTTCAATGGAATTCACATTAGAAGGAAGAGACATGTTTGATACTTCAGTAATATTATAATTTTACTAAAGAATACATTTCTTTAAAGTGGAGGCGTGGGTAGATTTTTGTGAAAGCAGGGGACAAAGTAGCCCTTTTTTTTATAAATTGAAGTCTGGCACATTTAAATGGGCTCTAAATTAAATTTTCTTCATTGATTGTTCTGTTTCTCTTTGGTCTTCAACCACATTTGGTTTTGCCTTTTCAGAGCCCACAATAGAGCCCATGCCATCAACATAATTTCAATCATGAGAAACTCTATTTCAGTGAACAAATACAACATTTTGTATTGACATTCTCAACAGCAAGAGAGAGCCATGAGGGGGGAAGGGAGAGAGAAGAGAACAGCATGAGACATGACAATAAACATTGGGTAGGTCAGTAGAGCTTGTGACCAGAAATCTGGATGAGATTGGAAGTGGATTCTGATGAGCTCGACCTGGGGACTGAGTGTGAAGACTGGAGGTGAACGGGGTGCAGGAGGGTCGCAGCGGCGCGCCCTGACCTGACAGCTGATGGGAAGTGAGGAGAACAGATTGAAAGTTTGACAGACGTAGCAACAGAATGATGTGCTGATTGAGATTGTGGCAGAATTCCATTGGTTTACCTAAATCGCCCATAGTCAGGTGATTTGAAGAAGCAGGAGAGAGTGAATTGAGGAAAACGCAAAGAGAGTCCTGATTGAACTTACGCGTAGCTTTATTTCTGTAATGTTCAGGTTGACGAGTGAATCTCTGCTGTGTGTTGTTGACTCACCGACTGAGCTTCCAGTTTGTAGAAGGTCGGGTGGAGGAGATCGGGACTATAGAGTCAAAACAGTGTAATGTATATTGTACAGCAACTGGAAAACAAGCATGTCTGAACCCACCTGGAGCAGCTGTCAATTAAACCGGCACAGCGGCGGTGACAGCCAGTCATCATCATTATTCAAGATTGCAGTCTGTTCAATACATTCACAAGCACACACTTGACCTTGGACTTTTGATATTCAGTAAATATATTCAAGTAGTCTCGACTGTTTTGTGTGATGTGTCGGGTTGTAGTATTTTATAACCCACAACAATACAATTCAAAATGTGAGGTTCTTTGTTGCGCTTTGTTGCCCTTTAGGTTTAGTTTCTGATGGTGAACTGCAACAACCCTGCTTTATGTCTGGATAGCTGGATGTGATTTCCTGTCCCTT
The DNA here is from genome assembly GCF_029030835.1 of Brachyistius frenatus. Taxonomy (NCBI): domain Eukaryota; kingdom Metazoa; phylum Chordata; class Actinopteri; family Embiotocidae; genus Brachyistius; species Brachyistius frenatus. The sequence goes on from NW_027210600.1 coordinate 3,495,268, forward strand.
CCTCCTCCCATCCTGTGTCATCTGTCCTACTGCTTGGCTCTTGTTCTGTGGTTTTGTTCCCTATCTTAAGGTCCCCTCCGTTTGCTTCGTAAGAACTGATTAATATGGAAAATTAATTGCAGCTATAGTTGAAAAATTCATCCAACTAGTGTCACTTCTACTTCACAAAAAGGTTTTAGGAATCAAACACAACTTCTTAGCCCTGTCATGGTTTGTTTAATTTTATGTCAGTCTCCTTTTCTCCGCTTCCTGTACAGAGATAAAAGAAAATATCTGAATGTGTGATTTCAAGTGTTTGACTGGGACTTTGGATTAAATCAGCAGGATTTGGAGGGAATACAAAACACTGTAATCCTATCTCATTGAAATTCACATTAGACGAAGGACAGGTTTTTCATAATGCTTACTGCATCTGCATTTTACAATAAGGAATAGATTTCTTTACTACGGGGAAGTCAACACATTTTTGTGAAAGCTGCAGACACCAGACAGATCAAACAATTGTGAGGAAAAAACACGTGACATTATAAGTACAATCATGTCGAATGAATAAGGAAGGTGTGAGCAGCCACCGAGTGTGTTTTCTCTCCGAAGGTTGAGACACAGCACATTAATAGTGGACCATTCAACCCCTACAAACACCACTTGAGACCTAACAGACAGTATTAGATATGATAAATAGCTGCAGTCTAATCACAGAAAGGTTCTTGCGTGTATCCATGAAACAGTGACTAGTTTCACAACAGGACTTTAGGTTTGTGTAATGTGGGTGACTCAGGATGAGTAATGGTTAGTGAGGCCTGACTGTTACTATGATCTGGCTCAAAGGAGGGGAAACCTCTGAGGGTCAGACAGTTTTTGACTGCCTTCCTCTTTGGCTCTGCACTTGTATCTACGACAGACTTCCTGTAAGCTGTGAAAGAGGGACTTCACATTCTTAATGCAGTGTTACTTTTATTTTACCTCACTCCTTGTACCTTCTCTTGCATTCTTTTGTACATTTCTGTCTCCCCTTACGTTAATTTCCGTCTCTGTATCCACTTTCTCTGTCTTCCTTTTTCTTCTTCTTTTTCTTGCTCCTGGGTCATCCTGCTGTATCCGAGATCTACATTCTCGCCATACTTATGTTATAAACTTTCAACCTCACTCTGTCTTCACTACATAAAGGGAGACAGAGATAAGTCGAGCCCATCTTGACTAGTTCTGCCCAGCCTTCACTGTTCATCTCCACCTGTGTTTATCTAAAATACAAAACACACATTCACACAATGTGTGTGAATGTTGTGTAATGTTGAAATGACTGCACCAGAAGTAATTAACTTGATGTTAAATCTGGTGTCAGTTTGTTGCTCCAAGACAGTTTTGGATAACAAGCCATTCAAATATTTATTTGACTACAGTGCCAATACAAACTCATGCCAGCTCAAAGCAGGCTCATGCTATTTTGCATTTTGCTTTGCATTTTCCGCCTGAGTAAAAGTGTGACTATTCAGAAGAGCATCGATTTTAATACGCCTTCGAACGAGTTGCATCACCAAGCGATATCAAATTTCCTCTTAAGTATTAGTGAATGCTAATTAGTTGTATGTGAACATATTTTTGAAAAGATGGCTTGGGAAGTACTGAACCCTTAAGACAGACTCCTCATTTTACATACGTTGACTTATTTAGGCAACATATCATCCATATTACATGATACTTCTGGTGGAAGTGAGATGCAGAGGAGTTCTGGGTTATTCAACCATCAGACTGCTGAAAGAGCTGGGAAGCCACGGTCAGGGTTTGCGGCAGACCATCAGGGCAGTCTCAGAGGTGGCTGAACAAAACAGCGAGTGGATTTGGATCAAGCGGAATGACCCGCGCTGGGCTCCAACTATGTCAGCATAACCCACTTGAGAACCCCCACCTGTTAACTTTTCAGCCGTCTGCCATCCTCAATGTTGTAAATTTCGGGACCGTTGGGCACGGCACACAAGCTGAGGGCTGATCATCCTGCAGCTGGTCGCCTTTGTGGAGGGCGTTTAGTGTTGAAAGGCCGAAACACCCAATGATACAAGAGGACACTACTGACGATGTGTTCTGGGCCCAACTGTCCCGGAATTCTACAACCTAACCCAGGCCAAGATACACCCCACACGGGCCCGCAAAACCCCCCACTTGTCGATCGTCAACCACTCATAAAAAAAAAAAAAAGGTTAATTTCCTGGAAGTGCTCACCACCAGGGACAGTCAAACATCACGTCCTGTGTTTTTTTGATTCATTCAGAGTTGCCACTTTGCGGTTGTATACCTCCACCAACCAGTCCACTAGCGATTTACAGCCATGTCTGTCCAAACTCATGTGATATAAAGTAAATACTTGGAAGGGATCCTTACATGTGTCCAAATGCTGACTGACAGTACGCAATGCTTCAAATAAAGGCATTGCTGCAAAGACGCAACATATTTTAAAACTTGAATGCATCACACCAATCTTCAACCTGGCAGAACAGAAAACCAAATCTAGTGTCACTAATTCAGATCTGACTAAATACACTCAAAATATGCCCATCTGTTCTTGAGTTACAGTGTTGATTAATCGCCGAAATTTGTTTATTTTTTGCATAACAATTTTGATGGCACAGTGAAGTTGATATATAATCCAAGTATTTATTATTATTGGATATATAATGTTATGTTACACTTTACGGTGGTCTTTTATTGGACATTTGTGTCAACTTTTGTCAAAATGTGCTAATTAATTCTTGAAGTATGCCCATGAATGTGTTTTGTGAAGTCACAGTTACATTTGGCCAAAATAAATTTAATTAATTCTTTCCTGAGTCCAAATGAATATTTCTAACACATTTGAAGAGACTCCCTCAATGTGTAGCTGAGAAATTGTGTTTATAAAAGTGGGACATATCTAACCTTGACTTTTGATCCACAACATCGTATCAGTTCATCCTTGAGTCAGAGTAAACATTTGAGACAAATTTGAAGACATTGCCCTGTGCCGTTACTGGAATATAGTGTTCATGAAAACGGTTCAACCTGAGGTCAGAGACCCAGACCCCCAAAATATTTTTCAGTTCATCCTTGGGACCAAGTGAATGTTTTTGGAATGTTAGAAAAAAAACCCCATTGCTTGAAGAGTTTTTGATATATTACAAACTGATGTTTTGATGCCTGCGGCAATGGCTACCACTGGTGCAAAGGCATAGAAACAAAGTGTCAATGTAGAAAATTCAACTCCTAGAGACAGTGTACTTACATATTGTTAATAATTCATTGATTTCATAGTATCCGCATAGCAACTCTCAATATATAGGGCCTGTCTTCAATACCACTGACTGTTACACAGTCATGGTAGTTAAATAAGACATGACAAGGAAACATTTGCCACAGAGTTTGTTGGAAATCTGGTTGAATTAAAGAGAGATGTATTAGATGTATTGGACAAACGTATTTTAGAAATGTTACAAAAAACTGAATTAGTCAGTTATATTACTATTTGTCTTGCATCATCTTCACACACAATTATAAAGTAAAAAAAACAAACATCAAACAACCAAAAAAACTGACAAAAATACCAACAAAATAAAACACAACATTAATACTTAATGCATTGTTCAAGCAATCAATATGAATCCTCATCTTGTCTTGCAGCTCATTTAATCCAGAGTTCACCACACTACTTGGAAACCGAACACTGTTACAGTACACAACAATGAGGTGTTGCAGCCCTTTGTTGACCTGTGAGTATACAGCTGCAGTCCTCATCCAAATTTGTATGAGCTAGAGCTTCCAATAGTCTGATGTGTTTCTTTATTTAGACCCCTTTGTGGAGTCAGGGTGATGAGTTACTGCCAAAAATGGCTGGGATGAGCTGGGATAGGAGCCAATGTCATTAAGGCCAACTGTCAAGCGCCATCGTTCAACCACCCTCTCCTTCCTCAGAGCCTTTAAATACAGAACTTGTATCCTGCTTCTCACCCACTCATGTGCCCCCAGTAGACACAATTATGCCCCCATTATACAGAATCCTTTGTGCAGGGCCTCAGTGTTCTGTTAGTTTATACCTTTGGAGATGAGGCCTGCCTTGCAACTAAGACTGGCTTTTTGACCACTTACACAGTTATATAGACACACACTGCATATGCAGTTCTGTAATGTAGAAATGTAAAATAACTCTGATAGGAGCCTGTCATACAGCAAGGTGATGAGATATCCGAAATCGGAATGAGTCCTGCCTTTATTCTAAGCTGGTTAACTGACAAAACAGACACGTTAGCAAGTTAATGTTAAAAAAACATTTTTTTAAAAAGAATAATTTGATTCCAATGGAATATTTGTCTCTCACTAGTTGCATATGATGTTGGGTTTCCTTTGTTGAAAAGTCCTCGCATGCAAACAGCCTGAGTGGAGAATCCACTCTAAACTCAGATGATATGATTCTTATTCAGAGCATCTGAAGTTTTAATCTCATTGGACTGCGGTGAGAGTAAAGCTGTGCCTCTTCAGCAGGGCCTCATCCCAGCTCACTGCAGGGTCATTACTGTCTCAGACGAACACTGCAAAGCTCAAAGTTTACGGCTCTTGACTTCACATTGAACTCAGGGGTGTGCGCCTCGCTCTGCCTTCATCTTCTTCAAGATGTTTGTACCACAGAAACGGCAACTTAAATTTGTTGGGAAACCTTATGAGAAACTAGTTTGCAGGGTACATACAGTATGCTACACATACATAATAATATTGAATGTATTAGTTAAAGGGTTCTTTTAAAGTCAGATTTAGCTCTCTTTGGGGACTAGTATCCCATCATTTAATAATATAACGTGTTGGTTTACAATTAATACGACTTCTGTTAGAATATTGTCACTGGAAGGCAGTGTCATATGGACTGCAGTGTGAGAAAGCATGTATGATTTACTTGTTTAATTTAACCCTCGAACCCTCCAACTATTCCAATGTTCCCTTCAAGGTGTGACATGTCATCACCTGTCAGGACTTGCACATACTTGTGACACTTTACAGATTACAGTACTGCATACTGAGATTCTTGGACATGATTGAAACAGGGTTCTCTGTGCTTCTTCCAGCAAGGTGGTCAACCCTCATGGTTGAAATGCACTTATTGTAAGTCGCTTTGGATAAAAGCATCAGCTAAATGTAATGTAATGTAAAAGATGCAGGACTCCGATGGACACATAGTAGTGCACTAACGTTAGTCTGTTTGCACAATTAAAGGCAGTGAAATAATCAGCTTGCTCCTTTTGTTCTCTGGTTTCTTGGATATAGCTCCTTTCCAGCACATTCCTGTCAGCTGTCAACCCGTTCAGCCGCTGAAACAAATATTAATCTCAGTACTGAACCCCCTTTCTTGAGTTTCAGTTGAGTTGCAGGAAGATCAGAGAGTGTCCCGAGCATCCTGCTGCAGGGGATAAAGCTTATAAAAACTAGTAAAAAAAAAAAAAAAAAAAAAAAAAGCCAGCCGTTCTGCAGCTGTAAGGTGAGAAGAATTGGTTGGACACGTATCCAGGCACATATCATAGAACTGTGAAAGAGAGACAGCAGCTGGATCACCTTAGAAAAGGATATTTATTTTCTTTTGAGAAAATCATACTCTTCTGAGAAAGATCTTGAACCCTTAATAAGAACTTCAACAAGGCACAGTCTCCAGCTGGTCTGAGTGTATCCTTGACAAATGTAATAGATACAACTGAATGTTCCCTGAAATTGACACAAAGAGGATGCCCCTCCTGTGTTATTATGTTGTGTAGAATGATTTACAGATTGAAAGTGATTATAGACTTAGGACAGAATCAAAGGACAAACGAGATTTGATATGAGCAATTTAAAACAGACAAAGACAGACTAATTTGCTCAATGACAGTGATACAATTTACCAGCACAGGGTTTTGTCACTTTGTTCGTGCACATTGTTGTTCAAGACATGGATATTGCAATTAATCATATCTGTCCAACCTCCATTCAAACACAAAATAATAATTTGATACGGTTTAATGTCTACTGGAAGAGAAAATCAGACACATTATTAGTTTGTGTAGTTGAAAGAGTCTGGGTATGGCATGAGACTTGCTGTTTATTTTTCCAGATATATTATGGCTGCTTCAGAAAATGTTCAAACACCCTCACTTTGGCAAACTTTATTATGTTGTACATTTCATTTTAAGAAGATAACATGGGTCTTTATCTCATCAGTCTACATTGAGTAGCCCATAATGTCCCAAAAGGTGAATTTTTTTATATATATATATATATTTTTGCAAACTTATCTAAAATCAATAATTAGTTATTCCCTTTTTTCACTTCAAAAACTAAATAAAACAGAACAACATATAGAAACACAAATTGTGATGTACAACACATTGCCTTCCTATTAGTATATTATAAGACATCAAATCATCAAATAGTGTAGGTATTGTTGTCTAACTTAATCACTCTTTTGTACAAATCCAAATCTACTTCGTTTTTTGAATAGCCAGTTTGTGTTTTCAATTGTCTAACTGCAAATCACCATTTCACATTGTAACTATGACACCTCAAGAGACTTAAACTCTACTTGGGGCAGGAACTCCATCCTAACCTGAAGGAAGCAATCCACTGTTTTCTGTCAGAGAACCATGGCCTTAGAATCTGAGGTTCTGACTCTCATCCCAGCCTCTTCAGACTCAGCTGTAAACCACTCCAGCGCATGCTTAAGATCCCGGTCTGATGAAGACAGCACAACCACATAATCTACAAATAGCAAAGAAGCAATCCTAACTCCCCCCCTGAACTGGACACTTCTCATTCCTCCTGCTACACCTGGAAACTCCTGTCCATGAAAATCAAAAACAAAATTGGTGACAAGGGACAATCCTGGCGGACACCAACACCCAATGGGAACGTTTGAATTTGTGCAGAGAATGGACCTGGAAATGTTGCTGGAGAGAGGGGTATTTGGGCTAACTTGCCACCGTGACCCAACCCCAAAAAAGTGGATGGATGGATGGACCGTGACACCATTGTTTATTGTTTCTGTTAACCCAAATTCATTTCCTCAACTGTTTTTGACTTCCTCCCTTTATCAGACCTTTCTGGACAGTTTGAAAAGGAGCATATGAACTGCAGATTGTAGATGGGGACACGGGGCGGTAATTTGTTTGGGTCTGTTCATCGAAAAACGCAAATTTGTTCTGTTAATTGAAGAATTCTCTTCCTCCAGTGAAATTCATTTCCTGTAGCGGACAAAGAGCAGGATCCGTTCAGTTGTTTGTCACAGTTAATCAGGATGAAGAGCTGGATCTCTGAATCAAAGACGTGGAACTCCTTTCTAATGAGGAAGAAATAGCTCGACATCACGTTTTATGTTTATCTGCAGTTGAAGCCAGCGGTTAAGGTATTTTAGCCCAGAGCTAAACCAACACTCTTCAACGCTGCAAGCATTTTTTCCTGGGCAGAGCATATGTTTAAAATAGTTTTAATGAACATCAGCAGCTTGACGAGGTGCTGAGCGTTTATTCTGCGTGGATTGCAGACTGCAGACTCATTTGTTGTCTGAATGATTATCACTATGAACCCAGTGGTAGTGATGCATTATAGTGATTTTTATGTAATGATCAGAAGTACCAGCATTGGATGATCCAAATAAATTGTTTGTTAATAATCTGAAATACACCATGTTTATTCAACAGCAAACTACATCACAATATACATGTTCTACTCTAATCTTTTGCTAATACTTCTATTATTTGTGGTGTAATATTAAATTTGATCTCAAACACGCTGATATTCTTTGAAACCAGAGATGAAAACAGAGATAGGCCTATATACAAAGACTACAGTGGGTACATGGTGCGTTTTGATGATATATCCACTTATTCCTGCAGCAGTTTCACTATCAGCTGGTGTGCGGGTGAGTACCACTGCTTTGTGTTTGATCTCGGTTTCTCATCTTCACCCTACTGGCTTTTCTGCATATCAAAGCTCCCGGCTCGAGCCCTTCCTGACCCCCCCCCATGCCACCCATATTATTCTGATCATCAGTATATTACAGGGGATTGTAGAGCCTCAGTGAACTTGTTTAAGTTAAGTTAAGTGAAATAACTTAAATTAATTTGATTTTTGATTTCAGTAACATGCAAGTGAATCTTTGATCCTAAGCAACCTAGGTTAAACAATTTATCTCATCACAGTCCTTCTCCCTCCTCTTGTTATGACTATTTGCATTACACAATGAGATTGTAATTGTTTCTCACTTAAAACCGTGGGAAATAATTACAATCTCATTGTGTAATGCAAAATGTCAGCTAAAAAGGTGTATCACAACTTTCAGCCTCTCCTTGCTCTTCGTTTTGATTTTTGTGTCGCACAAAATCTGTACGGTCAGATTTCAAAACTCTCATTACAACAGAGAAACCATATGAGGTAACTGCAGACACAGACGTTTTCAAAAACAAAACAATTCAATGCCCCGTAGCTGATAACATTTGACCTTATGAATGGGCCAGAGCCCATGATCTGCACGTGTAGAGCCTCCAACACAACAGAGAATAACGTCACTGGACCTTGTGCACCCAGTAGTGATCAATGAGCTGACATTTCACGGCTAATATGCAGGTTGCACGTTTGCTTGTACGTGAGAAGGCCAGAATACAGTGGTCAGTTAAAGTAACAGCAGATCTTCCACATTACAAATCATTTTATCAACATGGCACCATGTAACCAGCTCGTTATCGCACGCTCAGTCATATCACATTAAGTAGCAAACCACCTCAATTAAATGGTTCTCAGCTCTCACAAAAGAAAACAGAATCTCATCATAGCACTAGTAAATGAAAGGCATTGAACAAATTCAACCAATTTGTGCTCACTGTTTAATTTAATTACATGGGCAATGTACGGGGTTCTGAAAGAGAAACCTCTCTTATCGGGGTGGGATGTAATGGACAAATATAACTTGAGGTAGACTTTCAAGTGTCCGCTCTTCAGTGTACAATATCCTGCAGCTCAGGAACAAATTCTCCATCATACAACATTCAGTGTAACTGTGATGAGGGACTTGCTGCTGAATAAAAATGACATGAGGTGACAGGAAACAGTAAGTGGATCTGACATTGTGTTTTTTCCTGTTGCGGAATCTGAATCAAGGGAAGCAGATGTGGTTTAGAGGGTTTCATTGATTGCACATTGGCATCTGGATCCAATCATATCAATTAGTATTCAGGTAATTTGTTGTTTCTTTTTTGTTAATTTCCTCCACAAAATGTGCTGCACATTAAACATTTAAACATTTATTTATACTTAAAATTAATTGTATATCATGCTGTTCCACTTTAATTTTGTTAAATTTCTGTCAGAGTTTATTTAGTTGTATTTTAGGTGGTGGACTATTTGAACAGCTTTTTTTTTTATCATCCAATCTACACATACATTTTAAAACAATAGTCAGCCTGAGTAGTAGGTTCATTTTCACTAACACCATAACATCTTGGCAAAGTCCCCCAGAGAGTAGCGCTTGACCGTCTCAAGTCTTTCTGGCTGCTCGTCAGTTGGAATTTATTAAAGTAAACACGGATTCTAACCTTTGAGCTGGAACCTTTCAATACAAATAATAACCCCATCTCTGGCTTTATTCTTTAGAGTCTTCACATGACCTTCACGAGTGAAAAGCCAGACAAACTCATTTTGCAAAGAATCCTTTTATATTAAAGTTTTGGAAACATGATATCATAAAATTGACTTTTCCTCTTTAGTCCCTGAGGTAAGTTTATGCTAAGATGGATGGTTGGATGGATAAGTCAAAATGTCACCATGACCAACTCCTGGTATATATCTAAAATTGTCAAGACAGAGGCTTTATGGTAGTATTTGTAAAGCACTTATTGTTTTATAGCCATGTTGAATTGAAAGTGATTGTAGGTAATACAAGAAAGAGAAGAGTGGATGAATCAGGCTGAAGGAATAGTATCTGCCAGGAAGGGATGCAAACGTGCCTAAAAACATGTGATTAATTCACTGGTCAGCACCATATCTGGCCTTTATTGGTTGGGGAATTTTGATCGGGTTGTAACACCAAAAGAGCAGAAATCTGAGAGGCCGTGTTCCAAATGGTGCGCTGACATACTAACACTCACACTCATAAGTGTGTTTACACTGACAAGTTTGGAAACATGAACTACAAGTACCTGGATGGTGCATTCAAAACGGTCCGGAAATTGAGTTTGTAACGCTGGACACTTTTCACACTCAGTGGGTTTTGAGTGAGAGTTCAGATATGCAAGAAATCATGTTTCCAAATTGAAAGACGCTGTTGTTGAATTGAAATAGCCCCCAGCTCTACGCTAGTATAGACATTAAAACAGAGTGGAGTGAACAGACATCAGTGGTAGTTGAGGAAGCAATTGGAAAATAGCTCGACATTACTGTACTACTGCAAACATTTGATTTCAACCAGCATCTTCCCATCAGTCATTTTTTCCAACGTTTTACCTAACAGAGTAAATGTAACAATAACCACTTTAACTGGCACTGATTATTATCCTGACTCCTCGCTGGGACGCTTGAATATGAAACACTTCAGCGAACACCATAAAAGACCAAGTGCACGCCTTCACGTTGTCCCAGACCAGCCTGTTTGTCTGCTTGTTGAAAACTCTTGACTCTCGTTTTTTCAATGATTTAACATCACATTATCATTTTGCACCATCTTTGCTGATTTTAACCAAACAAACACATTATATTGCATGACTCTCAACAGTAACTGAGCGGTCTCCATGTTGCATCCAGATGCGCTGCTCATCTCCATCGGTCTCGCTGAGCTTGCGAATAACTGTAGTATCGCAGCTCCAATTACTGTCAAATTTTGTTTCTCGCTGACAGGACTCCCTCCTGCTGGAAGTACCAATCATTTCTATCTTCTTGCTCTGGCTGGTGCCAGCGGGACAAATCTGCTGGTCTGAGTATGAACCGGACGCAGTATGCAGCATAGCGATACCCCACTGATACTGTTTAACGGTGCTATGAGATGAGGGATGACTAGAGATGATAGCGCTGCAGTGACTCGACACGGACACTCGACAGTGAAAAATGATCATCTCTGGCTGCAAGAAAGATGTTATAAAAACACCATTATCTGTAAAGTGATCGAACCAAGGACGTGTACATTTGTTCATTTTGAGTAATTTTATGATAACATGACAAAACAACACCTAAATGACCCGGCAGTCTAATATCAGGGCAGTTGCCACCTGAAATATCAGTATTTAATTATTTGTAATGATGTATTTATTAAGCTGAATTGCCATTTGCTACGTTGATACGAGGAAATTGTTTTTCAGTTAAAGTGTTGCTAACGAATGCAACGGCAGCGCAGGGGTAGTACAGACATTAACATTAACAGCCTCATCATCTCTTCTCAAAAGCCACATCAGTACAGACAACGGCTGCCACTCACTTTTTCCCCAAATTACTTTTGAACAAATATCGAACGACACGCAATTTGTTTGAATTAATTCGATTACCCTTTCCAGCAGTTGAGTTTTTATCATTAACGCATCACGATGCTACTTTTATACTGCACGTCTCAGTCATATGGTTACAGTCAAAGTCAGAAGCTGAGTCTGCATAAGGCTGTGCATTTAACGTTGCGCCGCTGGTCTGCGGTATCTCCGCTGCTTCACTTGTCCCAACAATATTTTTGTTGGTTACTTCTGCGGTGTACAACACAAAATACTCACACACACTTCTTCTCAGAGCTTTTGGTGTCGTGATTGTCCGCTCTGCACGGCTTTGCTCGCCGGTGTCCTCCGTTTTACCTTCGTCACCAACAGCTAATGAGCATATCGGGTTAAAGAGGGGCTGCAATAGGTCAATCTGATGGTGATTTGTTAGAGCGCCGTCTGCTGGATGACAAGGCAAACTACCTTAATCGGGCACCTGCACGTATAAACAGAAAACAAAAATAATAATAATTCCAACGGGTCATTGCAGTTCAAATGTGAATATCTTTCGAACAATTGTTCAAATTTCGAATAAAAAGTGACCGCCCTCATTTTTACGGTTTGTGAGAAACAGCTATATGTTTCCAAAAAGTACTGCACATCTGTCTTTGATTCAGTTATATTTGTCAGAGCAGAATCCCTACTGCTGGCTGAGCTGAATGTTAGATGGATCATTTTAAAGTGACTGACAGAATGACAGCATTGGTATTACTCTGGGAGCCAATCATACGTCGTTTACCCTCTCATCTCACTCTCCCGTGGGATCAGTCCTCCCCTGAGAGACCTGTTGTGATTTGATTGAAACTGACAGGAGATCAGATTAAAACGTGCAGAGGAAATTACAACAAAAATGATCAGACACTTGATCCAACGTCTCTGTTCAGACAAAAGTGTGTAGCAAGCAAACACAGCTGGGGCACATCAAGACAGGAATTTTTTATTTTTTTGTTTCATTTTTTTAATTTAATTTATTTTTCGTGATACGAGGCTTTCAAACGGTTGACGTGTGAACATGTTTGTGTTGCTTCTGGAACAGGATATGGTTACTATGTAAAGGCAGATTTAGATTAATGTATTAATTAATAATTAATTCATTATTTATTTTTTTGCTCTTTGGTGTTAATTTTGATTTCGATCCCATGGTTAAAAAAGTTAGTCTTGCTGTTGATTAGTTTGATTTCAGTTACTTAGCTCTACCATGTTTATATCCACACATATTTTTTGATACAGCCAACTGAGATGTATCTCTGTGTGTGTGTGTGTGTGTGTGTGTGTGTGTGTGTGTGTGTGTGTGTGTGTGTGTGTGTGTGTGTGTGTGTGTGTGTGTGTGTGTGTGTGTGTGTGTGTGTGTGTGTGTGTGTGTGTGTCTGCTATTTGTCCAAGCTTGGCACAAATTGTATTTTATATTCTTTTTAATTGTCTATTATCCCTCTGGTATAATAAACACTACCCTAACACTGGCTTTTAGATTAAGTGTTGTACAGCCATGATAATGAAAAGTCTCCACTGACCTGATCTGTTTTCCTGCGACATCCGGTGACATTTCAGCCATGTTCTATTTTGTTCAGTTCATTCATTATGGTAATATAATGCAGTTTATGATCAATTGTCTGGTCCTTCACTACATGCTGAATTTGAAGAGGGCTGTGTCTTTTCATCAGAATTTTTGTCTGCTGGTAGGAATCACTGTGAAGTGTATTAGTGTGTCTGCCAATCCATAACAAGACAGCTTACATGGAGTCTGCAAAATGTGTTGCCACCACAGATGCCAGGCAGGAAAGCCTTTAAGCGAAGTGTAAAGTGTCCACCTAAAACCTCAACTACATTTTAGAATATAAAGTTGCATGGGGTTGTAATTGTTTTTTTGTCTTTCTTATATTAGGCTTCATATTTTGACCGGGGCTTTGCTTTTAATCATAAATGATACAAACGCTACCACATACAGTGTATAACACATAGATGTGTCCACTCTGGTGATTTTTTTTGCAAATTTGGAGAAATAATTCGTGAAAGTCTCATATGCAAGTGACCACACTCTCCACTTTCCACAAATAATACACATAAATTAATCCCATTATGTCATACATATCACCAGGTACATTGCACACATACTCTGTCATCATGTGATTCGAGGAAAAAAAAATCGGCTGTTGTTGGATTAATAGTAAATTCTCTGTGTCTCTGGGAAGCACCTGCAGAATCGTGAAGTGCACAGTGACATAGTCGGTGGTTGGAAGAGCTGCAGGCCAACTGAACCGTCTGATTTGCTTCGCTCACACTGCAACTAGCTACAACAGTGAAAATGTTATTCCAGAATATGTTAGAGAGCGTTATAGACACGGATACATTTTACAGTGTGTTTTTTTTTTTTTTTTAAATTAAGAAGGCCGAAAGACATGCAACAGAGAGAGGCCGACCCTGCGAATGCATTAGTTGTGCAAGAGGACGGCAGGGACCATCCAGAAACTGAGCTGCAGAGAGCAAACAACAATTAGTTGTTCCTTTGCTCAATATGGCCACGCGAAAAGCCAGTTTTTCTCCACACACTGTTGTCTGCTGTTACAACTTCAGTATATGAGTAATATCAGTAGCTTTCTGATGAATAACAACCTTCCTTCTTTTTCTCTCTGCCAACAGTTTTGTCTGGCTGCTTATCTCAGTTTTTTTTTTTTTTTTTTTTTTTTTTGAGGAACTGTAGGAATTGCACGCAATGCTGCATCGTAGTATATGTCGGCACTGCAGATACGATTCTGCTGGCAAGACAACTCTTAAAAACGCATCTTTCTTGGGGCCATCAACAACGCAGTAAGGAATTTACCAGCCAACCCTGACTAACATCCATATCACATTTGGCAAAAGATGTTGTTCTTTTTCAGCCTGTTATCTCTTTCCAAATCAAATGTCTTCATGAGGAGTTTCACGTTTCTTTCAAAGACTTCTTATATTTAAGGAATTAGGAGCACCCTAAAAATCAGAAAAAAATATATCAGGCTTACCATATACATAAAATAGTATGCGTGAAGAGAAATGAGAAGAAATCAATTTCAGTTGAAAGTTTTTGTCCCATCATTTTTTTTCTTATCTCCTGAGGCAATTTTGGTGGATAATTTCCTTTTTATGACACACGTTTTTTTTTTCCATCACTTTCTCCATCTTCCTGAAAGCACTGGTCTCTTGCAGCAGATTATTTTCTTCATGAAGTGTTCCTCATGTTGTTCATTGATATGCAAATGATTGATGGTACCTGAACTGCTCCACAGAGAAGAACGAACCAACTTTTAGTTTGATTGCGTACAACTACTGCTACTAGTTTTTGGCCTTGCAGACCTTTTCGATGTGTCAGTGTTGAATGTTGAATCCCTTTGACAAAATACAGTCTTTTGGTTTCCTCTTTGCACCCTGCTGAGCATTAAACATTGATCTGTTCAGACTCCATCTGCTAATGTGACTAAGCTGTCCTCGCCATCTCAAACCTGACCTCAGGCCAGTTTCTCTCGTGTTTCCATGCCAGGCAGACTTGGCACATAGAGCCTGGCATAGATCAGATCCTGTCAGCCTCTGCTCCTTCAAAATAATTTAGCTAATTAGTAAATAACAGAGACAAAAATAAATGAGGTTTTAGCAGCATATCTGGCTGAGATGAAGCATTAACCTAGTTTAAATGCAGATTTTACAGACACTTTATCTGTGTCTGAATATTACAGATGTCAAAAGCTCTCCCTTGTGAGGGTTATCCATGTATCCAAGTCCTAATCTCTGATCACATGAATCTTTTTTTCTACTATTACAAAATGAAAGCTGAGCTCCACCCGTACCAGCAGAAACAGCTTGTTTTATGTGAACAATAACTAACTGATACTCAACGCGCACGGAAAAAGTCGCGCCATTCAGCCGACCAGAGGTGTAAGTTTGATCTCACTCTCTCAGTGACAGGTACTCACTGTATAGCTCTGGCCCCGCTGTTGCGGTCCAACAATATTGTATTTATGTTATTTACCTAATTTATAAGCACCCATGTGTTTCCAGGTCAGTGTGTGAGTTTCTTTTCTGATCTCAGAGCTTTTCACAAAGGGCGGCGTTCAACCCTGTCTTTTACCCCCTCTGTTACGCTGACACGATGTGGAGCAGACAGAGGTGAAGGGAATTGAGGGGACATCATAACAATAACAATTATTATTATAATAATACATTTTTAAAAAAAATGCTGTGGACCCCTGATGTAGATACTGGCACCATCAGCTCAACCGTTCTGAAGATTTTTTTTTTTTTTTGTGAAGTAAAACTTCAGTTGTACTGCAGTGAAGGTTAAAACATAAGCTACCAAAACTCACGTTCGAGTAACAGTCATTACTGCATCAACAGCATTACTGCACTTATATTTTCCCAGGCCACAGTCAAGGGAAAAAGTGCATTTTTCCTCTTTCTACTCCATTTTCTACTGATACTTTTCTCAATCC
This sequence comes from Brachyistius frenatus, assembly GCF_029030835.1. Lineage (NCBI taxonomy): Eukaryota > Metazoa > Chordata > Actinopteri > Embiotocidae > Brachyistius > Brachyistius frenatus. Next base: position 3,511,211 of record NW_027210600.1, read on the forward strand.
AGGTTGAAAATCCAAACTTGCTCACTGCAACAATTTAAACCTGATAATGTATGTGCATACATTTGTCTTTTAATTGTACTTTTTTATTTTCTCTCTCTTTTTTTATGTTTCCTGGCTCCTGTCTCCTGTCCTGCTCCATCCTGAACCTTTTTTCTGTGGATCCTGATATGCAGGTAAAATATAACTATTTATTATACTTCTGAGGTGTAACAGTTTACATGTGTGTGTGCAGCTCAATTCTGGGTAGGGTGCTTTCAGTTTATATTGTTGTTGTTCTTTTTTTAATTTTGTTTGTTGCAAATTGTTGAGTGGCTTCAGAAGAAGGTCTTATTGTTACAATTGTTTATTGGCAGCAATTTAAATCATTTTTTGTATCAGTGTGTGTGTGTGTGTGTGTGTGTGTGTGTGTGTGTGTGTGTGTGTGTGTGTGTGTGTGTGTGTGTGTGTGTGCGTGCGTGGGGGGGGGGGGGTATTTGAATTTCGCCTGAGCTCCGTGATGACAGCAAACACAGTCTGCTCTCCTGACACGTCAAGTGAAGTGCTGATGTGGAGAGTGTACTCACCGATGTTAACATGCTCAGGTTAAACACAACCGTTCCCCATGGCGTGTTTTCTCCAGGCTGTGACAGAGGATCAGAAGGAAACATGGGCAGTGTGTTAACAGGATTCTGTAATACGGTCTACGGGCTGAAGAACAGAATGGCACTGAGGTGGGGAAGTGTGTCTATTACAGTAGTTTGTGCAAAATCGGTGGAAAGCACAACGTATTAACAGAGTCTTATTCTTGAGGCCAGTTTGCGTAAAACTTCTTTCTCCCGTTGGCATGATGATAAAGAAGCCACATGGGTATTGGCACACATGGCAGAAGCTGGGGAGTCGATGGACATATTTTCCCATTAATAACTGATGCAGGGCCCTATTGGACATTTTGGCTGGGTGACGCTGGGCCTTTAGTAAATCAGTGGGCCACTGCTTTAGCTCTGTGTAGAAGAGGTTGCTCATTTTTGCTGAGACTGTTTCAGATGAGACATAGGAGGACAGATCTGAAACTTGAGCAGTGTTAAACTTGCTGGTAAAAGGCTTCTTTAAAAAACCCATACAATGTATTCCCATGTTGTTCAGAAAAAAACTGGGGAAAAAAAACATTTTGTTGTTGTTGCTTTTTTTCCTTTTTTAATTTGCAGTAGGAATGTATTCATACTATTTATACTTCATTGTGTATACCATCATTAATTTAGTTCTACTCTATAATCTGCTTAGAAAGATGTAAAAAAAAAAGTCAATGATGGAAGCATTGGCAGGGTTTAAATAATGTCTGGTGGGTATAATACATGACATAATTATCTGTATTTATTCTGCTGCTACTAAGTTAACTGAGCGACATTTGGTTTAATGTAACTTCTGTGCTGCTAAATATAGCTTAATCACTCCCCCTCTTTATATGTTTAGTGGTGATGTGAGAAAGACTCTCGAGTGTAGACATGTTCTCATGCAGAGCTATTCAAGTGGAATAATTGGTCCCACAGAAGCAGCATTTAAAGTACAAATTATTAATTGGCTATAAGCTGTCACGTGAGTGTAGTCTCTGTGTTCAAGTCTGTTGAAAGGGATTTACATTATGAAGTGTTAGGCTCTGACTACAACTATCTACTATACTGGAATAGTAACCATATTTAGTTTTATATACACGTAACCTACAAAAAAAAAAAAAAAAATGATGTTAAGTTTTGTTTTTCTAATGCATTTCAGCTATGATAGTTGTAATAATATATGTTTTTGCTCAACCTTAATCTCATTATTTCATCTCCAACCAATCAGTCTTAACTTGTCAGAGTTCCTCTTCTGAAATTAAACTTTTGCTGTTGATCATAAGTGCAACTTTGTTTTCACGATAAGACATGAGTAGACTGAACCCTGTTAAATTAATCTGAACTTCCACTTTAATGAGGGCAAGTAATGAGGTGGACTTGTTTTTCCAAGTCTGATAGGCTGGACTGTAAAATATGAATTGTCTATAATTAGAGACTTCATGGGAGTCTGCTGCTCATGCAGAATGTTAGAGTTTGAAATTGTGGAAACTTTATTATTATTATTACCAATAATATTTGATAAAAAATTTTTTTTAAAAAACAGCTAAAATGTGTACTTGTTTTTGAGGGGCATATGGTGTAACAACCCGGATGTCAGTTTTCGATTTGTTTCTGTCTGGTTGCTGTAGTACGAGGATCAGCAGTGATTTGTGCTGCTTCACAGAGTCTTGTAATAATGTGTGAGCAGACGAAAAGACTGTTAATTTGTCCTTGGTTATCAGAATTTCATCAATGTTACGTAGCTTCAGCTTGTCAAGTTTCCTGTACAGTACGGTTCTGCTCTGCTGGCTTTGAATGTAGATGGATGACAGTCTGGTATCTGATTGAGTAACAGATCAACAAGGCCACCAAAAGAAACTTGATACTGGATGGTTGAAATTATTATTATTTTTTCTTTACTTTTTAAAAACTTTGTAATGTTGTCATTAGCACAACCCCGAAACTCATGTCATTCATATAGAGAAGAAACATTTAATGTTCTCTAACATAATTGCGTTAGAATGTGTCTGAGTGAAAAAGCATCTACATGACACACCAAAGGGAATTATTGAACAAATTCAGCTCGTGCCCCACTATGCTTCAGGCAGAAAATGCTCTCAATGTTGCAGCCAGAGGAAATTTAGAGAACATATGGGATTACAGCTACACTAAGCAGGGCAGTCTGTATTGGTCACTTGATACTTTCTTTCTACTAAGACACATTTAAAACGGCCTCAGGGAAAATGAATGAGTGTGGCTGCACAGGCAACCAAACCCACACACAGATGAATAAATTATGTAAAGATCCCACAGAGACTCTCACCTCAGTCATAAGGCTTTCGCTTCCATCTACATGGTTTCAAAGAAGATTATATATAGTGTATGTATGTATGTAACTATGTGTGTGTGTGTGACACACACACACATAGTTTACAGAAGATGCAAGCTGAGACAGTATACACTGAGAGGCATAACTGAGTGGGCGGGGATAACGAACAGGAATGCGTGCCGATAATGAGTTAGAGGTCCCCACGTCCCAATGAGACACACCACCGAAAGTGGTTGAGAACAACAGAGCCATGGAACTTTAAGATCTAGACTTGTAAGCAGCTGCTGGTTAACCAACCAGACACAGTGGTCGTTAACACAGAACAGAAGAGAGCAGTTATAGATGTGGCAATCCCAGCTGCCAGTATAATCAAGAAGAAGGAGCGTGCTTTGGCTTTTGATCTGAAAAGAAATGAAGGATGAACTGTATACCGAATAATTTGTACTGGATGTTACATTTCCACCACCTTGGAAATGAAGTAATCTCCATGATGCTGAAAAAACAGTTTTGTTATTCCTTCCTTCCGTTGTGTCACATTTGTGATTACCACTGTCAGTTCAGTTGGGTATCTGAATACAGGAGAGTTTGACATTAATATTTGGCATTGCAGAATGCAGAAGAAACCAGTCTGGAGGGTGGGAATAAGGTGCTAGTTTATTTTGGACAGTTTATGTACTAATCTTTGATGCTGTGCTGATGTTAGCAGGGACTCTTTTGAAGTCAGTCTGAACAGGGAAAATATTCACCTTTGTACACACGAAAGGAATCTATCAGCAAACAACTGCTGAGTTTGTTCTTCTCTGCAGTCAAACCAAACCCTTAAGCCAAATGGGAGCTCTGCTCTGGAGATCAGACAGATCTCACAAACTTAGAACAATAAATGGTCTTACTGTAACGTCATTGGTTAGTTCCAGTGATACTTTGGTGTATTTTAATAGCACGTCCCATGCAAAATTGTAATAATCATGTCATGTCATAATAATAATGTCTAAATTCCCCTGCCATTTGAAGGAGAAAAGGCTAATTTCGATGTAATTTGTTACTGTGTGGTTTGATATTTGTTTTGACAGGTGCCAGGGTTTGCCACAGGCTCTTTTGAGTGCTTCTATGCTTTACAATGAGGATCCCTTTTGTTACTTTACCCTCTTTTAATTTTAGAAAATGTCTCTAATAGCTTTCAGGCAGTTTCTTAAGTTGGTTGAATTACTGAAATGTTCATGTTTCACTGTCATATACAGCTAAGTGTCATCTGCATAATAATAATAATAAGCTATATGAAAACCGCAACGAGACAATCCCAATGACAACATTCAGATAGAACATAAAATAGGTTCAAAAATAGACCCTTGGGTCCCTCCCAAGTCCAAGCACTTGCAGACTTTACATCTCCAAATTTCACAGAATATTTTCTAATAAATATATATAATCTTAGCCAAAAAAGAGCATACCCATAAGCCAACCCTTCATCTGTCCTTAAAAATCTTGTGGTTGAATGTATCAAAGGCTGAGGTAAGATCCAACAGAGTTAAAAGAGAATTACTTCAAGAGAAACTACTGCAGACATGTGGATCCAGATCAGTATATTTTTTAGATGAGGTTGAACACTAGCCAACTTTAAATAGTTACGGTCATAAACAAAGTCATCAGAACCTGACGGGGATATAATCATGAACACTGGAAGAATAATGTTGAAGCCCTGATTATATTTATCTAGTTAACAAATAGTTTAAATATTTGCAGAGAATCAATACTAACAGAAGGAATTTCAGACAGACATTTAACAGGAAACACTTTTATAGTTTTTGCACTAACATCATAAGTTTCTTTAAGATGGATGTTCAAGCACAATACAACAACAACAATACAACAACATAAATACTATGGACAGTTTGAGAATTTAAGTGTTTTGCTATTTAAGGTGAGGTTACTTAAGCTGCTGTGTTTTTGTCAGCTTTCCATGAATGACTTCTACATTCCCACCACAGATGCCCTTACCTAAGGCTTCCCACCACTATCTGAATTTAAATAAAGTTATTAATCTCCTCAGCTGGATATTTACTAAAGCTATTAGATTTTCTGCTTTGCCTGAGGGTACAACAGCAGGAGTCTCCACCATAAATCATTGGTGAAATGAAGATAACCAACATCAACGCCACTAGCTGTCTTTTATAAAAACTGCTGACTCGGGTTTGGAGTCAACTAAAGATTTAACGATATTTTACTTTTGAAACGTTGCAAACAAAGTCGTCATTCATGTAATTAAATGATCTATGTATCACAGCTTGTTGGAGCATTCTCATCTGTCTCTGCCAAGCAATGCTCCATAGGAGTTCTCAAATTTAATGAAACTAGTGTTTATGGATCACTGTCCTATATTTCACTTTGGCTCTACAGTAAGGCAGACAAAAAAAAAATCAGTTGTTCATTTGAACCTCCTGTGGAGTACAATACTCTTTTCTTTTATTTCATTTTTTTTGTGGGCAGCTGTAGTGCAATAGTCTTTCTGGGACGACTCCCACTGGAAGACTGGTTGCTAAAAAACAAGTCCAATAAACGAAGAAAGTGGCAATGTAAAATAAAAATGGATTATATATTAGAAGGCTGGGTGTTTTACAGCAGGTGTGTAAACTTTAGTGGATGTCAAATATGACAGGCTACACGTGTGTGCTGCGGTAATCTCCAGCTGGTTATATACGGTTGTATCACATTCAAAGGTTATCCTTTGTTAATGTGCTTCTGTGTGTGGAGTGAGTGTACTCATGCACAGTGTGTTTTTTTGTCTTGATGTAATAAACCAGACGTTGTGAGTCTGGGATTTCGTTTTTGGAATAGCAATTGAATTTGCAGCTAGTTGTCACATGTTCTGCTCTTCGGTATGTTTTGTTAGCCTTGCACTGCTCGCCTATTGCTCACAGCTTTATTCTTCGCAGTGATTATTGTCTGGAAACAATGTTTGCATGAAGGTATAAATCAGGCATTTTGAGGGGCGGACCAATCAGCAACCAGTAGGGTGGCTACGCGCAATGTTTAAGTCAAGTGTTTGCTCCTGCCATGGTGCAGTTGTGGCAATGCCAGCAAATACCAAGGAACTTAAGCCAAAGCAAGTAGAATGCTACTTTATTCCTTGTCTCATTAAATGTATTTTACAAAGCCTACAATGGGCATTTACTGACATGGGTTTGCACTCTGATCACACCGGTGGAGGGTCTCTGTTGTTTAGACGGCCATTAGGATTTAATGACTGGAAACAATCCCCAATGGAGTATGTTCACACCCTATCTGTTTCCAAAGTTTGGGTCTGGTAATACCAGGCTTGCATTTTATGTTTTGTACACCCTCAACTTCACCTCTGTCATTGTTGGCAAATAACAGAGTTATCTAATTTGCCATTTAGGTTAAATGGACTACATATTGCTTACACATCATGTCCAGGATGAGCATGTAAGGAATGGCTCCTGACAGGAAATATTATGGAATCTGACAGCTCGAATGCCATTTTAACCCGTCATAGTCTGAACTATCCCCGTTCCCTCTCTCTGCTGCCCTCTTGTTATATTATATATTTGTTTATCATTATAAGGAAAACAAAAATCTAATAAAAAGCCATCTCCACCACAGACACATTATCCATTTATTGTTACAATTGTAATTATAAATGAATTGTTGTAATTATGCTTGCAGGGATTGTCTGTTACTGAGCACAGTCAAGTGTGCTGTGATCATCTCATCATTGTCTCTGAGCTCTATCTTAGTGCTACTTAGATGCTTGAGGCACAATGCCTGTGAAGCCTTAGTACCCTGGGAAAAAGACTACAGAATGTGTGTGCCTGTCACTTCACTGCTGTATTATCAAGAAAATAAAATAGGTTTAAGGAACATTTTCTTCTAATGAGCAAATTATAATTAGCAAGGTCAACTTTTTGAGGTCCTCATTACACTCTTAGGGGGTGTTCCAAATTCATTAAATGACATTAATATTCTATACAAATTAACAAGACAAGAGATTACACCCAACTATCAGGACTTTCCATTTGTGCATTTATGCCTGAATTCTGTAAACCACAAATAACTAAATATGGTCAACTCATTATATAAATAAATGCATACATTTGTAGCATTTATGATATGTCCTTATGAAATTGACGACCAATCTTGAATCGTGGTAATATTAGGGGTGATGTGATGTGCATCCTTAATATACATATACGAGGGTCGATCAAACAGTTCAGAGAGAGCTCCTTTTGCACGTGGACGGTAAATATATGCATAGAGAAGCAGTAAGCTATAACATTCGTGAGTAAGTATTCCAAGTTTCGTCACTTGATCATCATCCGCACCTGATTTATAAATGTTTTTGTGAGCGCCGATGAGGCATATCCCAAACTCTCGTGAATTCTAAACACTCACTACGGTAGCTTTTTAACAGATACAGTCTGTTGAATCAGGTCACTGATAGTTGATGTCTACTGATTTTATTTTAAAGCCTAGAACCCAGTAAGCGTGTGATTTTTGCCTTATACCAAGCTACTGTTTCAGAATTAACTGTGGCATAATATCGTAACAAACATTTTCTTTTGGTCAGTTCATGGTTTCCCTATTCTCATAAGGGACCACAAAAAAAAAAAAAAAAAAAAAAAAAACTGTTCAGGGAAATAGCTCTCAAAGAAAACTGGAAGGAGTTAGGGCAGATAGACATAGATGCCTGTGTGGAAGCTCTCTGTTGAGCAACCATGCCAGTGCAGACATTTCATATGTTGCCATATTTCACTAATTTCTATATAATATAATGAACTATCAATGGAATATATCAAACATTTCATTGATCAATTGTTGCAGGTTAGTAGCACATATTTAAGTAGAAGAGTATGCCTATGGACGCCATTGACAGTGTCTGTCAACATCCTAGATCTGTCAGCCTGGTTGGAATCAAAAGAATACATTAAAGAGTAGGGGCTGGGGCCATTGGTTTGCCTCTCATTGAAAGGCGCCAACACTTTCCTCGAACATCAGTGTCTGCCATATTTATTAGACAACCAAGGGCTAGAAGCAAGCTACAACCTTCACAGACAAAAGAGACAATTTGAAAAGGGGCATACATCCAGGGATTTTAATGGCCCATGCAAGAGCCATGGCATATTGTCAAAGTGCTTCAGCACCTACATTTGCAACATAACCCATCATTGATTGGCAGATTGTAGTCCCTGATGCACTTTTTTAGTGATGCTTCTGTGTAATGTTCAAAATGTAATCTGATTTAGTTTTCATGTGTGAATAGTTTGACCCTGTAAACACCACACCTGGTTGATAAGATTCCAAAATAAATGTCCTATCTACAACCCTGTGTATAATATAGATAAAAACAGAATAAAATGATTTTAAAATCCTGTAAACCCATATTTAATTAAAAACAGACCACAAAAAACACATCAAGTATGGAAATATAGATGTTTTTATTTATTTTTACTGGAGAAAATGTGCTTATTTTGAACTTGATTCCAACAACACATCCCAATTTCTTTGGAAACGATGTTTTACCCTTTAACAATAATTGGTCTGTTTAGAAATAGCACAATATGCTTAAACTGGTTAATTTCCCATGTCAAAATATTCCATAAATATGAATTATTTTGCTGATGAGAAAACAAGAAAAGGTGTGTATGTTTAGCAGTTAAAAGTAAAATGTAGAACTTGTTTCAACTATTAGAAATAAACGCTGTAAACATATGAATGCTGTACTATGGTAGATTTTAAGATGGGGTGGTCAATTTTGACCATAAACACAAATGACTAGGTTAGCTGTACTTTCCCACCATTACATATAGTTCTTAATATAGTCCAATAAAAAAAGAGAGTATATAATCTGATTAATGGACCACTGAATGCTCTAATTACACGATGATTAAACGTTGATGTTATTGCACAGAGCCTCTCTTCTCATTCTGCTTTAGGCCAGAACCACTGAATATTTAGGGATTGATTTACTAGGTTTGCATGTGTAAAATCACATGCTAACTCCACACCACCTGCAAAAAAAAAAATGTCCAAGCAGATTTACTAACGACGTGCAGTGAGGATTGTGTCTTTCAAATGTGCAATTTATCACACGTTGTCCATTTTACTTGTTTTCCTGCATGCATATGTAATATTGGGCGTTTCTACTTGAAGGTGCAAAATACTGGGAGGGAACATGCACATATAACCATTTAGCACCCGCAACGATATTTACTAAACCTGAAAGTAGAAACAGGAGAAGTGATGGCGTGGGTATTTTATAGTACGACTGAAAGGAACGTGTTAATCAGATGCACACATCTGGAGAGACGGCTGCTCTTATTATTGTGGTGAGAAGGAGACGCAGGAAACTAAAGAATGCGTGAGAACGTGTTTTACACCCGTTAAATCGGGAAAAATTATTCAGACATATCGTTTGTCCAGCGAGACGTTTCTGACTTATTGAATGACCTGAATGATGATTAAAAGCCAATAACAAGGAGGAGCCACGAAATACTAGCAATGTCAAAACTTCTTACTACTCAGCATTCTCCTGTCTCTGGGTGGTTCCAACCTATCGCTGCTTGGATATCCCACCCAGTCCTGTTAATGTGTCAAACAAACACTACAGGTAGCTTCATCAGGTTTCCGAGTACTCGCGAGGTACTGAATAAAGAGTCACCTGCTCATCACAGAAAGATCTGGACCTGCTGATCAGTGTTTGTTAGAGGATCTCATCCACCGTCGCTCCTCTTTTATTTGCTGACATTTTATTAATGAGCCTTTTTTTCACCTTTTTTGTTTTCCCCACAATATTGACTTTCTTGCTGATAATCTCCTATAAAGTGTTTTGTTCTTGTTATATTTTATTTCTTCATTTAAATGGGATCAGATTTCCTTTCCCTTCTACGGTCGCTCTGTTTTCCATTGCTTGAATCACATTAACTCACAAACCCCTCATTTAAATACAGCGATTTGCACCTGATTTCAATGACGTGATTACTCTTAGTAAATCACCCGCACAACAGGTGCAAAATAAATTTGCAAACTTTTGGAAGGAACACACAATTTAGTACCCTTTGAGATCTTAGTAGATCAGGCCCGTCTTTTATTGATCTGAATTGTATTGTTCTATCTTTCAGTGTTTTTAAAACAACCCACATTAGTGAGATTATTGTAATACATATGGAAACACGCCAGGTGCTTTGGTTTGCCAGGTGGCTGAAAGTATTTTTATTAAAATTCTCATAAAAAAATTTAAAAAAATCAGCTGGAGTTGAAGATGTCAAATTATAAAACTCTATTAACATCTGCTATGTTTGGCACAGATGCGTTTCTTCAGCAAACCTATAAAGTGTCCATTCTGTGGTTGTCAGCTTTCTCATCTGTTGGTAAATTGACTGAATTCGAGCCACTTCCAGCTGTCTGTTACAGGTGTCATCCAAATAGGATCTAAATCCGTGGATCCATTTAAAAATGCAGTCAGGAAAGACAGGTCAGGAAGTGCTGCCACCGGCCATTCCAGCTGGCTGTCCAATATACACTGCAGATGCGTCTGCTTTGTTTGATGCCACTGTCTCTTCGATTACTGGTGTGGCACAGATCTGATTCTTAAAATATTTCTTGTCACTATTGCTACACAGCGTGACTGGTCAGCCCTCCTTTAGAGCTGGTCAGAATGAAATGACGTGCACAGATCTATGATTCTTCTGCCAGAGTCTTAGATGTATTGGCGGCAATCAGCAAATGTATCACCATAGCGTTGAGCACCTTAAAATGTCCCACATGGTTCAGAGACACACAACAGACCGCAATCATAAATCCTCAATGCCTCTTGGTAAATGGGAGCAAAACTTCTGCCTGTTCAAACTCTGTACCAATTATATATCGTAGTGTGCAGCATCGACAGTTCAGCTACCAAGAGACACATTCTGCTCCAAAGACCACAAAAGACCGAAACTTGATTTTATGCAAATATGAGACAGTAGTGCCAGGTGATAGAGGGCTGAAAAAAATGGCAACGACACAGCCATATTTTGCAACTCAATAGAGTGTAGAAATGTATGCTGTTCACTTCTCTCTCTGCAGAACCCGGCATGCAATTGAAGAAAGTACCAGTTGTTCTAATTTCTCATAAAATTTGGCAACCCTTGTTTGTAGACAGGAAGCCTGATTTAAGGTCAAAAAAGATAATTACTTTGTGCTTTTGGCAGAGAATATATCCACACGTGATCTTGTTTTCTTTTTTCTAGAGGATAAAAGAAATAAGAAAAGCCCAACATCCATTTTATGCATACACATTTTATTCAAACACTAAAACTGGGGGAAGACAAGTAATCAACATACTTTACAGAAATATGTTTGTTGATTCTGGATGCAGCAGTAATTAGGGATGGGCATTTCAAGCACACATACTATTCGATAGTCGCTCAGAAATATCGGACCATTACTTGACTATTAACCCAATCCCCTACCCACATACACACATACACACACACACACACACACACACACACACACACACACACACACACACACACACACACACACACACACACACACACACACACACACACACACACACACACACTCAAAAGTAGAGCCTCACTTGTGTCGTAAACTCAGACTCAACAAATTTAATCTAACTTCTTAAACCCTCGCCTTGGACAGATCTGATGAGCTTAAGTTGAAGCTTCATCATTCAGATGATGGCAATCAAACATCAAACTCACTTGGTCCGGCCAATTATTATTGATCAGAGGTGTCTGCTTGGTGCTTCACTCTAAAGACTGTGCATGGCTTTGGTAGACTGCTGATCTCCTAATTTCACCTGCAGTGTTTGTACTGCACCTCATCTTCATTTATTTTTTGAGGGAGTTCCGTACAGACATTTTTGACGGATGTAGTCATCTCTGCATGTTTCAAGTGTTTCAACTATTCTCATGGCAAAGCTCCGAGGCCTCGTCGTAACATGTTTTTCGTAGACAGCTTTCAGATACATTACCTTACATCACGACCCGTCCAGAGCAGAATTATGTTCAAGGACAAAATATGTATCCTGCCAAAGTATCCAGTCTTGCAGTACAATATCCACTTGGATGAAATAACAAACAAAGATGGAGAGAGGGTGGTAAAAGACATGATGAGGACAGAGAAGATGATTTACAACTATATAAATTCCCCTGTCTTGTCTGACAGATGTTTCTTTCTCTCAAACTGTTAAATTCTGAGCCGTGCTCTGCTGCCAGGCACCAGTCACCATTAATAATTATTTATTACCTAGAGACTTACACTTTCTCACCTCTCTTTAGAATACACAGACCTCCTGGAGCTGCTTTACATGGTGCAGACCTCTCCAGTGGCACCAAAGCTTTGTGGCAGAACAGCTGTTTATTAGTCTCACTCACCAACGTAAAATAGTTTTAGCATTTAACTCAAGCAGGATCATGTTTTGATTTACATTTGTAAGTCAGGAGGCTCCAGTATATGCTTACTAATATAAGTGGATTCTCTTGGAAAATCAAATTAGTACATTGTATTGATGCAGGCAACGTGTTTCTACAAAGATTAATAGCTGGTATTTAGTTATAACACACAATTGTATAATGTTCCATTATTTTTTACACATTCATAAGAAGGAATATTCTCCCACCTGCAGTTGTTCAATATGAGGTCTTAGCTGAAGATGCCCGAGGTCAGGTTTAACTTAGATGTCAAACTTGTTTCACAGCGGGATGTTTTTTTGAAAGAGCTAGGGTAGTTAAAGACAGTGAGAACAGTGTTTTCTTATACACACAAATAAAGACAGACAAAATGCATTTTCTCCAGGTGCTAAGCGCTGTGCTTGATCAGAGCTGAAATTAATGCTTTCTGGCTCAGAAAAGACTGAGCTGGGAACAGTTAGGGAGCCACGAACAATAACCTGTCCCAAAGGTATAAAATACAAGACTTGCCAGGACACAAAGATAAAGGTATAAAATGGCAACCTAGCATTGTGGCTCTGACTATGTGCCAAAGGAGAGAGACAAGGACCTCTGACTTAAAGAAAAATACCTATATAGCTCTCAAAAGCTGCGTGATGTCCACTGATTTTGCAGACAGCCTGACTAGAAGAATAACGCAATGCTTCGTTATTATAGTTTGTTAGATGGACATTGATGTATTGAGTTGCATAGCTGTCAAGATTTTAGCTGAAGTTTGAGTTTGAATCATTCTGACATTTATGGTCAAGTTTGATCTCCAAAAGTTATAGTGTAAGACTTAAATACGTAATGTTCACTATGTCATTAAAAATGATTTCAGACTAAGAATATAGTATCATCAGCATGTAGGTTTTGCGGTTAATGCAGTGGAAGAGCAAACATATCCGTTCTCAGATTTTGAAGGAACCTAAATCCTCACTGCCAGTATTTACAGCATGAAAAAGATTTATTGTCACGGTCTTGTAAATAAAGTAGAACAGTCAAACCTCCTGCAGGTTTCTGCCTCTGATGACTCTCATTGACCCTAACCAGAACCCAATACTGATCACAAGAAGCCTGTAAAAGTGTTTATTTTCAGTGCAGACCTTTCGCTAAGCACATTTTTTCTCTCTTTGAGCCTTTCATCACATTATTTCTGGCAAATTGAGTGATTGAATGGCTCCAGTTCCACTAATTCTATGCTGTATTTATTTGAAAGGAAAAAAAAAAAGAGAGCATCATTTCATACTGTTTGTATTTACAAAAAAACAAAAACCGAGTGGTAAATAGGCAGTAATCTAGTTGGATCACAGCCATACACCCGTTCGTCTTATTAACATGATGACAGCTGTGCCGGCTAATCTGTGTATTTCTTTCTGGCATTATTATCACCATTATTCAGTCCACTTTTTCATTCATGGTTAACACTGCTCTCATTCAGTTATTGTTGATGCAGGTGAGGCAGTCTGGATTAAACCACAAGGGGAATAAATAAATCATTATTTGTGGAATATAAAGTATTTGAATTGGTGTTGGTGGAAATTCATATCAGAGGATAAGGACAGTGACTGTTATTGAGTGGATTTGATTTTTAGAAGTAGATTAAACTAGATATGGATGACAACCTCCTTCATCACAAGTCTGTCCATCTTTACAATGACATTACAGGAAGACATAACAGTATAAAGGGCTCATGCACCATACATAGATGCTCTACAGGTGTAAGGTTGTCAGTTAATCTGTTTTGTTGTTACACATGTGTGTATCAACATGTGTATGCTCTCATACATTAAAGGTTTAGGGGTAAACTAGGGCAGACACAGCATCAGGATGAAGTGACTCAGGGAGCACTTAAAAAAACTGAGAAGGCCAAAAACAGGTTTGCCAACCTACTATGCCTATTTATTCTTTCTTTTTTGTATATATCCTATGACTAGTTGTGAACAATTCCCTTCTTCTCCATGTGTTTGTGCGTCGTGGCCAAAATATGAAATATCAATATTTGGATCAGATCGCCAGGTCACCACCTAAAATTGGTCTAGTGCTTAATCTTAAGAAAATTAATTCATTTAACAATGCAATATCCTCTGAAAAGCTTAATAACAACAAAATAGACTTCTGTTTCAAAATCAGACAATACATTTATATCACAGCAGTGGTGGAACCAGTATTTAACCAGAGTTGCTCCCCACAACTTGGGTAAACGGGGCACTCAGAACTATGAATGATAACTGCGAAGGAATGACTGCTAAAATTAACTAAATGGAAGCCAGCAGTGTCAGCGTCAAAACAAGAGAGCTGCTATTAACACATATTTATTTATCCTTCTCTCTCTTTCTTGTTAACAGAAACTTCCCTTTCCAAAAAAAAAGAAAATAAATTAGGGCCTGAAATTATATTTACGACCACAAAACGAAAGCGAGGCTGATCTGGAGTAATGTGTTTTATCTCTCTCCTCTGCACCGCAGAGACCCATGCAAAAAGCCGTAATGTCAAACCAGCTAAATACTGTCTTACCTTTCCTCATTAAAGAGAGTGGATCAGATAACAACCTTCAAATATGTTATAGTGGAAAACATCAAAGAAGGTGTTTCATCACTTTCATAATTTTGTTTTCAGTTTTTGCTAGTTTTTGTAGGGTAGCCTACATCATGAAGACAGACAAATCTGACACAGCAAAGCCCCCCTCTTGCCCACCTGCAGTGTTGGGTGCCATTGGGGGTGGGATTAACTCAGGGAATTTAATGTATTTAAAATTAATGAACATACTGGTCATTTTTTTTACAGGGTGGCTGAAACGTGGCGTTGCCAGCATTTATAACGTTTTAGTGTAAAAACAAGCGCCTAACAAAATGAACTGGGAATCACATAGTGGTGTAATAAATACAGGTAATGGTGAATTTACTAAGTGGTAGGCAATCGGCGGCTGGAAATAAAATTCACTTGCGGGCAAAAAAGTATGTGGTCAACTCGGGGGGAAAGGGCTTTGCCCACATGTAATGTACAGGAATGACAAGGAACAGTCCGACAATAGTCTAAATTATCGGAGTTATAGGAGGCTAATTAGCCATGAAGGTTCAGGTGTGCAGGCAGGTATATATATTTATATTTATTTATTTTTTTGATAAGGAGTACTTTTTTCCTGGCAGAATTCCTGACGTAGCAGTTCATTTACAGATATAATGTCATCCCTGAAGCTCAGACTGACTTAATGCAAGTTTGTGATGATGATTGCAAACAGAAACCAAACCCTGTTTTCTTGTATTTGAAAATAAATCCATACACAAAAAATATACACTATATTCTAAAACCAGACACATACACCTATCCTCATTTCTGCTGATTCATATTCTGAACCTTACTTTTAATATTTGCAAAGGATTTGGTGTTTCAACAGTGTTATATTTATTCAAGGTCTATGATTATATTGTATATTGCATTCTGCTGGGGTGAAAAACCCCGAGTTTACAGAAATATAAAAGCCAGGTTTCTGATACTGCTTATCCAGGCCTCTCTAAGCAGTGAAGCAAGGTAAACCCAAGAGCGTGTCGTTTGCTTGAACTTGCTTTGTGGTACATCCCCCTCGAGGATGTCCTGATGGACAGGTGAGACATGAGCAATTCTATCCAGAAATGCAAACAGAGACTGAGATAGAATTACTCGCAGCACCATGTCGTAGAACCAGTGTTGCTAAATTGGCACAGAAGTCAGAATTGTAATGGGTGTTAAATAAGAGAGACAATGAATATGTCAATGGAACTGGTGATTTGCACACAATTTGTGATGTTTAAACTAGAGAAGAATTGCTGTGAGAATATTTGGTTGATTAATGTGGGTGTATGCCAATCCTTCAAAATTACCCTCCCTGCTCTCTCTCTCTCTCTCTCTCTCTCTCTCTCTCTCTGTATCTCTTGCATACAGTTGTCTTTCAGTTGCACAATTACAACAAGCACAGAGGTGGAGGTAGAAAATGTCGACTTGCCTCCCTCATACCTCACCATAAATATGTATGAAGTCATTTGAATAATATGATTTTGTAACAACAACATATCATTTGGAGAAAGAAACAGCAGAGAGCTGGAAGGTGAATAATCTTAACAAGCATAGGGGGGGAAGTCTTCCAAAGTTAGGGTCGAATCTTCTGTGGCTGATGTAGAAAACACAGTTTTGGATGTGAAGATGAGTGATATGAAATTGTAAATTTATTCTGTGATGATTTTAGTCTCCATGGTGACACACTTGGAGCTTGAAAAATCCCCCATCTGATATTCTCTTGATAGTCTTGTGTGTACTTACGGCAGCGCTACTCTTATTTTACATTAAATACTGCAATGACAATACAAAGTTATTTTTTTCTCAGCATTGGAAGAAGGGAGAGACTGCGTCAAAACTAATAGAAGGTCTGAATGGTAATCATCTCCTGCCAGTTGCATTCGTTTAATTACCTTTAAAAAAAAAAAAAAAAAGATAAGATAAGATAAGATAAGAAAAAAACATCTATGGTCTTTGTGCATTTTTAAAGAGGACCAAAGTTCCATGATTACCTCAGACCAAAGTAGAACAGAAATCTATTAATGTAGGGACTGAACAAAATCAAGAGGATTGAGTGTTAACACAGCAGAGAATCACTTAACATGTTGTAAGGATTATGGGGACAAGGACAGCTGTGGTTCGGATGGCAGAGTATATTGCCTATTAGTTGCTCGGTTTGAGGTTCAATCCACCTGGCCACATGCCTAAGTGTCCTTCGGCAAAGCACAACATCCCCATTTGCTACCAATGGCAGATAAGCACTTTGCATGGCAGCTTCAATGCCATTTGTGTGTGAATGTGTGTATGAATGTCCGAATGAGAAGCAATAATTATAAAGCTCTTTTAAACATTTTAAGTACAAAAAAGGTGCCTTATAAGTGCAGTGCATTTACTTTTTCCATTTGTTTCACTCCTTACGTGAACAAAACATGTAAATACATAAATAGTGTTTCTGAAACATTCAAAACAGCTGGAAATCTGCCCGAGATCAACCTACTGCACATACTGTATGTTTCTACGAAACCTAGGGTAACGTAGAGCTATGGTTCTCTGAGAACTCTGAGAATGATATATTAAGGAACAGCAGAATCCAGACTGTGTCTTCCTGAAAACTCATTTTGGTTTCAACATTCAGTGTATTCAATATAATAATGGGCATTTAGTATTAACAGACATGTACAAGTGGCAATCGAAAAATTCCAAGACTGTTCTTGTTGTGCACTGTGACATGACATGCATGGAGTAGGGGGAGGCAATAACCTTTGTATCTGCAATTTAAACATGGACCTGCAGCAGAGAGTGGCCATCAAATTTTGGGAAATTGAATGAAATCACTGGGAGTCATTGTTTTCAATATGCTGTAAGCAGGCATGTTGTTATGGTGAAGAACCCAATTACCATTGTACTAAAGTTCAGGTCTTTTGCGGCAAATATTTTCCCTGAGACGCCTCAGGACGTCACAGTTAAACTCGGTGAACACAACTTAGAATACTTACCCATGAAAGTTAAATAGATTCTCCCTGCTCCATGTACATTACTGTGCTGTGCTTCATTCACAGGAGCAGTCCCTGAACATTTGTGATTGCCCCTATATTTTGTTTACATTAGCTGTCTGTAAAGGTATTACATAACAGTGTTTACTGATGGAGAGCAGTCAATTTAATGCAGACTCTTAATTCAGAGTCTGTTTCACTTCCATCTCCATACCGGGGCTTCCAAGGATTACTTGTGTTTAGCCTTGCTCAAACATAATTTATTAGATTTCACTTCATCAGGGAGGGCGAGGCCTTGAGACTTCCTCGCATATTCAATATTTAACGATGAACAAGCAGAAAAAAAAATCGTAATGATGGAATAATAATTATTTATTTATTTTTTTTACAGGAAGGGTAAATGGTAATCTGAATCACTGTTCAC
The DNA here is from genome assembly GCF_029030835.1 of Brachyistius frenatus. Lineage (NCBI taxonomy): Eukaryota > Metazoa > Chordata > Actinopteri > Embiotocidae > Brachyistius > Brachyistius frenatus. The sequence continues at coordinate 3,529,510 of NW_027210600.1, forward strand.
TGTTTGCTTGATAATCTAGTTCACCATTAAATACAGGTACGTGTACCGTACTGTCTCTGATGTCGAGTAGTTTTACCAATTAGTTCCCAGGTGGTATTTCACACATGCTGTAAATTGTATGTTCCACATTTAGAATTCGACAAACTGTGAAATACAAAATTTGAATTCATAGCAAATGTTCTGCCTTTAGTGTCATTGATATATATCTGAGGTCTGAGATTGACAGTTTTTTATTTTTTATTTTTTCCTGTTCTGCAAACTTTTCACATTTTGTAGACCAGTATGTATAATTTATGTATTAAAGTGAACATGTTGGATGATAGTCTTATCATGGGAAAAGAGATTTAGATAGTAATTTCAGTGATTTAAATCATTTTAATTACTGCAGCTATGGGATAATACTTGGATGCAGTCATCCATTGAGCACAGTGAAAGAAACAACAAATTATTCTGTCCACAACGCACAACAGTTCTGCTTATAAAAACATAATTTACAGCTTTTACCATGTAGTTTGAGTTTTGTTATACAAAGTGGTCTCACAAGAGCAATTCTATTTTATTTGTAGTAGTGGAACAACACAACAAACTTGCAAATAAAAACATAAATAAAGGTGTGCTTTACTCCCTGAGCTGATCTCATATGTGCATTCTAAATACTACATATTTGGGTGAAACGTAGATATCCTTGAAAGCAAATTACATTGCTATTGTTCCGGCACATGCATTCCTGTGGATTTATGCAGTGAATATAAAGCAGCCTATAATGTCTGCTGCTGTGCATCAGATCCTCCAATAGAGAGAGTCAGTATTGTGTAATGCTGCTCTGCCTCCTATGTTTTTGTGTGTTTATTCCTGGATTTCGTATTGGTGTTTACCTCTCTGACAGATATTCATAACACATAGGTGGTTGATATAAGCCCAAAATGCTGTCCTTTTTTCAAAATGTTTGTCAAATCGGAATTATAATTAAACAAACAAAGACACATCTATATCGTACATACTGTGTGTCTACAGATGTCCTCCTTTAGCGTATGCTCTATATCTATGATGGATTTGCCAACACATATGCCTTTGCTGAAATGGTTTTAAAAGGATCCTTAACTGCACGTGTACCTAAGAGTATAATTTTGTTCTAGTGTTATATGTGTACAGTTAATAAATGGAAAACAATCTGCTTGAGTAGTCCACAAAATGGCATTTAAACTCCCACTATTTTTTTGTTTTTGTTTTTTAATAATATTTAACATGATGACAAACTGAGTATATACCATATTGGGAAAAAAAAAAACCTAAAGCTCCACATTCTTTCTGACATTTTTCATCAAGGCAGTCTTTGGGATTTTCAAAATGTATTATGTACTATTCTTACGCTCACTTAAAGCTACGCACAGCATTGATCTGAAAGAGTATGTTTTCACTTTAAATTGGCTAACAATCACGGTGTCTTCCTAAAGTCACAATGACTGAGTACTGCATTATAAGTTAAGCCAAGTATTTCACATTGCACCAAATGATTCAAAACCCTTAATGCACCTTGTGTTTTCGAAAATTATTGGTATTTATATGCATGTAAAGTGAAGTGGGAGTGTCCAACGTGGTGCATATACTGTAGCTTTACATAGCCTTCCTAGGCAAAAAACATTCAGACGTATGTCTGACACAAACTATAATGACTTCTCCTGAATATAATTTATTTTTATTTTTTTGTTGTGCAGTGAGCAGACAAGCAGCTGCTCTAATCTTTATGCACAGATGAAGGGGAGGACAGGAGCCATGATTGATAGGCAGTTAAAGGAGAATAGTGGGAATTTCTCTGGACTGTTGGTTTCAGGGTTTAGCTGTCTGCGACAACAACAACCGATTAAGAAAAATAGCCACTTGTTTGATCCTCCATTAATTTAAAGATGCACTCAGGAATTGCCTTCCGTTACATTATGTACACTGTCAGACTTTGACGTGAAATTACGTATCTACAATGAAATACAGCTTGAAACCTTTCCCTGTGAAGCAGCAGATCATTATTCTATGTACAGCACATACATGTAAGCCTGCCAACCTAACGTTTATTACTATTTACTCATACGTGGTACAGCGAACACCAGGCAAATTCAGATGTTCCTGAAAGAGATTGCTTTTATATATCCAAATACAAGTAACTTTATCATTAAAAACTCTGAGTTTTTCCTTTTGACTCTAATATCCCGGCTTCAGTGGGTGCAGAGCACTGCAGCACGGCTTGTGACTGGTACACGTAAGTGTGAGCACATTTCATCGATCCTACCTGCCCAGTAGAGAGTTCATTGTAAAATTAACTCCAAACACTAGCTTGAGCGTGTCTGTTTTAGATATCAATTTGTTATTGTTCACATAAAAGAAGTATGTTAATCTGGTTTGGTGGAGCTTATCTATGTGGATAAATGTTACAGTGTCCTAGAGATATATGAGTAGCTCTTGGACACTCAGTTCATTTTGTCAAAATAGCTCTCAGAGGAAAAGTGGTTGCAGAAACCCTGATCTAAACAGAGTACCCAGGACTTCTGTGTTGCAGCTCCTAAACTTTGGAGGCACGTCCCGCTCCATATCAACTCATCAACCTCTATGCCAGTGTTCAAAAGTAATTTAAATACACATTTATTTTCACTGGCTCTTCCACATTAACCTCCATTTAATGTATAATTTACTGCTCCTTAATTATTGTGTGTTTTGCTTTTGCTTAGTCCTTCTTTTAATTTGTTATTTGTTTTTATTGCTTATTTATTTTTTTAATCAAGTCTTTCTGACTAGTTTTATTCTGTTTGATAATGTGCAGCACTTTGGTCGACCTCTGTTGTGTTTAAATGTGCAAAGTAAATACATCTGACTTACTCTGGGTTTTGAATTCCCCAAAGAAGTTGCACAGGTCATAAATAAACAACAGTATTTTCAAGTTAAAGTATCCCATTAATGTATACATGCTATTGGAATCCATCTTTTTTGGAGGTATTTACTTTATTACCTGCTTTTGGTAATAGCATCCATTAGTTGCCTTTCAGTATATCACTGTTCACACGATTTCCATGCAGCCCATAAGTTAACATTTAATTGCAGTCTTCAAGATTTTCCACTGTGCAAAAACAGGAGTGTCTAACAATGACAACCTTTTAATAAGGAAAGAGGTCCAGTGGGGAGGTATAGACTAATCATGGAGAGAAAAAGTCAGTCCAGGGAACCTCACCATGTCCCACAGTTGAAGACACACAGCCAGCTTTTAGTCCAGCCTGTCTGGTGGAGAGTTAGTTATCAACCGATATATCAAGAGGGCCGGCAGAGAAAGCTGATTATAGACTTGGTTGATGTGGAGGAGCAGTGAGGAGAGATCAGGAGTGATAACAAGAGAGAAAATGGTCAAATCCGGCTGTCTGTCAGTGGAAACAAGTTTGTGATTGTCAATACACAATAGATGTCTTTATTGGCCACCTTCATCCACTTTTTCTGTTGAGCACCTTATTGATGTAAGGCCTGTTTTTTTTTTTTTTTCTCACTGGCACACATGTACAATATATGAAATCCAAATGCAGTTTTCAACACGTTTAACTTATATGAAACAATGTTTTGTGTTCAGCGTATGTGTGGGGATAAAAACATAAACTCTTGAGCAGTGCAGTGTTTGCTCATGTACATTTGCTGCAACTAATACTGGGATCACAGCCAGTGTTTTGGTGAATAGAGTATAAGTTTAAAATCCTCGTTATAAGCTGTGTTATCTCCGTCCTCTGTTGCTGTTTTCAGCTCAACTCTAATCAGATATTCTTCTTCTGTGTACCAGCCACAGATCTGTGACAAGATAATTGCTTGGCTGATGAAACCAGGGGGATTGTGGGCAATCAGATGACACTTCTAATCAAGAGGCTTAAAAGGCTGGCCACCCAATTGCATGCTGGGTCTTGACTCTATTATTGTCAATTAACTTATATTAGACCTTGTGCTGAATAATGAGTTGGTGTGAACAATAAGGATGTATGTGTGCACGAGAGGTATTAGTATCAGTAGCTCATTGACACCAGAACAGTGTCAAAAGAAAAGTGAAGAGCACTTTGTTTTACAGTACAACGTGGTTTGTTGTAGTCACATGGTTTGTGTTTGTGATCAGGAGTGATTGATGGAGTAAAGCTCTGCTGTTTTGCCCTCCTATAAGGCTCTTAGTAATTGAATTGCTTTGGTCACTATCCAGCTGACAACATGAATACAATAACTCCAGAAACAGACTTAACAGGTGTAGAAATCAGACAGCCCCGCAGGTGAACAGCTGTAGTATATCAATCTTTACTGATCATTCTTTCCTCCTGACTTCTTGGCAGTCAAATTAGAGTTAACATGAGATACCAACCAGCAGGTCATCCCAGCTGTCTGAGACTCGTCATTGAGCTTTTTAAATTATAGTGTTTTTAATGAAGCCAACACACACATTAAGTGTCCTATTATGTTAGCCTATACCCAACTTCTTGACTTTACAATGTCCCGTGTTGCTTGGCTGAGAGTTTTTTTGTCATCCTTATTTTTTTACTTACTGTTATTTTTTCTTTGCAAAACAGTGGCAGGTTCTCTGTTTATTGGGAAATCCAAAGGCTTTCCGTTTCTATCTGGGCTTTTCTATTGTTGTTTGAGAGGTCAATCTGTGAGTGTCGATGATGATTGTTGATATATTGATCCGGTTTCAGGCCTAAGTGTTCGGCACCAGCGCTCAAGCTCTCCAAATGTTTTGCATACTTTTTATGAAAATCTGTGTGTTGGGAATCCAGGCAGTACATTTCAGATTTGACTTATTTTACTGACTTTACAGATGTACAGTTAACTCCTATCTTATGTCACATCACCAGATTTGATGCACATTATTGCTGAGGCTTTAATATCCTTTATTATCTGAAATGTTTTGGGTTTTTGTATCCTGTCCATTAGAAACACTCTATAGCAGCACACATGACACCTTCAGTGTAATTTTAATCAGTCTGACCATCCCGTCTTTAACTTCTCTTGCCCTCATTTCTCTTTCATGATTCACTTTACTGAGCTAATGAAGACCAGAAAACTAAACACCATATCATTTTAATTTAGCCTTTATCTTAGCTTTCCATCTCGACAAGTTTTTCATGACGAGCTTGCTTTCAGTGTTGTGTGGGCTTGTTGAAGAAATCTCCTCTGATCTCCATCACAGCCTCTGTTAAACATCAAGGACCAGTTAACATTTGAGTCACTCTGAGGCTCATTGGTATGAACCAGACTGTGCTTTAATTGAGAGCCATGGCTCGACATAAAACATCTTTGAAAGAGATTCATCTATAATTGCGTTCACAAAAATATATATATATAACTCAGTTCAGCAAGAGCAATGTACTAATAGTGAAAGGTTTGGAGCTTTGAAACTAAATATACAGCAGGGTATATAAGATGTAGCTGCTGAAATAAAGAAGCAGAGAAATGCCATGTACTGCAGCTTCAGACACAAACATTGCCATACTCCACCTTCTCGTAACTATTTAGTTTGACCTCAAACCTGCTTTTAGTTTCTATCTCTCTCATATTTCTTTTCGTCCTGTCATTATTTTGGAAAAGCTCTCAAGACCGGGGGGAAGAAAACTTTCTCTCACTTTCTTTCCCCCATTTCATAATAAATCTCCCCCCCTATCTGGTGATTCTCCTCTCTTTTGCCGTGGTTTCCCTCCAGCCAGTGTCACAGCTAATTCCCAATCCAAATGAGAAAGAGCCATAAAAACGGGATTAAACAGCCCTCAGCATGTATATGCATCCCATGCTCTGCAGTCGCTGGAATTCAAAAGAGTATGTCTGTATCAGCTGTCTGTAATGTGCCATGCTGTTTTTTTGTAGTTTTTTTTTTTACAGTATTTATATGCCTTGTTTTACTTTGTGCAGTCAAGTGAATCTTTGACTAATATGGTTAATTATAAAGCACAGGCTTCTCTTCAGCGCTGCGGCTGAAGACAAACCTCTCCAGTCATCGTGGAAGCTGTTTGTCTGAACCATTGTTTATTACAGGTTCACAAAGACACACTGTTTTTAATCAACCAAAGTAGGATGATATTTTTCTTTTATGTTCTGCAGTTATATGTCATGAAGTGACAGAAGCTTCTGCTCATGTTCTTGCTATGGTCGTTGTTAGAAAATCTAATTAGAGCTTAATATTGTCCTTTTAAAATTATTGTCCTACTAAGAATGAGCTAATGTGATTAAAGTGCTGCTGGGCTTAGCATGGCCTGAACTGGGTTTGGCTTTTCATTATATCACTTCCCTCTAGTTAAAGCTTCAATGTTATTGGGATATTTAAGGTTTATTCAACACAGATGATTTTTTTTTTTTTTAAGAAAATATCAACATTAATGAATTGCCCTCTATTGAAACAACATATTTGTTTCTCCACCAATGCAAATATAGAAGTCCTAGAGAATCCAGTTGGTTCTTGCTGCTTGTGAGCCTCTGTGTGTGTGTGTGTGTGTGTCACAATACTTTGTTGTCAGTACAATATAAACACTAATTGTACGCAGGGTGTGAAACCACAGCTGAACCTCAGTCATGTATATTTGATAGAAAAGTGTTTCATACAGAGACACATTCACCACAGAGAGAAGTTGTTCCTCTGTAAGTGCTGTGCTGTCACTGAACAACAAGATGTTTTTGCCCCATTGATCTCAAGCTGTGTACTTCCCCTATCAGACATGGCTGTGGTGAGCTGTGGCTGCAGTAATCCCTATTTACAGAGTCATTCTCACGTTGAGAGCTTTGCTGTGTTCAAGTCTACTGAGCTGTTGACTTCAGTGTTCACTCTACAGTGTAATGTAATGCAATGAAAACCCAGAGTTTTATTAAATATATGTCAAAAATAAAGTGAGAGATGTATTCCAACAAAACCTGATCTATTACTAATAATGTATGAAGTAATGTGTAAATAATAGGATTTACACACAGTGACAACACATAATCAGTCTTAAAAAGTTGAGGGGAGGCACACAATTGATTAAAAAAATATATATAAATTTACAGTCTAATTTTTCTGCATCATATTCTAAAAGAAAGGCTTGAAAATTGAGAATTTACCCCAAAGTAACCCCACAAGAAGAAAGTAAACAGATCTGCCCCGCATATGCATTTTGAGATTATCATTCTAAAAGCCCTTTTATATTCACTTAAGATTCAAATATTCATATTAAAACTTAAAAGAAGAGTGAAGCTCAAAAGACAAGCGAGAGATGCAGGGAACACCAGCTCTACATTTCAATGAGGATTCCTCATTTCAAAACTAAAATTTACACTTGAATTTGACTTGAAAGTTCCCACAGGGAGAACTCTGAAGAAGGGAATGGTTTCCTTGAGTATAAAAACATAGGAAGACAGAAATTGTTCTCCCTGGAAAAGATTGTGGGAGTTTTATGAACACATTTGTCTGCAGGTGCTTCAGATTTATTTTTTATTAAATCTCTTTATTTTTTTTGGTATTTTTTAACTACTAATGAGCCCACATTGAAGAACCAGCTTTCTACAATAGTCATAATTTTCAACAACAGCAAAGTAAACATTCTCTTGTTGTACCGGGATGTATAACAGATGCATCTGTTGACTCCTAAACCTCACATATGTAGGATCCACCCGGAGCAGGAAGTCAACGCCACTGAGATTAATTTGAATGAACATGAATGTTATTTGAACTCGATCATTACATTATATCAGGGTCATAATAAACTTTTTTTTAAAAACAACGCACACACACACTTTCAATCATGTTGTTTATGAGAACTGTCACAGTGAATCACAGATATTAATAGAAAATTAAATTGGCTATTTCTGCTGTGTCATTCAATTCACATAATATTGACAGTGTCTGAGTTAGAAGTAATGTAGTATCCTTCTTTTCTCGTGTCCCATTTCAGCCTTCTTCTCTTCAGCCTGACCTGTTTTTCCTTTACCCTAATCTTCTCTCCAGTAAATGTTGTAGCATTTTAGTCATCTTCCATAAATCCCAAAGGTTTAAGAGCAATGTGGAATCTGTTTTCCCATAAATCACCCTTTGTCTGTGTTTGAGAATGGTGTGCCAGACCTCCAAGCTGCTTCCCTGTTATCTGATCAGTGGCAGTGACTCAATGTGTGAATACAATATACTGTGTGCTGTTGTCAAAAATGTGATTACAGCATTGTGTCAATTGACGTTTGTGTGTGTGTGTGTGTGTGTGTGTGTGTGTGTGTGTGTGTGTGTGTGTGTGTGTGTGTGTGTGTGTGTGTGTGTGTGTGTGTGTGTGTGTGTGTGTGTGTGTGTGTGTGTGTGTGTGTGTGGAAGAGCAGGGTCTCTGACCTTTTTTTCTCTGACAGCTTTGACAAGATGAAAGTGTCCAAGAGCTAAGCATGTTTAGTAACATTTATTCACATAGCTGAGGTCCACCCAAACCAGTTGAATACACTTATTTTTGTATATGAACAATACCAAATTGATACTCAGCACACACATTTTGTAACACAACATCTTATATTCAACAGCATGTGCATGCTTTGTTCTGTATGCATTTCTTTACGTTTGTCAATTAAGGGGTGCGGGTATATGTTCTGTATTAGTTGAGTCTGAGCAACTAGTTACAGCAAATTAATCCAGCATCTTTTCTGTCATCTGTGGTTCATTGGGAAGTTGATCCTCCATCGGGAAATCTATAAATCATAGCTCTGGCAGTATTGAGCACTGATTACTACATTTTTTTGTGAAAAGCTGGAATTTCCAGTTGCATGTGTCCCTCTGTGTGAATCAATGCCCTGATCTTTACTGAAGATCTTGGCTGGTGTTTCATACACCTGATGTCTAATAAGTGTTTTCTAAAAAAAACAACATTGGATGCACTGCTTCTTCACTGTGCTTATAGTCTGGAAACACAGTTGGCATTATGCTCAGCCACTATGAAGGGCGGACCGACCAGCAACCAGTGTCAGTGTCTCAGTGCAGTGGTGCAGTGGTTAGCACTGTCACCTCACAGCAAAAAGGTTCCGGGTTCAAATCCGGTCCTGGGCCTTTCTGTGCGGAGTTTGTATGTTCTCCCTTTGCTTGCGTGGGTTCTCTCCGGGTTCTCTGGCTTCCTCCCATCATCCAAAAACATGCACCTCAGGTCAGGTTACCTGGCGCCGCGCTAGTGGCAGCCTGCTGCAGCATCTCCCCCCTGAGAGCCCCCCTACTGTAGCGAAGAAATTTCCCCTCGGGGATTAATAAAGTGTATAAAATAAAAAATAAATTAAAAAAAAAAAATGACGTCTGGGCACATAGCGATTGACTAAAGCTGCTCCAATCATTTCTAAATTAACCTCGAGGGTCCACACACAGTAGGATCAAATGAGTTCAATCGATATGGAACGTACCCAGACCCTTATCTTTACACTGTATTTTTGGGTCTGGAAACAGCTAGCTAGCACAACCTCCCTACAACCCTTAACTACATTTTGCTGAATTCCTCTGAATATTTCTTTCCATTATCACTGTCTAAGAAATGTGTCTCATTGTCAGATGCTTCTGTTATATTCCCCCCAGATCCAGAGACGGTTATTATTCTCAGCTCTGAGACACATTACATTTATTTCTTGGGCTTCTGCAGACATGTGTCAGCAGATCTGAGGGATGTGATTTGACTCCTGCTGCAGGGGGGCAAGGCAAATACGAACCAATAAAAAGCTCTGGCAGCTTGTCAGTAGCTGTAAACCTGTAACGGGAGAGGAATGAGGCTGTAGCTCACAGAGCAGTGGAAGGACACAGCGGTAGGACCCCCCCCCCCTTAAACCAGCATCTCTGTATGAGACAGACTTTTGGTCTGTTGATACTAATGTGTGGTACACTACCTGAGGGATTACTGATGAGAATAAGTTGAAGTGATATTGTTTTTAAAAGTCTCCCATTTAACAGGGCTCCCCCTAATATGCAGCTCAACTATTGTTGACATATTTATGTCATTGTTTTAGTAGGTTTTTAGCGTTCAGTAAACATGATACAAAAAAGCTGAAAATATGGCGTTAGGAAAGTGACATTAGCAAGAGCACAGTTACATTAATTGAGAAGGGAGACGGTGTCAGTGATGACAAACACTGAGCAACTGATCAACTGCAAAAAACGCTACCTGTCAGTTCTTATTTTCTATGAGCATGAGCTATTGTTTCCACTTAAACATCACCTAATAAATCTATGTTCATGAGACTTTAAACCAGAAGTGCCTGAATTATTTCCTATGACGGGCCAATAATTCACCTGTATGGAGGACCGCGTGTCAAAAAACATGTGATGTAAAATTTTATTTTATTTTATTTAAATGAATTATATTTTACAGTAAATTAACATTCTAAAGCTACATAAAATACTATTTCAGACTATTTTAAACACTAATGTTAATCTGCCTAGAAGTAATTTTATTATTGTGCGAAGAGTCAAAAACAGTCTCTTGCCAATTTTTTCAAAATGTGTTCTTGTCCGTATGCCACTGCTTTGATCTCTCATCTTCACTGGAATCCAAAAGTCAGTGACATAGGACACACTAACAGCACATGGACATCAGCAGTAGAGAGAGAAAATATCATCATTCTTCATTGATAAGACATAGACCACTGTAATTAAATTGGGAAGCTTAACAGCACTATGCTGTACATTGCCTTGAAACTCATATTATGGACTTCTTATCTGCACAAAACCTACAGTTTGTAGTCCCTAAAGTTAGGTTTTCACAGCACTTAAGAGTGAGGAGAATGAGGACAAGCTTGTCAAGTGCCGTGGTGGGCAAAAATAAAATAAGTTGGGCTGCTATTCTTTAATCTGAACAACAACAAAAAAATACCAGTTTGTATCTTTTATTTATTTTTTGGTCCCTCCTGCAGGTTCTGGAGCTCCTGCGAGTGACTGGGAGGTACTCACTCCAAAGTCATTTTTGAGGGCCTCCTCAGCTACAATGCTTTCAGCTAACACCGCTTAAACTTAATGAGGTTTGTAAGATGGATTTTCCAACCACCTTGGCCTTAAGGTAGTTTTGGTCAATGAGGACTAGATTGTTCAGTGATGAAGATCCCTGTCACAGCTCACCTAACTTAACATCCCTCCTCTTATCACCTTTCAGCTTCAATAGTTTTTGCTTCTTAATTAGGCTGTGTGGTAGAGCAGGTTTGTGTGCCATGTCTGATACGGCTGTCCATAGAGATCACTTTTTAACATTAGAGTGTCAATGTATTTCTTCAGGATGGTGTAATTATTGGTTATAATGGTGTCAACATATATCATAGTGTTGCAGCGTGATGTCAATTTAATTTGTGAGGATTAAATCTTGCTCTCATTATTGAGACAAATTGGAATAATTATTAATTCAAAATCAATATAAAATCAGTTAATCATAATCTAAATTGGAATTCTCGTATCGGAACTGAAAGCCTTTGATATACTCAGAAAGACACCACCATGACACAGTTCAGTCTAATTAAAAATGATTTATTGTATAACTTCTCACAGTAAATGGTAGATATGTTTATATGGATGAGAATGTACAAATTGCTTCTGATTACTGATGGAGAAGTGAAAGAGGGAATTTGCGACCGGGCTAACAGAGAAAGAACTGAATGAGTGAAATTTAAGTCTATAATGATAGTTTCAGAATTCGCCACCCTGAAGAAATGAGCCAGCCTACTTTGTGAAGATTTCGACCACAGGCCGGAGACGGGTCCAGGTGGTGCCGCTCAGCGGTCCGGTAGATGGGAGTCGACTCGTAGCCATTCACCTGGCTACGATGCTGGCCCTGAGGTCCTTTGGTGTCCATCAGGCAGCTGAAGACGTCTCAGGTGGAGGCTTGGGTCGGCGATGTACTGATCGTCACTACTTATAACTCTGATGAACGCTTAGAGCTGGCCTCGCTCGCGGCATTAACAAAGTTACTGATAGTGATACAGGCTCGTAGAGATGGGTTGAATTAAGTACGTAATCAGCGAAGTGGCTGACGTACTCTAAGACTTTGATCAACTATGTGCGCTAGAAGCTTAACAAAAAGGCAGACATAAAAATGACTAAGTCAAAACTTAACAAAACTCAAAATTAACTAAAACTCTAAGAAGAATGAAATTAACTTGAAGGAGCCTTGAAACGAAGGGAAGAGTGTTAAAGTGAATCTAAATGGACCAAAAGAAAAACAAATCTCAATCTCAAACAAAACTAGATTGAATCTACAAGAAAACTAAAACGAATCTGAATCTGAATCTGGACCTCGAGTATCCCTCGTTTAAGCTGAAGAGGATGGGCAAGGACCAGGGTGTCAAATTTCACCTTATCAATACCCTGTCTCGGGGAGAAGGGGTGTCATGAGGAGGGGGTGTCAGGAGAAGGGGTGTCAGGAGAAGGGGTGTCATGAGGAGGGGTGTCATGAGGGCCCAGGTTTAATACGATTAGATTCAAACTATGTATAAAAGAAGTCCCTTATTTCACTTTGCCAACATAAGATGATATATATCATTACAACATGGATCACATTTTAAACTGAGGTCATTGTACCTAATTACTCAGATAGAGGTGAAGGAGGGCGCAGAAGAGTGAGCGAGTGAAAGTGAGAGAGAGAGGGTCCGCATATTCACGTAAAGTCATAGTTTGCAATCCAGAACACTTTCGATCAACGTCACACTGTTAGCTGAATCATCAGAGAGTACATTATAGCAGGGTATATAGTTAGGAATCACAAAGTCCATATTTTGCTCTTATAGTTTGTGAGTTTTTGGTGACCCATGACCACATGAGGGAGACGTGGATCTTCGAGATGTTCAATACTGGCCGTCATCTGGCGTCTGGAGAGGATCAACTTTGGAGTTGGTATATTGGAGCGGTTGTGACCCAAAAGGGATTAAAAGGGATGTCCTGTGGTTTTCGGCTGGCAGGATGTTGTCTCCAAAGTGGCATGTTTTATACACCTAAAAGGGTGTGAATATCGTCACTCCGAAGAAGGTTTGGGTTTTTATGAGGAAAAAGGGGTAATTAAGAAGAGCCAGATCAGTTTAACAAAAGTTCACATGTTACATCACGACATGGGGGTTGAGAATTGGGAGAGGTACATCCAGGGTCAAATGAGATAATGTGGTTCTGGCACTTTGTGAAGGATACTTCAAAGCAGGTTCGCTACAATGTGGTCATGGTTTGCTGCTTCTCAACATCACAGATGTAGAAAGGTGAGTAGGCTGGTGGAGGCCAAAGGCTGAATACTTGTTCTCTCTGTGTACCTTCAATACAACCTCTTCATCACTGAAAAGAAATCTTTTGTCAGCAGGAAAATGGTAAACAGACGACACTTATTTAAATGTAAATGCTGAGAGATTGGGAATCACCTGAAGCTCATTATTTGTCTTCCTCTTTTGTGATGATGGAAAGGTGATAATTCACTCTGTTGTTGAGACGAATAAGGTGAGATTTGAGCTCTGCAAGGCTTATTTACATTCTTAAATGGAATATTTTGGATATTTATAGGCAATAATTGACACCAAGTGCCTGAGAGGTCTGTAATCATGCAGTGGAACGAGAGCTGAGTTATGGATTTTTTTTTAAACAATCACAGAGGATCAAAAACAAGTCAGTGAGAAGTGGTTGGGTTGCAGTATAATGAAGCAGTATATGGGTACAAAACTTTGATACTTTTAAGGAGCTATCGAGTGTCAAGTATTGCTTCACACAGGCCTAAATCACATCTGTGTCAGCGTGCTTATACAGTGTCAGTAATCTACATGGGTGACCGTAAAGGGTCAATGGTTGAAGTAAAAACAAAAAAAAAAGTCACATAACTGCAGTACATTTTACATTAGCACTCCTTATTTCACTGTTTTTCAAATAAATGTTGTTCATATTCCAGATCTGACTTGCTGATGTGTTACAATAACCGGAGGTTTCTCTGTCAGCTCTCATCTACTAATAATAAGGTGTTTATAGTACATTGGTAGGTTGTAGCGTCGAGCAAAGCTTGCATGTCAGACATTTAGAGGACATCTGTAAATTAAATACGACAGACACAGCTGGACCGAAGCTTCTTTGTCTCTTTCACATGCAACAGGAACAGTCGTGCAGTGATAGTTTGAGGCGTTTCAGGGACATTTGTAAATTTCACCTTCATAAAATGTATTTGGTTACACCCTCTTCCTCTTAAACGCGTAACAACTGAATATTTGTTATGTAATCTATCACGTAATATTTTTGCTGAAATGCAACTCGTACGATTGTAATTGAGAAAAAAACACTTTTAAAGAGTCTATATCAAACTCAAGGTATCCATATCGGAAATTGTGTATCCATACCCAGCCCTAACCAGCAGTTCATGGATTCTACTAATAATGTGATTTCCTTCCAAGGCTGTAAGCTTCGGTTGCATGCCATGCCAAAATAATACTTACCATGTGCCCTTCTACAGGAGAAGCAGGCATAACTAATGGATGGGAAATTACTTCACAGAAATACACTCTTCACCTATTTAAACAGTACTCCACTCATGCTCCGTATAGTTGCACTAATCTCCCATGTCAAGGCAATGATGACCTTTGACCTCATTAAGCTACCTCTGCTTTTCTTGGACAAATGATTCATCAGGAATATATTTGAACATCCAGTGACCAGGGCTGTGAGAAATCTTTCACAACTGAAACACACATCCGTTCTACTTTGTCCAGTGTACAGTGTCCTTTAACAACCATCATGTTAAACTGCTTTCTAGACTATGTTTAATTTTCCGGTCGAGTTGTTACACACAGAGAAGCCACCAGAACATTTCCACAATGTCAGGTCTCAGTCAGACTGACTGCTGAATCTTCTGGCCTCTGACAGATAGCTGTAAGAGTGATAAGTACGGCACAGCTCTACCTCTCTGCCAGAGTTTAAAACTGTCAGGAAAGAGGAAATGATGGACAGCTCTCAGTGAGTTAACATCACCTCCAGCTCCATCAAGGGGCGGGGGTGTTGACTGTGACGGCTGCTGAGGCTGCAGATTGGATCTGACAGAACTGAAATCAGAAAAGAAAAAAGGAGTAGAAAGACAAAATAGTTCACAGAGACTTCGACTGAAACAGGAAGGAAGTCGTTTGGCAACAGTTTGTGGATTTTGTTTATTCCCCCACTTTTTGTTATCATTATAAATGCACTGTATGCAATATTGTGTTTAACAATCAGTCAATCGGGAGGTAGTTTGGGCTTTTGACTAATCACAAGATTGGATGTTGAATCAGTTCAGTCTCCTTCATAAGTGTATTTAAGCAAGTCACTGAAGCCGGGATTTCAGGAATTTAAAAGGTAGCTCACTGCCATTTATGTTAGAGAAAGGTAGCATTTTAGAAAAAAGGTTCTATATAAATGTAGCCTGGTCCTACCATACCTAAATTTACTGTGTAAATATGTGGGTCTAGACACACTCCACTGAGGATTGTTTCCAGTCATTGTGTCCTAATGGGCATAGACCTCGGGCTAATTTTGAAACAATTGGAGCAGCCTTTAACCAAGTAGTATTGACCATTGGTTATACACCAACTATTGCTGAAACTCTTTCTGCTTCATCGCTCTTTGTCACACTTGCATCTCGCTGATTGGTCCGGCCTTTAGAGTGCCTGATTAAACCTTAAAGCAAACAGGGTTTCCAGACATTATCCACAGCAAAGACTGAAACCGTGAGCAATTGTTGGGCAAAGCCAGGTGAATATGAAAGCACCCCTTGTATCATGTAATGATAATACTCAAAGCTATAATTTTGTGAATTTGCATATCTTAATATCCATGTGATCATCTGAGTCACTGACAGACTTTCTACTGTATCAGACTCTCTCTCGTCTAATTGTCCAACACTACAACCATATTGCTCACATCAAGTTAGTCCTTTATTTTCCTATATATATATACATATATATAGTTTATAGAAGTTGTGGATCTTTAATACTTTTCTGTAAAAAAAAAAAAAAAAAAAAAAAGCTAAATATGTAAATACATTTTTAACAATGTTAGATTAATGGGTCAGTGATAACTGGGATGTTTGCCATATGAGTGGGTGTGCTCCAACACTGTGTGGGGAGAAAAGTACTTCATTTATGAAACTTATTTTTATTTTGTGTTAATGTGCAGCCTTATGAAATCGTATACAGACCCAGGTCAAAGCAGCCAACCAACTCTGGGGCCCTCTGGCTTTGCATGTAAAGTTTGGTTTGTTATTTCCCTTCTGGCAGAGTTGTGCATTTAGGCGCTGCTAAATACAGTGATCTGGAAGGTTTGAATTTTATTTCATGGAGCCAGCAATAAATATTAGACATCTGATTTTACATTGCATTTCATTTAGCTGACGCTTTTATCCAAAGCGACTTACAATAAGTGCATTTCAACCATGAGGGTACAAATTCAGAACAACAAAATTAAGGAAGTACAATTTTCTTCAAGATGCTATATAAAGTGCTATAAGTAAGTGTCATTTTAAGTGCTACTGAAGTGCTACCTATTCAAGGTAAAGTCAGTGATGATTTCTAATGTGGGTAAATTATGGAATATACTAAAACAGTCCCTGCTGTATCAGTCTTTATTGTTGAAGTGGGCAAAGGGCTATGTGGAATAGTCAGTGCCATCACACACTGTCATCTTTGAATCACAGTAGTTTTTATGCAAATGTATTTTTGTTCTGCGTATACTACCGGATTTAATCTCTATATTTCCACACTGTCATCTTTATAGTCAAAACATGTCTGGCTTTGAGCATTTCTGAGAAAACATGAAGTGAGACAGGGCTTTGTTGGAGGTTACTGTATTGCTTAAGTCTGTGGAGCATGTAAAGAGGAAATGTACACAAGTCGAACATATACCAATCAATGCTTTGTGAATGTGTTGAGCTTGTTTTGCAGTATGTGTTTTGGACACAGCAACCTTAGCTGTAATTTCTAGGCTTCAAACTGAATCACAAACTGCTGTGTTTTGATGAGCTCCCGGGGATGGCTGACGATAAATGAATGGATTAGTATAATGTTGTCTGTTTACTGCACGTCTTTTTTCTTTTTTTTTTTTTATCTTGGGAAGTAGTTTTAACACAGAAGCGGATCAGTATTTGCAAGGGAGGTGTACCAACACTTAAATGTAACTTCTATCATGTAAATAATCAGCAATAAATGGATGTGGAGAATTTGAGATTGAAATATAATGAAAATCAGTGTCAGATGTTTTTTGGAACATTTTTATTTTCTGTCTTGAGAGCTGCTCAATGACCATTTACCATCATAAATCCCTAAGGTTTTTGCTAGTATGCAACATCTCTTTGGTTTTAGTACTGTTTGTGTACTGCAACAAGCCTTTTCTGCCACTATTAATCAGTCTGTGTCTGTTTGCTGGAGGTGGCATTCTTAATAAACACTGATGATGATGGAGAAGAGAACTATGCGCTAGGTTATTGGCATGCAATGATTAAAGCCTTGTTGCCCATCCCTCTTCCACTGCATATTTTTTTGCACTCGCATGAGAAATGATCTAAATTGTTTCATGAAAAAAAGACAAGAATACACTTGATTTGAATTCCCTGGATTCTTTGCCACTACCCCACTCTGTTTCCCACTAATTTCAGTTTCAAGGAGATAATGATGTTAGCCATTAGTCGTCTCATTGCCACCTATTAAACATGCTGCAATTAACGGAAAATGTCATGATAGGCTGGACTCTGTTCAGTTTTGAAAACTAAAAGCAATATGCAACGATTACTCTCTGCGCTAAAGACATTTACAATTATTTCACCACAATGTAGAGAGAAGCATTTCCCAAGGCATGTATATACAGCCCCATTCAGACACAAGGCAATTTAAAGTGCTTCTCAAAGTCACAGAAATAGATTAAAAGATGAAATTACATGTAAAAGACAAACTCAAAGTGCTTTACAGAAATACATTAACAATACGTTATAAAGATAAGATTGTAATTGCTTGAGTGACTGCAGTGTGAAATTCTGCTCTGAGTCTCCATCTCTTCAGATTTGATGGAGCTTCATCAACATCAGCTCCTCAACTGCCTCTTGCACGAGTGTGATGTTGATAACTACCATCAGGCAAGCTAGCTGCAGTATGAAGTGTTGATGGAAAATGCACCACATTTTAGATGCCATAGTGTGCACAAGCCGTAATTATAAAATGTGTAAATTATTCTTATTGTTTATTCATACATGAGAAGAGAGTGATACATTAGCTGTACATGTTACCATATCTCAGAGGAAGTCAACTTTATGCTAATTCCTATTTTCATCTTTCACCAGTGATTTTTTTTCTTTATGATTTTGCACTTGTTGTAATTATAAGTCTATTAATACAAACCTTTGTTTCTAAATAACACAGTAGCCAACAAACATCTAAGTAGAGTTTATACAAAGGTTCCGTGTTCTCGGACCCAGTGACCCACAGTGGCTTTTCTCTACTTTGGTTTGCAACCTCTTTTCATTAAATTACATTTGATACCATTTGTTCATCATTTTGTAATTATCTTGGAGTGTGTGTGTGTGTGTGTGTGTGTGTGTGTGTGTGTGTGTGTGTGTGTGTGTGTGTGTGTGTGTGTGTGTGTGTGTGTGTGTGTGTGTGTGTGTGTGTGTGTGTGTGTGTGTGTGTGTGTGTGTCGTGAAAATTTAGTCATTCGCGTCATCAGTCGTGTTATCCGAGGCTGACAGTCTGTCATCCGGCTGAAGCTGACTCTTGCTTCGTCTATGACCCTCATTACACAGTTCAGGAGAGAAAATGACAGGGTGAGTTATTGGAGTGTGGATGGACAGGAAAACCCATAAAGCCACAGCTTCTCTCTAAATGCAAATTAAAGCTTAAACTGAAAAGAAAGTTCAGAGAGGAAGAGGCTGATTTTAAGACTTGCAGGAAGAGGTATAAACTTTGAATGTTTTTTTTTAAATACCATTTTAAAAAAATACTTACTTGCATTTATATTAGAGCAGTGTTGCAAACCAAGGCAGAAATAAAAGCAAATTAAATAAACTAGTAAACTTGTGAAATTGTCCTCTCAAATAGTGATGATTGATAAACATGTTAACCTGTTTTCATTATCGCAAGATCAGTTAGTTATAAATGAGACACTGGGGGTATAATAATCTCGTAGCTTGGGATCACACCAAATCTTGTTATATTCTAGAGGATGCCAGTCAGTGCCATGTTTTCCATCACCTAGGCGCGAAAAGTGCATGCATGTCTGACCAGCCCATTCTCATTCCCAGGGATACAACAGATTTGTTCTAAATGACATGCTGCCTTCGGTGCACTAATATGAAGTACTCTTACTTGTGAAGTACTTAAATTTCAACATGTTAGTGTTGTCTTAAATCGAACACTGTCGCTCCGCACTTGCCGGGAATAATCGTAATGTTTGAATGCGTCACCTGCAAACATTTCTGACTGCTTTAAATACTTCTTCACAGAAATGAACGTGCTTTTGTGTCCTCTGTTTAAGACGAGCTATAAACACACTGATGGCTTCCACCCAACAGCAGTATGTTTGTACGTATTGAAGAATGGGCTTTGGTCCCTCTTTTAACATTACGTAGTCAAGTTGACGACCGTTGACTGTGGACAGTGTCCAGTTTGACACTCCATTTCTGGACTGTTTTGATTAAGCCATTCGGGTGCTTATAATGCAATGCATGTTTTGACAGGGTGAACACACCTATGCACTCAAAATACTAAGATGTAGTACTTAAGTATGCTACAGCAAAAGCCCCCCCCCCCCCCCCCCCCCCCCCCCCCCCCCCCCCCCCCCCCCCCCCCCCCCCCCCCCCCCCCCCCCCCCCCCCCCCCCCCCCCCCCCCCCCCCCCCCCCCCCCCCCCCCCCCCCCCCCCCCCCCCCCCCCCCCCCCCCCCCCCCCCCCCCCCCCTTTTTTTTTTTTTTTTTTTTTTTTTTTTTTCTTTATATAATGTTACATATTTAACCTAAGTAACTTTAACATTGCAAATGTAAATTTACTTATTTTAACCCAAACTATGATATTTTACGAAACAACACCACATGGGTTTTGGTGGCTATACCTATGGTAGTTTACTTTTTAATGCATAGGCGAGGCAAAACGTGACACTGACACGGTGTCTGCTAGTGGACTTACGGGTGTATTTAGTGGAAAGAAGGACAATTGAAAATAATGTACTGGCAGGTAGAGAGCTAAACCTAACTTAAAACCTAACTTTTTCGGGCAACCTAACATAGTGTATAGTATCAGTGCTTCAGTATTTATAGAAAATCCAAAAGTCTGTAGAGAAGGAAGTGCTCTATTGTCCGTACCTCACCTCACCGTAGCAGGTGTGGAACTCTCTGTGTGGGGTTTACAGAGAGAGAGAGAGAGAGAGAGAGAGATGTTGCCTGCACAGACGGGGGAAATACGTCTTGTGAGATTGGTCCTTCAGGGAAAATGATAAATGGGATCAACATGAGTGTGCTGATGTTGTTTTGCCTCAGTGACACAGTGAGTCAACAGCTGCTTACCTTGCTAAAAGCCTCTTGTCAAGATGACTGACCCCTACATACTCACACACAAAAACATAAATACAGCAAGCGCACTGGAAAACTCCAGTCTGGAGCAGTCTGAGCTTCCTACTCTGTCCAGACTTCCTGCTCAAGGATCTAATTTCAACCAGAGCTGGAGATCACAGGTGAGTTTGAATACAGATAGAAGTAAATAGATGTTTGAACCCACCTCCGGATGCAGGAAATGTTCTTACCTCAGTCAGAATTCAGTTTGCTTTCCTTTAGATTTTCATCACTGCTACAGCTGCAGAGTCATCAATCGTAGGCCTACGCTTATGAAAAGCCTCGATATGGTGGAAGGTATTGACTTGGTCTAACTGCATTTATCTGCCTCAGTAGTGGTGTCGTACAAGAGCTCGAAACTCAGCAAACAATTTTCATGCTCTGGCTGTGCAGCATTCCTTTGGAGCAGTCTTAATTTAATATAATATATCTGAATGTTCTCATAAGGACTGTTTATATCCCACGCTGCTGACTGAGCTCAGACTCTTCTCATATACCTTCCCTTTTGTATGAATACAATGGAAGGTAAATAAAAGCCAGAGTACGATGGAGAAGAAAAAAAGGATACAAACATGACCTGCTTTAAATTCAATGGAACTCGAAAATATTCCTATTTCTATATTGAAAGAAGGAGAAACAAAGTGTCTTCAAATATCAAAATTGCTTTGCAGGGTAGCTAATACTAGTATTGTGAGAAGGGCAAGCACGTGTGCGATAAGTACAGCTGAGGAGAGTTTCGACACCCAGGCAGCTGTTTATTTAACACACTAATAAGCCGTCACAGTTAAGTATGAAAGTTAACGTATGTTATCTTTCTCACTAGATTTGATGTTGTTGTTTTATTTGTTGTGTTTTGTTACCAGTCAAAAATAATTTTTTCCAAACCATGTAGAGCCTGACGTTAATGATTTTATTATTTTTATTATTATTGGAGCCAACATTAAGTGGTGTGTAAACTAGAAATGTAAAACTGAAATTAAATTGAGTTATATCACGTTTTCTTCTCCTTTTTATGTCCTTTTTCATAGTATAACTGCAAAAAGGTATTTTGTTATTTAAAAGAAAAAAAAATCCAAGATGTGACACACAACCCTGATTGATATCTGGCTAACTAACAGGACACCTCTAGTCTCCAATGGAACTCTGTATAAACACAAACGTAATTGGAGAGACAAAAGTCACTTTATGTCTTTCAAAAACTAAAATGAATTCACCTAACACTACACAAATACTGAATACTGTTGGTGCACGATACAAACCACTTCTCACAACTACACTATGGGCCTGATTCACTGAAGGTTTGCGTGTGTAAAATCACATGCTAACTCCACACCACCTGCAAAAAAAAAAATGTCCAAGCATATTTACTAACGACGTGCAGTGAGGATTGCGTCTTTCAAATGTGTAATTTATCACACGTTGTCCATTTTGCTTGTTTGCCTGCATGCATATGTAATATTGGGCGTTTCTGCTTGAAGGTGCAAAATACTGGGAGGGAACATGCAAATAGAACAATTTAGTACCCGCAACGATATTCACTAAACCTGAAAGTAGAAACAGGAGAAGTGATGGCGTGTGTATTTTATAGTACGACTGAAAGGAACGTGTTAATCAGATGCACAAATCTGGAAGGACGGCTGCTCTTATTATTGTGGTGAGATATAAAGTTTTGACATGGCTGGTATTTCGTGGTTCTTCCTTGTTATTGGCTTTACATCATTATTCAGTTCATTCAATAATTCAGAAATGTCATCGGTGGACATACGACATGTCTGAATAATTTATGCCTCTCGAGTCAAAAAAGTTTACACAGGTGGAAAACTATATGTTGTCTGCATATTCTTTGGTTTCCACCTGTGTAAACTTTTTTGATGGCAGAGGCATACATTATTCAGACATATGGTTTGTCCAGCGATGACATTTCTAAGTTATTGAATGAACTGAATGATGATTTAAAGCCAACGACAAGAAGGAGCCACGAAATACTAGCAATGTCAAAACTTCTGACGACTCAGCGTTGTGTTGCTTCTGGGTCGTTCCAGCGTATCGCTGCCTGGATATCCCACCCAGTCCCGTTATTCAGGTGTGCCGTCACAGGTCCTGAATGTGTCCCGCAGAATTCACAGGTAGCTTCATAAGGATCACGAGCACTCGCGAGGTACTGAATGAAAAGTCACCTGCTCATCACAGAAAGATCTGGACCTGCTGATCGCTGTTTGTAAGAGGATCTCATCCACCGTCCCTCCTCTTTTATTTGCCGACATTTTAATATGAACCGTTTATTCACTGCAAATCCTTACTTGGCGTCCCTTACTTAGCTACTTTGCTGCTTTATCTAATATGCAATTATCAAGAACTGAATAAGGAACTTCGTATTTTATTTCATTCATCTAAATCATGATATAATGTCCATGCGAGGACCCCTGTTGTCACAAACTGTTTTGGTGATGAACACTAAAGCAAACACACAGACAGAAAACATGATGACGGGCATGTCCTGTCCCTAAAAAGTATCAATATGTATGTGCTGCTGCAATTTGTAGACCGACCAATGGTGTTCATGATTGGACTTCCATTTCTGTTAAGAATACAAAGTTTGTATTTATTGTCACTTTCCAACCCACTTCAGTCCCGGCTCTGTTTAAGTAATTTGTTTCTGTGGAGTTGGGACTGGACTGCTTCTCCTCGTCAGACCGAGATCAAGAGGCCTTCTGACAAGTGTTTGTCTCCTAGCTGTTGGCTGGAAGGTGAAGTGTCTGTGCAATCCTTTCAGTCCTGTAACAAGCCCTCTCATATTCACTAAAACCCTCCGTCGGGGACTTTTTTAGATGACATACATTTAAGTGTGACAGCACAGTTCCAATTAACATGTCATTTTACAAGATGGAAGATATTGGCACACAAATATTTTGCCTGTTGATCTTTTCCACAGCTGGAGTTGACTAGATGTCTGTGGTCTACAAAACGTCCGTATTTGAACAGAATATTAGTATTGACTGAGTTAATAATCTGGAAGGATTGATGTCTGTATCATGCCTAGTGGACCAGTTGTTTATGCTTTTTTTTTTTTTTTTTTTTTTTTCGCTCATTCAGTGTTTTACAATTAGCTAGCACAGTTTGTTTTGCTGATGAGAGAAGAGGGAGCTGTTCAGATTGTACATGAGCAGTTATTTTTGTTCATGAAGCAAACTTTTTTTGGAAAGACTACTCCATGCTGTAAAATATTCAAGCGCAGCTTTTGTTGACGACATTTTTTGCAGACATTTTGCATTATTGCAAGCTGCGGCAAATATCGCTGATATTGCGTCAAGTTAATTCCTGCTAAAAGTATAGCTTTTCATTATATTCAATTTTCTCTAAAAAAAAAAAAAAGTGAAGCGTGGGTATTTCTGTCCTGTTTCATTGTGTAACAAAAGTCTTTGATAGTGTTTCACTCCTCAGCTTGACTTTCATTTGTCAGACTTTGCACACCCTTATTTGCTTTTTATTCATTAGAAATGCAATACTTGTGCAACTCTTCTCATCACACAGCGATTTCATAGCCCAAACTGAATAATTTAGTTTCAGACTTACAACAAACACAGTTAATTGGCCTTTTCCTCCTGCATCATTACAGCTACATGAGGTTCATCTCACTGACTAAAGCTTGTGCACTACTTAAATGCACTAAAACTCTTAAAGAATAAAGCTCATACACAAATAATAAACACTCATATACTTTTTTCTTATATGATAAGGCAGAAATACTGCCAAAATTCATTCGTAGCTTATTATTTCTCAAAAAAATTAAAAAAGTAAACATACGTATCTTCGGATAACTTTACATCAGTGACATCTGCAAACAAAGTTGCCTCTTTTAGTGTCTGTCTTTTCAGAATAAACATTTTGATAAGTTATAGCTGTGGAAAAAAATAGTAGAATAATAATATTTCAAAGCTCACTGTCAATGCTTAATGAGACACTACAATGGGACCGAACACATGTGGCTGTTATGAATAACGCCTACAACAACTGCATGTGATTTCTACCTGGTTTCTGTGAGCATGACATCGTTAGAAGAGGCAGAAAGAGCAAGCTGGTTGTGCAAAGTTCAGGATGTTGTAGAACGTAGGGATACGACTTGCTGGCTGTCAGAAGTGTTCCAGCCGTAGGTGGAGTGTGTTGTACAAGCTTTCACAGCCTGAAAGTTATGGTTACAGAGCACCCTGTGATCTGAATCCGAAGCACCATTGCAATGTTGGTTTTGTTTGTAGTTGAAAAAAACTATGATTCGTAATTTTACTTGTGACTCACCTTTGTTTTGAACTTGTCTTCATAGCCTGCTGAGGAGTCCATGTCCCCGCAGTGTTGACATTATAGATTTCAGCAGAGATGAAAGCTATTTGTTGTGGCACAGGAAAAAAAACTATTGTTTTGCCAGTTCAGACTTGAATGAAGTTCAGAGAAATGACTTGTTCGATGCTTTTTTAGTGTCATTGGAGAGTACTAGTGTGAGACAAGATAAGACTGGCCCCTGTAACATCAGGGGCATGTTCTTGCTCTTGAACTGTATCTGTTTGGCATTAAAACAAGTAGCCTGTCAGACATGTGTACTTTATAAACTTTGCCTGTTTAAAAAAAAAAAAAAAAAAAAGAGAGAGAATACTTTTTTTTAAGCTGTTGCTCAGTGGGAGAGACCAGTTTATTCTCAGCTTCAAAGACAAATACAATAAGTTCCCAAACTCAGTTTTAGATTGATTATGTGAGCCTCATTTCAGTAGCTGTTTCAGGTGACTAAACATTGAGACCAACCGTCACAACAAAAACAAACTCGCTATTGATAATCTTCTCACCGCCTCTCCTTCATTAATGAAGTGACACTGCAGCCCTTTGCTCATTGGATTTCTCGTAAGTTTCCTGTTTTCTTTAGAAATAAATGTGTAAAATAACCCTAACTGCTGCCACTGTGTCCTATTGTCCCAATATGCGCTGTCGACAGAGCTGCTCCAACTCTCTATTGTTCAAGCTTAATGAGTCTGGCCCAAATGTATTAATTATACAAAATGTCACTTTTTCAGATACTTTGAATTGTGCAGTGTGGAAGTAGATGTATGTAAGTTTATGCCGTGGGACGTGTGGACTGACGAGTGTCAATAAATCTCTGAAGAGCAAATATAATGAGGTGTTGTTCTTTTTATGATGATTGCACAGCTGTAAACAGTAGGCTCACATTTTATACGGGATTATCATAACGTGATGGTAATTACTTTAGGTTTTTACACAACCTTTATAATTTAAAAATAAAAGATTCCCATGCCACAACGAGAAATCAGCTGTCAGCTGCTCCCAACAACCACTTATTAGGCATGTCAACGCAGTTTGTTGCACTGAACCATTTGAAACAAAATTAGAAGCAGAATATGTTTATTTTATTCATCGAATGAAACATTTCAGAGCGGCACGATGGTGCAGTGGTTAGCACTTTCCTTTCCCACTGTGTCTGCGTGGGTTTTCTCGAGGTGCCCCATCTTCAGTCCACATGCACGTGTGCTAAATTGATTGCTGATTCTAAATTGTCCGTAGCTGTGAGTGTCAGTGTTAATCTGTCTTTCTGTGTTGGCACTGTGATTGACTGGAGACCTGTTAAGGGCGTACCCCACCTTGGACCGAGGTTGGCCGCAATAGGCTCCAGCTGGTATAGGTAATAGATGGATGGATGTTTCATTGTTGTTACATTTATGGTAAATTTACATGATCGCTGTAATGATACTGCTACAGTGAGAAATGCAATAGGTGTATCTCACATGTGCCTTTTTTTTTTTTTTTTTTTTTTTTAATAGAGAAGCTGTGTCAGCTGTCATTCAGTGTGAAGTGTCTCTGTGTGTTGATTTGAAAAGTTGTGGGTCCCGAATGTTCATCAACATGGTTCATATACTCTTTCTTCCTCTCATTGGCTGCTTGTGAATGCATCATCCTCACAGACACAGTTTGTGTGAGTAAATGTGAAAGACGCAGTATATTCTATTATGTACATCAGATAGAAATGATGGAAATTGTACAAATAATCAGATCTGCACTAAGTGGTAGAGTAGAGAAAAGAGATCCTTGAGAGCCTGAGTAATGTACACTGTTATCTTTTGGAGGTAGGCAGAGGAAGTGGCGATAAGTGCCTCATTGTGTGGGAAGGAAGTAAGAGGTTTGCGTGGTATGAAGGAGCAAGAGAAACTTGCGACTGTAATGACACGAAAGCTGCAAATTAGACTAATCACACGAATTAACTTGGACCAATTCTCCCTTACCATTTCTCCTGGAGGAGCCTATGGTATGAGAAGGTTTACTTTTACTCTGTTATCAGAAGAATAGAATCTGCGTGTTGATTCTGCTTTGAAAACTAAAACTAAAGTTACTCAAGGATGAAGACGACATAAGAAAATCCAAAGCATGAACTAAGTGGAATAAATCAATTAGAGAAAATGTAAGCCATGCCCACTTTGTAGAGATCCAGTTACACCAAAGGTAAATTAATTTTGCTCTTTTAAAAACGAATGACTTTTTTTTTGTTTTCCTTCAGAGGGAATTCTCATACATGTTTTGTTCTTGCAGTGGTGATCAGATCCCATTTTCATTTGGCCGGGACCGAAATTATTCTGGAAATGTGGTAATTACTTAGGATGGTGAATATCTGAGTGAGTCTTGAGGGCAGGTGAATCTGTTAGTCTGCTGTTTTCTTTCATCTCCTCAGCCACCCCTTTGTGTACAGTTCCTCACCTCTGACTGGATTTCCCCGCTGAGGCAGCAGACTGAAAAGACGTTTCTGGGGATAGATGTGCTACACGTTCTATTACATCCGTCTACTTGCATGCATAGATTATGTTGGCTATGAATTTCCAAAAGGCCGATTCCAGCTTTCATATTTTCAGATCAACAGAGCATTGTGATTGATGTTTCCAAAATTGAGTGCTTCTTAAGATGTGATTGACCGACAGAGTGACTCATGGTGACAACAGCTACTCCCACTGTTGCTGCTCTGTAGGCAACAGTTTGGTGTGTGTGTGTGTGTGTGTGTGTGTGTGTGTGTGTGTGTGTGTGTGTGTGTGTGTGTGTGTGTGTGTGTGTGTGTGTGTGTGTGTGTGTGTGTGTGTGTGTGTGTGTGTGTGTGTGTTCATTTTTGCAAGTGTTTGTTTGCATGCGTAAGACATCAAAGACACAAACCAATGCACTGTACTGGTCTTTAAAACCGATGGTCTGTAATTTCTTAATATTAAAAAAAAACAAAAAACGTATAAGTTGATGATCAAGTGATATGATGAGCATGATTTAGTTACCTGTTAGAGATTGTATGACTTTAATCTGAATCTCGTCCTCCCTGTCTCTGATCTATCATGGTGCCACCTGTTTCCCTCCCAGCAGATGATGCTTCTCTATATTTTTTGGCCCCAGGTTTCCACCGGCCAACATCACAACTCTCTCCGCGATATATAGAAGAATATAGGAGATTTCAGGGCTTCACTAATTGAGGGTTATGATTCTCTTGCTTTGTTTCTGTGTTTAAGAACCTGCTTGCAGCTGAACTGCTGCCTCGCATGGCTTTCATCTTGGTTGATTTCCTGTTGTGTTGTGTTTTGTTTTGCTTCTGTCTGCAGTCTCTAGTCCACCTCCCTGCCCGTTGCTGCGCCACAGTTCCAACACTCAGCGGTGAAACAGGCTGTTTGTGTCTGTGAGGCAGCGCATAATGTAGTGTGCTACTCAAAGGCTGCCATTGTATGCAGCTGGAGTAGTCAAAATGTATCCAAAATGTCACACTCCATTACCTGCAGTAGAAACCTGCCCACACTGTTTAATTCAGTTGTGTCGATCCTCTCAACTAATAGACTTATATCAGTGGCATCATGTCGAGCTTCATCTGGGGTCAGAGAGTAATCACTCTGTGCTTTTGGCAGCGAGCATTTGTTTTTCTTTCTGACTGTTATTCTTCCAGTAAATGGGTAGATGAAACAATTATAATTCAGTCCACAGTCACATATTGATCCAGCAGAGCTGCATTGATTGAAGCTTCTGTGGTTAGAAATTGTCAGGATTTACCCAAACTATCAAATACATGAGGGCTGGAACATTTGTTGCTGGTCAGAAGAGCGGCAAACCCGTCCATCTGTCTGTTCATCCAGCACGTTGCAGATTCATAATGAGGCTTTTAATAGAGGGGATGATAATAATGTGCATGATATGATATGATATAAACAGTTTATTTATACAAAGGGAATATGATCATAGACAATATTACAATAAGGGATGACAACAAAGTGGAGGAGGTATGATGCAGTCAGGTGTGTGTAGTTATATGTTCAAGTCTGCTTATTTGTGCCTATGAATGTGTCAGAGTCAGGCACCCGTCAGATAAAAGCTGATTTATAGTTGTACATATGGGCTCTAGTCTTCACAGAGTCTGGCATAGCCTACACAGGTGGCCTATGCTGCTGTGAGTATTTGTACTTGTACGCCTGTAAGTGCACACAAAGTGCTAGTGGAGTTTCAATGTGTACTTCAAACAAAGGCAGCTGAAATGGAGCAAATTATTTTGGAGTTAGAGCTAAAAAATACAAGTTATTTTTTTTTACTAAAATTACAGCTGCCTGGATTCCATATGGAAGGATAAACCACACTTAACCCACGAAAAAGTTTCTTAACATGGGAAAAAATATAGTCTATTATATATATATATATATATATATATATATATATATATATATATATATATATATATATATATATATATATATATATAAATGAGAGACTTTTCCGTTTGTTGCCTAGCAGCCCTGCATTTTTTTTTTTTTATTTCTAATCTTGCATATGGCTGCCAGTGGTTATAATCCATGTGCCATTTATTTCAGAGCAAGTTTTTGTTCCGAGAGACAAGTCAGCATAAAGGAATGGTCAGATCCTTTAACTGAAACACATTGTGTTGTGGTCAGATACTGTTTTAAGATCAAGTTTATTCTCCTGAGGAATGTGATCCACACATTACTACAGTAGACATACACGGTATTTGTATATATTTTTTGATTTTCCATTTTATCATCATGAAATAATTTCTTGTCAAGAAAGAAAATAAAAGTCCAAACTAATCATGCTTCCTGCCATTCAAAGCCTAAGCCGGTCATTTTTCTCAAAGTTAAAGTTCAGCCTTTTAATTTCACCCAGCAGCAATTTCATGAGCATATTTGCTTTCAAATTGAAAAGTCCCCCATTCTTAGATATCATCTGCTCTGTCCTTCTCTCTCTCTCTCTCTCTCTCACCGTGTGTGGTCAATAAACTCTGTACGCTGTTGAAACAACAGTGATTATTATCTGCAAACTTGAGTTCCTTGAGTAATCGTTTCAACCTTTGACTATTTTTCATCCGATTTTATCCCATTAAAGCACATATAAGACTGTGATTTTTCTCATTCTTTGCCCACGAGCATTTTATCTCACTCAGTGCTCCTCCTTAAACTAATTACAAGGCTCAGCTCTCATTTTTCTTGTGCCTTTATCCAAGGTTTTTTTTTTTTTTAAAGACAATAAGAATGCAGCATAATGGATGTGACATTTGAGGTGTAACTGCAGCGAGACTGAAAATAATGAAACTCACTAACATCTATCTATCACTGGAGACAGAGAGACAGAGAGAATGACAGATACAGAGAGGGGAAGGTGGAAGAAGCAAGCAGAAGAAAAAGCAGAGACAGAGAAAAACACTCAGCACAGTTTATGTCCTTTGTTCCACCGTTAATATAAAGTGAAAAATGTCAAGTATAGCAACTCATAATTTCCTCTAATAGAAAAAAAAAAAAAGCACCTCTCCTCTCCTCTCCTCTCCTGTAGATTAACTATGTAACAACAATCACAGTACGGCAACGGGTATGCTCTTTTTCAGCTCTGAAACAAATATCTCCTTATGATGGCGATCATCATTGTGTTGATGATGTTTATAATCCCTTCACCGTGTTATTACTTTTATGTGCGTACCTGAGTGAGAATCTCTGTTTCTTCATTAGTTTCCTCTCATGCGGTCTGGATTACAGCGGGTCTGGATCAAAGAGTCTACACACACAAACACACACAGAAAGCAATTTGGTTGATACATTTGACTATAAAAACACAGTCGGATGGATAAAACGTGAAAAAATAGAATAATTTACTGACATCTGTTGATGGTCATGTTATTTATCTTTCAAGTGGTCACACCCAGCCTGTGTACGTCACAGTAAGAGGGGCCTTCAAAAAGTTCAAGACTGTTCCTGTTGCGCGCAAACGGAGCGTAATCCGTTGATACGCACAGAGCACATCGCAATACCTTTTGCAAGTATTTCAAGTTGCGATGCCTGATCCACATTAGTGTCTGTGTTACACTAATTTCTGTGATTGTTCTGATGTTCGTTATACTTCGGTCACTATGAAGGCACTTTTGTGTCTTTTTTTATGCAACGGTTAAAAACAGTTTTGAAAGCAAATTTCTTGCACTACAATCCAAAATCAAGTTAGTAAGTAAAAATATTGGAATTAAGAATAAAATGATTTGGATTGCAAACAAATTCTCCCTTACAGCTTTGTTGGTTGTGTCACAGACTTCAGAATTTTGCTTGTGTCACAGTTTTAGTTACAAATCAGACCTCTTTGCAAGTCAAAAACATTTTGACCTACTTACTCACTCTTTTTTTTTTTTTCCTCCCCTTGCCCAGACATCACTGTGCTGTGTGTAACAGGAAGAGTTTCGGACCTTCACGATAGCACCTCCTGTGTGACAGGAGACAGTTAATGTTGTTAGCGGCTGTTCGTTAATTGTGTTGTAATGACCCAGGGATTATTTATGATGAAAGATCAGGCAGATCCTGCGTCCCATACACCACACAACCCCAGGACCTGCTGTTTATATGGCCAGAGAACAATAACGTTACGCACACAAATACACACGAACCAGAGGGAATAACA
The DNA here is from genome assembly GCF_029030835.1 of Brachyistius frenatus. NCBI lineage: Eukaryota > Metazoa > Chordata > Actinopteri > Embiotocidae > Brachyistius > Brachyistius frenatus. The sequence goes on from NW_027210600.1 coordinate 3,560,978, forward strand.
ATAACGCCCAACTCATGTCACTCATGGTGCCGAATACAAACGTTGACACGTTAACTGTGGGCATTCTGGGAAAACCCCATTACCCATTCCAACACGCTACAGTATGTTAGCCCATTCCTGAAGTTTTACAATAGTTTTAGATTGTTCTACCTTTTCTTTGCCTATTATCTGTAGTATCTAATTCCTTCCACAAAGCAGACTTAATTTATTCACCCACTATTTGTAACATCAACACTGAACAGCCACACTTTAATCTGACAATAATTAGCTCTTAGTTGGCCTGATGGTAGACCGTGTGAAAGGAAGGGTTTTAGTCTCCAGTTGCCTCAAATGCATCTCACATTTTCAGCACAAACTCCCACAAAGACACTCTTCTAGAGGCCAAAGGTGCAGCGGTGTTTCAAGAAATACGATCTGGTCAGGTTGAAACTGGGTCCAGCTCCTTTGCTGTTTTCCTTTGTTCTGCTTTGTGCTGTGATTGCCAGAGCAAATCGTCCATGAAGTGGTACAACGTTAGATTCTCCCCCTGGTCTTTATATCAGGCTCCTCAGTGACATAGATCGTTATGGTCATTTCTCTGCATCTGCACACTGTTAAAAAAAATAAAATACACCATCCAGACCAATTACAAACTTGACTTTGTGAACCCCAAACTGAGCTGAAACAACTATCAGTATATCATCCAAAACTAAACACGGTATGTATTGATCATACAATGTCTATTTGCGTCACTCACACACTTTGACAACACTAATTCCATCTGTATGTGTTTTTCTTATCCTTAACATGTGACATTAACTATTAACTGTACTAGAAGTTCCTGACTCACCTATTGAATTACCTCAATTTGGCCTTCACAGGTGAAGGCCCTGACAGAAAATATTTGAGGGCATACACTCTCACATTGACACACACTTACTCCCCTCTCAGCTTGGTGTTTGGGTTGAGTGGGAAGACAGCACTTGTTGGCAATCATGTAAAGCTGGAGCATCTGGTCCTGTCACAGGCATCAGGGAACAGCCTGGCTGTTTGCAACACAGCCCAGAGAAAAGCTGGCCCGAACTCCCTGCAGACTGACAGCCCTGAGAGCCAAACCCAGGCTGACTTCTTCAGGAAATAGCCAATATTTATACAGTACATTTTGTCCCTCAATATAGCCCTGCAGCAGGCTAAGCATGAACTTATTCACAACTTAAAGGTGCTGCGAACAATTTTTTGTTTTGTTTTGTTAAATTAAGGGTGAAATAGCTCTGCCATATTACACTCATCACCGATATAGAATGTTTGGTCAGTGGCGTTAGTCTCCAAGTCCCTCAAACACAAAATACATGTTCTGGTTTCCATCATACAATCAGGAGAGAGAAGAGTTTTCTCTGCTCTCAGTATTTCAGTGTGTACTAGTCTTGGTGGAACAGGGAAAACAACTGATTCCAGTTCTCCCAGAAACAGATAAAACAAGAAAATGTGCCTCTCCCACATGTCCCATATTATATAAATGCACGTTTGTTGGTGTTATCTTCTCAGGTTGCTCGTGTTTATTTTTAACTACTTGGACACTCATTTCTGGTGGACGTCAGCATGTTTTTTGGTGTAATAATGGCAACAGAGTTTAAGTTCACTCAGTAGCTAATAGCTGTCATTATATTTGCTTTCGTATAGCAGAAAACAAAGTCAGTAATGTTAGCTAACTTTGGAGCCAAGTGGGTGACAGAATTACCAAATAATTGGATAATGTGTCATAAAATGCTGCGGCAAGTTCATGTGAGAGTGTGAAGTTGATGTGGGGATGAAGGAGGGAAGTGCTCGCTGCAAAAATGAACAGGAAGTTATGCAAAATGCCAATTTTTCTTTCAGTTCCTTTATTGTTGGAGAACCTGGACAATGTAGGTTTGCCAAACTCCTGTTTTGGGTGACTGCTGATAAAGTATGATAAAAAAAAAAAAAGAAGATTGAATTTAAATAAATGGTTCGTGTTAAAAAAAAAAAAAAAACACAGTTTAGAGGAGTTTGCATTTGGGTTTTGATGTTCAAATAATGTATAGTTATTGCCTACTTTGCTTAGTTGTGGTATGTTTTTATGAAGTGAATGTTAAAAATATACATATATAAATATTGGCAACTAAATATTGTCTTCCTTTCTATTAATGGTAATAATACAATCTTATTTTAGAATACATTCCTATAGTCCACCCTAATATAAACACAATTACATGATTTTTCAAAGAATATAGCATACAAATACAATGCATTTGAGAAAAATAGGTTCAGGTTACTGGTTCACTCGTGAAGACTTTAATAGCATTCACCTTTGTCTTGAAGAGAATACTTTAAATGAGCCAAACGCAATGCTTCATTTGGTTCTGAGGCCCTTTTAGCATTCGGATTAGGTGTTAATTAGAAGGGTAATGAAGTGTGGCAGAGAGATTAGAAGAAGGCCATACTCCAGGTATCACCACCTCCACTGCACACAGACAATAATTTCACCAAAATGATTTGATAAACATTAATTTGAATCAGTCTGTTTATTTTTATACTCATTTCTTCAAATCATTTTGAAGTCACACATTATTTACGAACTATATTCAGACACATATTTATACAAGTCTAGACAAGATATTGCATTTCAAAAATGTGTTGGATACGTGCATGTAGAGCTAATTTGTTTAAAAATGAAACAAATAAAAAGGAGAAAAAACAAATTGCGAGAAATGTGAAGGGTTCTGGGGATCTATAACTGATTTTCTTGAGTCCATTTTCCCCAAAAAACAACTCTCTAAGACACTAAATCTCTGGACACCACAGACAATCAAGGTCATTGGTAAAGATCAAGTTTTGTACAGCAACAAAGTAAACAGAATGGAAATCATCGTCTTCCCCTGTGTAAAAGGAACATTTGAGCAGCACGTCTGTACCAATATGGTGCTGCAACTCCATAATTAATAGTACAAGCTATATCCAAACCACTTGTCAAACAGAAGGCACTAAACTGTACAGGGTCTTTTCTGTTTCTTGATAATAATATTGTGTTACAATTGGATGGATGGGTTGGATCACAAACTATTTTATAATTATAAAAGACTGTTTATGGCTTTTGTTGACCTGTGCAGGGTCAGAGGATTTAGTCAGAGTCAAATTACCAGCTTGAGTACACATAATGTAATCATTGAAACAGATGTAGGTAGTTCAGAACCTCCCTCTGTTTGCAACTCCAAATGTTTTGGGCACTTCCATTTGTGATACAAGGTCCCAGCGGTCAGCGATGTTAATTTTGTAGTTCTGGTGTATTTTTATGAATAACTGGACATTAAATGGTTGCTGACATTGGCAACCCACTGGTGTTTCTGTTTTCACCACGTACAGTGCCTGTACCAAAACAGAGCCCTTGTTATGTTTTCATTGATGATTTGAAGGTGAATCCTTGAACAAAATGGCAGGATTCAGTCCACTGAACACTGAAAGGGTCTGGGTGTTTATTTGTCTTTCTCTCTTGCACTAGAAGTAAACAAACATTGTGCTCAGCTAAAGACAAAAAACGAAGTATGGCTGCTTAAAACCAAACTAAATATGACCAAACGGTAAACAATGCACGTATATTTCAGCTATGCTTTCTTCAGTGTGCCAAAAAGGCTTTGACAATTTGAAATAAGAAAAATGTTGGTGTCTAATCCCTTCTTCATGCTTTGCATCTCTTTATACAGCTACACAAAGACAAGGTTAGTGAGTTATATGTGTCTCAGCAGAACCAGCCCGGACTTTATAAACAACATTTAAAATCCAGGTTCTGCTTTGCCTTGGGCTTGGAGCCTTGTTTTGATCAGAAGGACATTCTTCAGCTTTATGAATATATCCTCTGCTTTGCTCCTCGTACCTCTTTCAGCCTCCCTCAGGTCTCGAGCAGGCATCTGGGTTCTGCTGCTCAAAGGTCTGAGTTACCACAAAGGTTCACACCTACATAGACAGAATGTAATGCATGCAACTAATCTTTAGCAAGCGATGTGTAAAAACAGGAAATCACACAACCGTGATCTCCTTTTATGCGACTCTTTAAACCAATGATGATAAACAAAAACACTACTTGCAAAGTATTTCGTATTTTGTAGTACTTCAGATTACTTTCTTGCTGATCTGTGTCTAAAAAGCCACGTTTATACTTTGTATCGTAAAACAGTAAAACATGAACACGTCTGAGTTGGTTCCATACTTGTAATTTAATTGGAAAGCCCAACTTACGTGTTACCTGCCAGGGCAGAACAGACAACCAGGCACAGTCAAGCATATCAGAGGCCCGTCCCAGTGTGGGCACAAATACAAGTATTTAATAAGTATTATTCAAATGAAGATAATAAATTATTGGTAATAGTAACGCTTTCTGAAGTGAGGAAGGTGTTCTTTTCCCTTCAACGTGTCCTTTGGTCTGTGGTTGTTTTTTTTTTTTTACATCTCTATGTCTCTGTCACTCTGTTCTGGCTTCTTAAATAAAGCTTGATAAGCGTTGGCAGTTATTTATATGGTAATTCACCGCAGAAACACAGCACACATAGTTAGGATTCAGTAGAATGGAAATGAGATTTGCTCAGTGGCTCTGTGTGTGTGTGTGTGTGTGTGTGTGTGTGTGTGTGTGTGTGTGTGTGTGTGTGTGTGTGTGTGTGTGTGTGTGTGTGTGTGTGTGTGTGTGTGTGTGTGTGTGTGTGTGTGTGTGTGTGTGTGTGTGTGTGTGTGTGTGTGTGTGTGTGTTTATACTACTCATATTGTGGGGACATGAGTCTCTTTACACTGTCACATTGTGGGGACCTGCAAAAAGCAAGTCACCAAGATGTAAAGTATTACATTTCCGTATGAAGACTTGGTTTAAAGGTGTAAGTTTAAGTTGAGTTTAAGGTTATGGTGAAGGTTAGAAGTAGTAAGGGTTAGGGTTACAGAACGTCTCCAGACAATGAAGGCAGTGTTGTTCTCGAAAGTGATGGAAAGGTTGTTCAAAAGCATTTGCTTCCTTTTGATATTGTGTCAGAGGCATCCTGTCCCACAAATTATCCACTCATAACACTGATTTAGGTGCCCTGCAAACAATCTGTGAGCCACTGCCAATGAGAAAATAGCTTTGCTCCACAGTCAAAAGGCCAGAACAAGTTGCTGGAGAGAGGCTGTACTGGTGCACTCTATGTCTTACTCTGACATAGGCCTTACAGCACTGAAAGCCTAAAACGTGGATATTACTGGGAACAGGTCTGTCACATCCTGTGTGTAACAGTGTTTTGTTCTGTCATCTGCACTGCAGCTTCATATCCCATTTAGAGGTTTTCAGAAGCAAAGTGTTTTGTTGCCTTGATATTTTTGACTTATGATTTGGTAATTTTCCTTGTTTTGTGTGCTTCTTACATGGGAAAGTAGGCAAAGCTATTTTTATTTTGTCCATTTTTTGTTCATTGTTAATTCCTACTTTGTTGTGCTGTGACCTGCAGACAAAGTATTGTTTTAATTGTTGAATAAAAAATTCACCCTTATAATGATTTCATAACTATTTCACATATAGCGCCTGTTAGCAGGAGGATAATACGATAAGTCAAATTAAAAGTAAACACACTAATACTAATCATCCTTAAAGTGTCTCAAATTGTCAGATTAGCCAAGAATAGTCGATAGAATAGTTCATAATCTGTAAACAATTTCCTTGAATTTCACCAATGTTCAATATGTGATAAAAAATTACGATACATTGTATATCCATGGAAGATAAAAAATAAATCTACTTTGCACTTTGCTTGTGGTTTATTTACATCTCATTGGTGGCCATGTGCTCCTGTCAGTTCAATGAAAAAAAAAAAGCAGTATTGTAGCTAAATGGCCTCAAAAAGTATCTCTCTTCCACATCCCTCAGTCAGGAGCCGGGCAGAAAAGAAATGTTTCCCTTTCCAAATAAGAATCAGATCCCAGTAGGGGTGGTCACAGAAACTCTGCTCTCTTTAACTCCCTCAAAGGCGCTCAATCTATTTTCCTTATCAGCTACACAATAAGTTTAGTCAACGAAAGGAAGTAAAAGAGACATACAAGATGGGGAAGTTGTTGCAACAGATTTGAGGGAGTGCTTTTATTTGACAAAAGCTTGGCATCTAGAGACTAAACAGTCCTCCTGATAAAGAGATGATAGAGCAGGAGGTATTGAGGGGAGTTAGCAGGGAAAGAAAGATAGACAAGAACCAGAAAATGTCAAGAAAGACAATGAGGGAGAAGAAATAGAAAAAAAAAAAGATCATGAGAAAGCAAGAGAGGTAGGTGTGTGTGTGTGTGTGTGTGTGTGTGTGTGTGTGTGTGTGTGTGTGTGTGCGTGCGTGCGTGCGTGCGTGCGTGCGTGCGTGCGTGCGTGCGTGTGTGTGTGTGTGTTAACCTCGTTTGCCTTTTTAATTCTTGGCATGGTCGGCTTCATCTTTAGCAACTTCTGGGCTCTTTTGGATTACAGCACGTATTTGAAGCTGCTGCAGATGAATAATTACACTCATAACTTCCATCAGGGAGAACAAGACCTCCAAACTGCCAGATATATCAAACGTTTTGACAACAGACCAAAATCATTCTGTTTAATATTGAATTTTGGTGGCACTTTGAGGGTTTCATTGATCATACTTGGTTCAATAAATATGGGGTTGTCAAAATAATACATGGGCAGTTTATTATTTATACAAATACAGTGATCAATGATATACATTGATTTAACACACTGGCATCCAAATTTCTCTTAGCGATAATCTCATGTATGAACCTTTCTGTAATGTTGAAAAGTCTATGTGGTTTCTGGATATTGCTGACCTGTCTCCATAGCTATGCATATAATCATCACTATACATGCATATATGCCAGAGTATCATTATAGTTGTGGTTAGAAGTGGAAATGACTGCAGGGAAATAAGTAATTGTGAGTCAGGTCTATTTTTCGTAGAGAAGAGCAGTCAGAACACATCGTAATATCGTGATGCATCCCTCTTCATCTTTGATATCTTCCACTTGCCTCTTCACTTTGGATAATTGTTGTTTCCTTTTCTTTTTTTCTTTTCAAGCGGCTACTTAAGTTTCAGAAATGTTCCATACATCCCGTTCTCAACCTACTCTGGTCTTTCAGAGGTAATGATACCATCCATAGCTCTTGCTAATGTAATCAATTTTAACTATCGTGAATCAAAAGGGGAGATGCATTTCTACTTTGCAAATGGATACGTTGCTCCAGCACTTATCACTGAGTTGCAGATTTTGTTAAACCCTAATCGTAATGTGTGCGAGAGACAGAGACAGAGAGACAGAGAGAGAGAGAGAGGAAGAGAAGAAAAGAGAAGAGAAGAGAAAATGTTTCATTAAAACCTTCTGTAATCTAATTTATGAGTTGTTGATAAGTGGCTCACAATGCTACTAACAATGAAATAGTTTATTTATTTGTGATACGCATTGCAGATGTACAGTCCTGGTGTTATTTGCGGGGCTTGATGTGAAGATGTAGATTGGCTGCCTTTCTAATGTTTCGTTACTGTAGTTTAGTCCTTTTGTGGTCTGTTGTTTTCTCCTCATTCAAATTACATAATAGAGACAACCTAAAGTTTCATATTGTTTCATGATCGTGGTGAAATGTTCACACTCATGAGGTCAGACTCAAGATAGAACTGCTTGGAAAGGTATCGATACACTTAATCCAACATGACTCATACTCATATCAACACGACACGTAAGGCTGATTTCCACTGACTCCCAAAATGAAGGAATTGAGTGTTTTAAAGGTCTCTCCAGGACCAACACATCCTCACACCTACACAACAGAATAGGTCATTTGTCGCAGTTTGGGTAAGTTTAGGCACCAAATTTCTTAATTAGGTTTATAAAAAAACAAACATGGTTTGGGTTTGTGTGTTGCTTTTTTATATTTTGCCTGTTTGTCTATTTTAAATACCCTTTGAAGAAAATAGTACTATTTCTGGCCAGATCCAGATCCAGACCCAGTAGATGTCACCAGCAGATCTCTGACAGGATCATTATTATGAAAGTAGCTGTCTAATACGGTGTTATCAGCTCGTTTTGCAGCATTAAACCTCCTTTTTGTCTTTTGATGACTGTTTTATTCATGACATTATGGTGTTTATGGTCCATGTTTGAAATATCGTCCCTAGAAAGTAGTAGGAGTGGCCGACTATTGCACGGAATTAAAATCTTCAGCAGTCTGGCTGTTTTCGGACCATGCCGGACCATGCACGTTTATCACTGCGGTGTAGGTCAACTTACTGCTGTTTTGACGGGATAATTTACATGGATAAAAACATTAAGACTGGGCAGGTTTTCGCATTACATTGTGTAGTTTCATAAATTACAGAGGGGATAGAAGTGAGTGTGTGTGGATTTTAAGTAAATACACATTTTTATGGAATTTCTGTGTATTTTGTGTGCGTGTGTTTACCTGCAGGAGCAGTTGTGTTTTGGTGCACCTGGTGTTCCATGTAGAAAATGAGTCAAAGCCAATGAGTCTCCAATTTGAAAAAAAATATATATATATATTCACTGAACTATTTAAACCTCAAAAAAAGGTCCCACAAACATGGATACCTCAAATGACACACATTATAACGGCTCTTTCTTCTCCACACACAAATTCAAAATTCAGTACAAAGTGTTCCACAGATTTTCTTCCACCATTGTGTCTTCATAAATGAACTCTGAAATTGAGTTTATGTCCTGTTTGATCGTATCTCTGACTTTGCCACCACCAACAGCTTCCTCCACCCTGACCAAATTTGCTCCACTGTGACACCAGATGATTGCAATTTGATTTCACGGTTCTGTAGATCTCAAGGTTATCAAAACAGAGATAGTACATACTCAGATGTGCATATGTGTCTGTCTGCCTCTCTGTCAGTGAGAGTTTTCTGTGATAGTTCTCACTGTTATTGCTGATGCAAAACATACGCTGGCAAGTAATGCAATCGGAATTGCAGCCACTCTTCTTTCATTTTTTTTTTTGGAAGCGGTCCATTGTACTGAAGATACTTGTTTGTCTGCTGTCTGCTTGTAAAAATATATCTGTGATCCTCGGTCCACACTGAACCATCTGTCTCAGTTAACGGTGGTAAAACCTAAGCAAATACATATAAGTCGCCTCATTTGCTTAAAATGTTAAGCCAAGTCACAACTCGCGATGACTTCATTTTGAGACAAGTTAGGTTAAGGCAATGAGTTCAATTGTCTCAGCAATGAATTGAAATTAAAACATCCTGTTTTGAAGTCACAGTGGCAGTGTGTATTTCAGGATTTGTTAACGTGTCTACTTTTATTTTATTTTATTTTCCCCACAAGTAATACTGAGAAATTCTCATTAGCAAGGAATTTAATATGCATGTCACGTATGAATCAAATTAAATCAAAACACATGAGTCAAGAACTTAAAATTAAAAAAAAAAAAACATGACGGAAATGGGACAATAGGAGTTGACAGAAGTCATTATTTCCTCAACCTTTCTTGCATGTAATAACTTGCAAATCAAGTCCTCCTACATCTACTGTATTTGTTTTATTGAAATGGACCACTTTATGTGTCTGGGCTCTAAAGACATTAATTACAACAAAAATAAAGTCCAACAGAAAGTAACAACAAAAGGCACTTAACACCAACGCATACAGGGCAGCAATCTGCAGATGTAATGCTCTATATGGACTGAAGCTTTTTTTGAAATATTTCATTTGTCAAGTGATGTCATAGCAGCACTATATACATATATATATATATTTTTCTTTCTCACGTTTAGATTTTTCAATCTGATAAAGGGTAGATTCATAAAACCAAAATGTACTACCCCCTGTATTAGTAAGAATGAGCATACCAGGTGATTTTTTATTTATTTTTTTTATTTTTTTCCACAGCGCTGTATGCATGGTCCTTGGTGAAAATGTTTCGAACTAAGCTGCTTTCTAAAATATTTTCACCCACAAGAGCTGAAATGGGATTCCCATTAGACTTCAAAGCTAACTAGCTGAGCGGTGCTCACACTGTGCAGGGGACAAAAACGTCTCAGAGACAGAGTGGTCTGGCCGTCTGTAGATCAACAGGTACATCGTGACTTAAGCAGGAAGAAATTCACTGATGTAACCCTATAAAACAGCCAAAAGCCTGCATCCGTGCATTTCAGCTCGGTATCAGACCAAAGCTTCAAATATCAGTCCACTATACTGTGTCAACTTCACGTTTTGCCTCACAGAGGTGTAAAAGGAAGCAAATATAGTACAAACACAGGACTTCCGGTTGCGGCAACCAGCGTTTGAGTCCATGAGAAAGCAAACGTCAACATGTATTTCTTTTTAGTAATGTAAGGATGTTAAGTGCACAATGTAATGTATTCAAGTCACATAATAACATGCATGATATGTTTATACATAAAGTAACTTATTTTAACCTGAATCATGATATTTTCCTATTCCTAACCTCAGTTAACTGATTGTTTATTCTGGTTTGTTTCTTCAACCTTGTTTAGTGAGGAACATTCTTTCTTTTTTTTTTTTTTTTTTTTTTTTAGTCTACATGCATCTGATTCTATTAGATCAGATGTGATCTAACATCTGCTGAGCTGATCAACTCTGCAGCGCAGCAGATGGTAATCTGATGATTGTTCATAATGGAGAAAATGAACATTAAATCACCTGATAATAGAAATTGGAATTGCCTTTCACTTTCATTCAGGGAGCATTTAGTCTCTGCCCTGAGGTATTGTATTTGCATTTTGGACTTATTAGCAGCCCAATTCAAATGAAGACTATCTTACATTCTAAAGTATGCTGTAGCCCTCAGTTTAAATGATGGTCAATTTGCAATATTGTGAAATCCCTGTTTGTTTTCTTGGTCAGGAAGAGGGATGATCGGTGTCTCCTCAGTGTACAGTCCTTGGTCTTGTCCTCTCATATATTACAGTGTTTGCCTATAACAAACATTGGCTTCTGGTGAGTCACATAATTGACTTTAAAGCACTGCCGCTTCTCTATAAACCACCGAATGGGGTAGGACTAAAATACATCTAAGATACTGTATATTTCACCAGTAAACATCTGCTAGACCTCTTCTTTTAGATACTGTAGTGACATTTATATTTTTTAAATGCCATATAATTCTATGTTCTATCACCTTTTTTTTTTTTTTTGCTCTCCATGCATTTATATGCTTCTAATGCAAGTTATTAACTTTGTTTTCTCTCTTCTATTGCCATACCTATCCTATAGCAAACACTGACATATATTTTTAATCTTTAAATTGTAATATGCCAGATCAACATCCATCTATGTTTTTATTTTTGTATATTTCTTTAACTTAACTGTGTGGATATATATATATATATATATATATACATTTTTTTGTTACTGTAAATGCTTCATATTTAAGGTAGTACAGTACTTGTTTTTATTTGTCATTGGTGGCATGTGCCATTAATGAAAGCCTAATAGTGGCTCACCTTGATATAAATTTCATCCTCTCACCTTATTCATTATCTTAGTCGTCCTCACCAGTAAAACATAACATGACATGTCTTTACCTCAAATGTTAACTGTGTTGTCTTGACCTAATTATGTAAAATATACAGTACACATCCAAAGCATTGTATTAGTGACTGATTACCTCAATGTTGCTGCATTCCGTCCATTGTACAGCTATGATAAGGGGCATGAAGTTAAAAATAATAATGGTTATACTCGAAAAATGCTAACCTAAGCAAAACAAATTACATAATTTGTATTGAGTTTATTTTAATATGTTCATATTGCTTAAGTATATTTTAATTCCTTAGCTTTTCATCGTAGTTTAAATTTAACCGTGTTTTGTATTTAAAATATTGAAGTTGAAATCCCCTCTTTCTTTTCTTTTCAAAAAGTTACAATTTTAGAAAATTCTCAACAAAGTTTAACTCCAAGTTAAAACTCAAACCCCAAGAGGCTTTGATGTTAAGAGCTCTCTGATGACCACAATTGTAACTCTTCTTACCTCAGTGTTCAAAGGTAACTATACTTTTGCAGTTAGAGATCATTACTCTGAAATTCAATCTGTTGCCTGGGGATGTTAGGCGAGCTGAATTACTTTGCTTTAATACTCCTTTAGTTCTGTGTTTTTCATATAAATCAATCTGTCATACAGCATACTCATACTCAAATCTAAATTGGCACTTTTAATGGAGTTTGTTGATTTACAGCCATCAGTCGGTTACTTGCTCTGCTCAGCGTTCACTGCCAGCACACACTTAGATTACTTTACACTTGACAATGTATGGCTGCCTGTAGCCCTTTGACTGGCAACCCTACAAACACAGTTTGTATCACAGCTGTGATGGATGTTGACATAAATCTCGAGAGCTTAAATGTTTCCTCTGTCCAAACCTTTCCCAGATTGTTCCCCAGTACAGGCCGTAAATATTTTGAAAATGTACTAAATAACGACTTCAACTCGATATTGATTCCAGATTATGGGATTTGTAATGACTTCTTAGAATGATTTCATCGAGTTTTCAGTTTGATCTTTTACAGCACTTTCATGTTCCTCCAACGTTTTCTTTAAAGGCTCTTCCTCTGAATGCTTGTTTCTGTTTGTCCAAACCTTTCCCAGATTGTTCCCCAGTACAGGCTGTAAATATTTTGAAAATGTACTAAATAACGACTTCAACTCGATATTGATTCCAGATTATGGGATTTTTAATGACTTGTTAGAATGATTTCATCGAGTTTTCAGTTTGATCTTTTACAGCACTTTCATGTTCCTCCAACTTTTTCTTTAAAGGCTCTTCCTCTGAACGCTTGTTTCTGTTTGATGTCATTGTTAACTCAATATATTTGGGCTTAGAACTGACAAAGCTGAAACAATCAGTTTATAGGCAACATCTCCTCTTCTCTTCTGGATCTTTTGGCTTATACATCACCTCAAAGGAAAAACTTTGGGACTTTCCATATCGTCAAGCTGCCAGCTTAAACTGCCAGTGAGCAACAGAGGGGTGGTAGGAGAAAGAGGCGGGGATTATTTTCATATTCATAGACCCACCCATACTGGATGAAGGCAAATACGTAGAGTTACATCGAGGCTACTTTAAGGCTTTAAGGGATTTAAGGGAAGGAATTCGGTGAACACATGGTTTTTTTTTAAAGTTGAATCAATGCCAGGAGAGACACTTTGGTAAAATGGGAATGGGATCAGATCTTTGACAATGGTTTGTGTCTGAGATGTGAAAACCACTGATGACTGTTCACTGTATCATGTTTACATTTTGTAGTGATTACAGGAGTAATAACCAGTGTAACAATACTGTACCAGGACTGGTTTGGTCAACAATGTTAATCTGTAGGTGTACGGCTGATTAATCCCTTCTACTGCTGCTCTACTGGGCTAGCACTAGTTGCAGTACTGTCTGGTAAACTGATAGAAATTCATGTTTTAAGAGAATATGCAATGTCTTTACTTTAATACATTTATTGACAACAAGTTCACACAGCTACAACTCTTTTATGAGAAATAATACTCAGCAGACTCCTAAAATACATCTTCCGTCAAACGTTTTACCATCTGTTCTTGTGGAAAAGAAAACTCCCAATCACTGCCGTAACATATTTTTAATGAAATTCATTTGGGGAGAAAATTAAGGTGAAGTTCTGAGTTACACCCACCATCGTATCTCCATCACTGCCACTGTTTTGCTCCCTTGAGGGGAAAACAACTTCAAAGTCAACCATTTAGACAGCAGGGATGAAGATGAGTGTGTGAGGGAGAGGAAACTTTTTCTAAAAGAGTAAAGTAATTATTCACATTTATTAATCTATTCCTATTAAAGTGAGTATTCAACATCTTAGCCTTGGCCAAGATTTAGTATGTAAACCGGCAGTGTTCTTTGTTAAACTTCTGTTGTTACAATCTTCTACATTTTTTTTTCTGCAGTTTTACATTCTTTGCAAGGGGTGAGGCTGCCTGCTGTTTGTAATTAAACTTGTTGTACCCTGTGCTCTCATTTACTAGAGAAAAACATATGACTGAGGATTTTCTGGCAAGAGTTGTGAAAGACGTAAACATTAATTTTCCTCCGAGTGAGATGCAGTCGTGAGTTGTCTTGTCTTGGATTTTCCGACAAAGTTTATTTGAGGAAGAAGATGTGAGAGTATTGACAGGGAGAGAAAACGATACAGATGGTTGATGCGTAGATCATAGATGTATTGCGCCTTTCTTAACATCGCAGAATACTGCTGATACTCATACATGCAGTTACAATTCATCCTTTATATTTATTCTACATAATTTTGTCTGTCTTCAGTTTGAGTTGGTAATTTTGTTGGTAATGTTCATGTTCTAATTATATTTTGCAACTGAGAAAACATAATAGACAAGTACCTTGGTGAATTATTTGAAAGCAGGGAGCTAATGCTCATCAAACCTGTGGAGAGGAGGACGCTAGTGGCTAGTAACACCAACATACAACAGGGAGAAGATTAATTTCATGCTAAAAAGGAACGTTTGTTTGTACAGCACATTTCATACAGAACTGCAAATCAAAGTGCATTAAGTAGGGCATTAAAAGACACTCAACCCTTCGAGACATGCGGCCAACCCTACTGACTTTCAGAGGTTTTAGTGGCTCAGTTTTAAAGCTAAAAGTAAGACACTGGGACCCTGTACAATAAAGTAAGGCATTGTTATGCCCCGTCTAGGGTTGACCGAGACATAACATGAAATATAGATGCCCCGTCTTCCCCAGGGTCCCAATCAGCCACAGGAATGGATTAATTTGGTTTCAGTGATTGGCAATTTATTTTAAATATGTACAAAAGGGAAGTGGAGTTGAACTTAAAATGACTTCAGGGTGAGCTTAGGCCAAAACAAGAAACAAAACAATACTATCTCATGAACATAATCTTTACTAACCTAACCCAGAACAATGAAAAGAAACACAAAGTCTCACCTTCCAAACGAACAAAAATATGAGAAAACAGCAAACAGAACAGGCAGCTCACCCCTACAGGCTCCACGATTAACTAACGTCATGAGAGACAGAACCCTGTGTAGCATGTGGCTGGTTGGTATCTGAGGGAGATTAGGGAATTCCTCCTGCCCTTAGCAGCTCCATCTTTAGTCTTCAAATAGCCCTGCGTCATCAATCATCTTCGAGCCTGGAGCCTTCCACCAACCAGGGTCCAGCACCAGTATAGTTCATTTACATACTCACTCACACCTGCCGCAACTCTCATTCACGCAGACGAACAGCAAAAGCACACATGCGTGGAAGAAGAAGAAGAAGGAGGAGGAGGAGGAGGATGATGATGATGATAATGATAATACCACCACAATTGTAATCAGCCTGGTTATATTGGTCAGGAAGGGGACTGAATACCTTGAGACACAGTGCTAACGACCTGATTTCCTATTAGCCAGTATCTATCTGCTCTTGTATGAATGCATGTCTATGTGTGTGTGTGTGTGTGTGTGTGTGTGTGTGTGTGTGTGTGTGTGTGTGTGTGTGTGTGTGTGTGTGTGTGTGTGTGTGTGTGTGTGTGTGTGTGTGTGTGTGTGTGTTTGTAGCCAATATTATGTGCATTTATTTTTTGCTTACTTGATTGTTCATTTTCTTAAGGATATATCATATTTTCATCAAAGTATACAATGCCATAATCACAATCAAACATACACTACCAAAGCAAATTTCACAACTTATATCATTGATACAGATCTTATTCATATGGGTGTTTAAGCTGGTGCCCCACCCCTGTTGTATCTCAAATTGTTTTCCCCAATTGTTTTCCCCGAGTCCGTTGATAGAAGCAGTCTTTAGGCATTTACCGGTCTTAGTTGATTTTTATTAAGCGTAGTTTACAAGATATCTTGGAGAGCCCAACATCAACCAAAGGTCTCTTTGTTGGATTCTGACTTCCCCCTTTCCGGCACATACACTTATACTATAGGAAGAGGCATTACCTACGTTGTGGCGGGAACATTTGCATAGTATGTTTGTCTCAGTACTTTTCCACTGTCCTCCGTTTGAACCACATCCCCCTTTTGATCTGATAGTGAGTTGCACCCTACTGTGACCCCGACGTGATAAGTTCCTGCATAAGCAATGTGTTCTACAATGCTTACAGTCAGTATGTATTTTGTGCTTCTGTGCTAGGTTATGTTCACAACAATACAACATATATATATCATATCATATTACTTACATATAGGTCGTACCATCAACTACCAATCTTAAGGTGTAGACAAAAGGCTGTGCATGTAAATGAGAGTGATACTGCTTGGCCAAACCAAAAGGTCACAGTAGGAGGTCTGCAACCTGTGGGGTCACATACTGTTGTTCTTTGAGGCATTATCAGATGGCTGTCTGGAGGACTCCAGAGGGTGAAGGAAGACAACCCCCACCTCCACCAACCAACAAATAATACATTAATATACATGACTTTTGGTGGAAGACAACCAATGAGCATACAACATATGAGCCCTCATATGCACTAAGCAGATCTATATTCCACACCCCCCAACCAACTCACATATTGCATCATACTATTAGCTTGAAATATGTCCTTACTGCTATTATTCATGGTTAAGAAAAGTATTTAATTATTTCGTTCTTTTCATGAGTAGTATTATCAATGCTATGGATTGAATTTAGTAATATAGAACACCATAATGTAAATCAAAATTTTCAAAGCTACTCAACGCACCATTCAAGAACATCAGCTCATCATTTTTACAGCAGCTTTCCAGACTGACATGCAAAGTTTCGCTTGAAAAGAGAAACATTGAGGGCTGGAAATGAATTATGAATTAAGACACGGAGGGGTCAGAAGCTTTGAACCTGTTTATTCCAAGTGATGAGTGAACTGAACCATGTAGGATGTAATTAAATGTTGCTGCCTAATGAGGGAGTGTGCTAAGCAAACTGAGTTTAATCCTCAAAGGAAAGAAAAGAAAAGAAAATGATCCTCTGGATTTTGACAACATATTTTTACAATACATTAAAACCACCATCTATCCACAACAGAAGTACTTATTACAAACAGTTGTATGTGAAACATTTGTCTGTGTACTTGATGCATTACATGCACGGAGCCATGATTTCAAACAGGTTTTATGACTTTGCCATGCTCTGTAATTGGACTGAATATTATCACACATTTGAAGGGAATGTTAAGGCCATACAGAAGTCAGAGAGCAGCTTTGTAATATTAGTATACCCAGCGATGTTCTTATAATGTGGACAATGTGTCAAAGTCCAGGAGGGCTGTCAGAGCTGTTAAACAGAGGCTGACAGGTCGCCCGGGCTTCAATACTAATCAGTGTCACTAATCACACTGTGTAAATGAGTAATATTGAATTCTTACTACTTCAGACTAATCAAATTAAATCTATATATATATATTATTGTTGTTAGTCCTTTTTTTAGGTTTCTACATGTCATTTCACCTGCAAGATTAAACAAAGTAAGAAAAACAAATTAAAACAAATATTGAAATGGCAGCGCTTTATACATGAAATTAAAGTTATTTGGATGCAGCAGTAGACATATTGTTCCTCATAACTTTGGAAAGTGGTAGGAAGGGGAAGTCAAGCAACTTGCTTTGGCCATGTGTTATGTTTGTCCCATTTATCACTCACCATAGCTATCAAAAGCTCATTTAAGAAGCAAAAACAAAAAAACAAAAAAATATATATAAATGTTTAAAAATTACATCAAACATTACTGTAAAATAACAATGATTACACTGACTGGATAATTTAGTCGTGTTGTGACAGTTCCAGGTAATCAGACTCCGTCTGTTCAAATATGTTAATACTGTTAGCCAAGATTAGGGTGTTGAGACAGTCCTGATCACTTGCTCGGTGTAACCGTCAGTCCCTGGTTACACCAGATAACATATTGTCAAGCCCACATCACGGATAACGTCTATAAAACATGCAATGTGTATGCCAAAGTAAAAATCACATGGACTTACTTTTGTGACAGCAAACGTTTTAAGTGATGGATAATTTAACTTTTGCCCTGTTTCCACATTACAATGAACACGCTCTTATTATCTGACTCTAAAATACAAATGATCAGAGTGAGCCAATAGTGCTATTTAAATGAATGAACCATCTGCCAAAACCTCTACTGTGTTGAACATAACCTGAAAAGGAGACAAATGATCATGAGCACAGATTATGATGGAAAACACAAGCCTTCATATATCCAATTTAAAACAGTGACAGACTGTTTTGCAACTGATGACTTACAAGTAAACTTTCCTTCCTGCCTTGACACACACACACACACACTGCACAGGTCCTCTCGCATAAGCAGCTTATCTGTTAATGAGCTGCTGCTTCAATTAGCAGCCACTGAGTTAAATTAGAGCTGAATTGTCATTGTCAAGTCGAGTGTCATTATAACAAAATCCAAAAGACATAAACAGCAGGATGTTGTTTATTTTTGGTGACACTGAGGAAACGTCATAACTAATGTAAATTGGGTTTTAACTGGCATCACTGCACATCACAAGATTTTAACCATACCAGAACTATTTCTGCATTGTGACAGAAGTCACACCCGCAAACGTGCCTGTAATTCTCATGAACCCTGGAGAGATATAATTTCTCCACCTCAGCGATGTTTCCACATTGAGCCTGAGACAGACTGGATCCTCAGTTTGACACTGCCTGCTTTCACATTGACAGGTTCGGTAGAAACAGCTCAGTGTCACACTTCCCTTGTCTAAACCTTGTCCTCAGCTTCTCTTAGATGTGGATGGATGACTGATCACCTGCCAACTTTCAGTGGAGCACTAGTTTGTGAATACTCTTACAGTATATGATAAATATAATGGTACACCTTGTTTGAATCCTATATTTTCATGACAAGGGAATGGCAGCACTTTAACAACAATAGGCATAAGACAGGGAGTACTGAATGTCACCTACACTGTCTTTAGGCTTACTGTAATATTTTGAAGGAATGGATCAGCGGCCATATGCCCTTGGGCTGCAGTATTAAACATATTGGTGAGGATGTAAACACTTTAATGTCCTGACTCTACTCGGATAGAGGAATGATCTGCTGATGAGAAACAAGCAGAGAAACGAGAGCATCAGTGTGAGAGGAATAATATATATATATAAATATATATATATATATATTTGGGTTTGTTTCTCCTTTCTTTCTTTACTGACTACTTTTGTAATTAAATGTCAGCAGTAAATAATGGTGCTCTCCAGTCTGTAAGTACATCGGCTCTAAAAGGATTTGTGAATGTTTGGTAATGGAATGGTAACATCGTGATTGATCAGCTGCTCTGTTGGACTCTGTTTTTATGTTTTTTTGTGTGTATCTTTTTAATTGTAGAGTTTGTCATTGACCCTATGCAGTGTGGTCCCTGCTCGTTTTTTTTTATGTTTTTTTTATGTATTGGTCTGTCATAGAAACATGATAATTATCTGGTTAGAACACAGCTGTCCCACTGCTAAGCAGACCACACCAGTTATGATTCCTCCTCCCACTGTTTTGACTGAAGGAAGTTCAAACGTTTGCACTCCCTGCTAACATTTCTCATTTATTTCACAGTCTGAACTTACTCCCATCTCTCTCTGGTCTCTTGTATTTTCACTGTTACATTTGTTATGCCCCTAATTCCCTCCTCAGAAATTTAAAGCTTTGTCTACTTTATTTTCTCAAATCTGCTTAGCTTGGAATGGTTCCTCTATTAAATCTGTGTAATAACATGCTGAACTATTTTTTTTTCTTTTATAGAAGAAACAGAGGTAAGCTCAAGTCAGCTGAGAGCCAGCCATAGAAAGAAGCTTCTTAGCACCATGCAACATATTTCACCGTGCATCAGGGTAACATTGATTCCCCTTTTTTTTTTTTTTTGTTAAAGGACTCCTCCAATTAAACAGGACAAATTCATCTTTGTAGTTTTAATTAGTGATTTGTTTGCTTCTTGAGTTCACAGTGAGACACACAGAGACAGGAAGATAGCAAGGGGAAGACTTGTTGCCAGTAAACTCTGTTTCCTTAAGCTGGTTACATCTCCTCATCTCCTTAATGAATCTCACAATCCCATAGCAATAATGAGATACTTTGACAGCTGTGTTGAACTGAAAGGGGACATGTGTTACCCCTGTTTAGATGCGGTTGAGCCTTCAGCCATGGTAAAAAAAAAAAAAAAAAAAAAAAGCATCTGTCGTTTGAGGAATATAATTAAGCCCCTGTTATACTTGTGCATTTTCTCTGAATGTCCACTATTAACATGCCAACAGTTATTTACAGTTTTTTGTCACACCAATACAAAACCAGTGCAGTGTCTGTTCAAAATGGACTTCAGGAAAGTAGAGCCCCATAATTGCACTGCAGGAGCGCATTTCACCAACACACCCCATGTTGCGCTGGTCCACCTGTTTCAGCGCAGCTGGGTTGCTGTTGAGCCGTGGAAATAGCAACTCGGTCAAGCGCAGAAAAAAGACCCTTGCACTGTAACAAAATGCTACTGGATCTGCGCTTACACTAATTTGGGCTGATACGAAAACTGGAGCGACGAGAGCATTGCAAACCCAAAAGGCGAAGACACGTACGAAAGAAACATCTGCATTGTCTTTCATTTGCACTGATGGGAACAGTTGCTGTGCATTTCCTGCGTAAATACACAAATCCTGTTGAGCTGATCAGCGCTACACCATGTCCCCAACAGCAGACCAGCATATCCATTATTATTTGACAACACACACAAACACACACACACACACACACACACACACACACACACACACACACACACACACACACACACACACACACACACACACACACACACACACACACACACACACACAATTATTCAATTACATAATTCCAGTTACAGTATATGTTGCTAATTATGACTGATGAGACCCGGAAATTGCCAATCAGTCAATATCCAGTCATTTAATCAACGAGCTTGGTCACCAAAGTGCATGCTGACTCTATTATTACAAATTCATGTATTGCATGATTACTGAAAAACAAGCTCAGAGAGCGGAAGGATCCAGCTGAGACACTTTGTTCTGTACACCACTAATGCTTCCATGGAATATTTAATAGCAGCTATATTGAACTACACCCTTTTTTTTTAACAATTGATCAAGGCGAACTGGTAGCAGAGAAACAGCATCATGTCCCATCTGGGAAGACCGCAGAATTCCTCAAGAGGAGATGGATATGTTTCAGTATTATGTAAATACCTGGTGATTTGGAATATGCATCGAGGAAGAGGGCATTTGTAATGAAGATTGTAGTTCTTGTATTCACACTAGGAACTGTCCTGATTACCGCTGCTCCGTGATGTATGTTGTACAGCTGCAATGGGCATTTGGTCTATCTGATAACAGTTATCGTTTAAAAAGAAGGGAACATTTTGAACACCGTAAATGTATTATTGAGGAATATTATGTAAATGTTAATCCTCAGACAGCATGTGATAGTAATTTAACTTGGAGCACATTTTCAATACCTAATTTTAATCAGTGTAATTTAATACACTGGAATTTAATACCCATCGATCATGTTTTCTAACCAAAGTCTCATCTTTTACTTTCTGAGATGATTTTAACTTTGTTTAAATGTAAAACGTCTTTTAGATTAGAATAAAATAAAACTGGAAATGGGAGTGTTAAACAATAGCTTAATGTCAAACCTCACAAAATATTAGTTTAAAAGGAATCTTGGAGAGTGAAGTCAAATTAATGGCAACCCCTTTCACTCTTTATTTAAACTGTCCTGTGCTCAAATCATTCAGAGATGAGAGAGGACCTACCCAATCCTCGACAATTTACACCTTATAGACAAAGTGTGAATGACTGCAATCATTATGGGTGATGTGTTGTGAAGATTCAGCCATGTTGCTGTTTCTGTCATGTTCATAGATCCAGAATGAACTATCAAAGTCATAATGTTTTAGACTTGAAATAACAGAGGCTTAATGGGTCAGCAATATTGTTATCATAGGACAACATACTATATATAGGCTGATCTGCATTTCTGATCCCATATCACACAGAAACATACACCCAACACTTTTCCACCAGTGATAAAATGTCACACGAGCATATACCCAACACTGAACAGCTACCCTTGAATCTGACATTAATTAGCTCTTAGTTGACCTGTTGAAAGACATTTAAAACATTAAGCCAGAGTTCCAGTGCCATCACTTATTTCACACAGCACATGCACACAAGTGAGCAAAATTACTTAAAGGCAGACAGAGGCTTTTTCACTCTGATCAGTTGCATCAGGTAGGGAGGCCTCAGCAGTTCGAAATCATGTCAATACATATCAATCATCAAGTTATGTATTGCCGGGATCCTTAGAAATGTGCATCAAGTTAAGTTGTGATGTGTGTTATAATTCCCAGCACAGAATGGGAGGATACAGTATGGGCAGGGAGAGCTGACCAGGAAACAAGAACTACTGTAGATAATGAAAGGATGAGAAGTTGATGTTGATGGGAAAAGCCAGCAGAGAACAGAGCAAAGACGACATGGAGAATGCATTATGGAAGATGAGGGCAGCG
The DNA here is from genome assembly GCF_029030835.1 of Brachyistius frenatus. Classification (NCBI taxonomy): domain Eukaryota; kingdom Metazoa; phylum Chordata; class Actinopteri; family Embiotocidae; genus Brachyistius; species Brachyistius frenatus. The sequence continues at coordinate 3,583,526 of NW_027210600.1, forward strand.
AGAGATTAGCTCCTCTGTGGGATGTTACAGCCCACGCAGTGAACCGATTTCCATCTGAAAAGAAGCATTATTCAGAACAATGGCCCCTGCTTTTTTTTTTTTTTTTTTTTTTTTTTTTTTTATAAATACATACATGTATAAATAGTCCAGTCTTTAATATTGATAGAAGAGCATTGACCAGCCCCTGGGAGCTTCAGATGACACCAGATTGCATTGTTTCTGTGATCTAATGCTGAACAGGCCCACTATTACATCATCAGCTGTTCACAGCTTGCTCATCAGGAGTCATTTGTTGCACCTCTGATGTTCTCCCTCACCTGGTGGCAGTCAGCCGGACTGGGAGACTTTATAGAGATGATGTTTATGTTCTCAGTTTCTCACCTTTAGTTGTTTGTCTGATTTGCTGTGTCTGTTGTGGATTGTGTGTGTGAAGTGGTGAAGATTATTTTTCTTTTTTCCCTTTATTGCAACAATGTGGAAGTTTGCTACCTTCAGAAGGCCTCAAATCCATATTTGTTCCCCTTCCCATGACCCAACTTTGATAGTGTCGGCTTCAATTCACTTATTTTTGTTGTTCTATTAGTTTGATTGACTTGGTGGGCAGCTGTGGGGACTTGTACTCCCATAGCCTCCTTCCCAGTGCCCAAGGGGCCATACTTTATTGCTTTGTCACGTGCAGTTCTTCTTGTTAGTTTTCCAAATAGCAGGCTCTGTTTTTCAGGTTTTATGTTTTTAGAAACACAGCATGTAAAACAATATCTGCTATCTCGTCTCGTTTGTCATTTCATATTTGGGAGAAAATAAACAATTCCATTAATACCTATGTTAATCCCAAAAGACAACCACCACATAAACTGAAATGAAAATGTTTGTACTTTAACCAACTGTACAGCTAAAATGCTGTGCAGCTGAAAGCCGAGCACTGTTAGTTTGTAGCAGGTTTATTATATATAATATTCTATTCTATCATGTTTATATATGATAAGTAAAGGAGGGAGAAATGATGCAGATAATTGCACAAAGCTGAGAAAAGAGAAAGTGAACGTGATAATAAAGTAGGGAACCAATCTGTGATTGGTCTGCCCTGCAGGGTGGTTGAGCGAACGCTCATGCGAGCAGCGTGTCCAGACTATGATGAAGAACATTGAAGCTGTGACTGGTAGTCCAGTGGATGTAGGCTAGGTGAATGTTGGTCTTATGTTCTAAATTTGAGGGTACTAATGTCCATTAATGTTGAGGCAAAATTTTAGGTGTTTTTATGCTCCTGCATTATAATTGATTGGGAAGGGAACACCTAGGTAAATAAGTGTTACTGACCCTCACCTGCCCTCAAGCATTACATATTTTATCTACTCCTTAGTTAACAATTGGGAATATGTCTGTCTTGTATTTTACATATTGACATGTAAGTTTTGTTTGACTGAGTCATACCTTTGGTACAGTAGCTTTTGTTTCAGATGGATGTGGAGAGGTACAGCTGTGGAGGCTGGCATCTTTGTGACCAACAGCTGGTGCCATGTTTACTGTGATTCAACCAAACCAATCTGCTGCACTTTTATTTGAACAGCACAGGAGTGGATGCCTCACTCTGATCTGAGGGAGCTCTCAGGTATTTACTATAGTTGTTCATATTTTTTATGATACTTACTGCTCATTTAATGTCTGACCATTTTGTTTGCAGCTGGAACACTTGCCAGTTTATAGCATGTAGTGGTTATGTTTGGTCAGCACAAGCTGGGAAGACTTGGGTGTTTTTTGAGCAGTCTGAAGCTATGCCATTGGCAATTGTGGGGTATATTTGGTTTGCGTTTGTACAAATGTATCTGTGCTATCTTGGACTGGTTTTGGATTATAAACAACAAACATGAAGCTCCAGAAACAGACAAATATGAGTTAAAAAAAAAAGAAAAAGAAAAAAGTCTTACAACTACTACAAAGTAAAATGTAAGGACTGATCAGAGATTGGGGCAGTAGCTAGCTAATGTTGAAACAATAACAATAAGAACCATCTTCATCAGCCAGTCACTACATTATCTGTTTGTTTCTTTTTGTATAGATGTGGTATAATTACACTCCTAAAACAATTAAGTCTGCAGTGAGTATCTTCCTTAATGTTAGGCTCTGACTAACATTAACACCACAGCCCTGCAGGTAAATGTTTTATTTCCTGCGGAGGGTATTGGCTTCACCCACCAGTAAAGGGAGGTGTAAGCACAGCATTTTCTGAAGATGCAAACAGTATGAGCGACATCATGAGGGGATCCCATATTTGGCAGAGCATGAACTGGATCTCTTAGATGTGTGTGAATTATTTTCACTTTAATGCACAGCTTTAACACAATGATCTCTAAGATGTATAATTCGATATATGTATGTTAAGCTACTACCTATTGAGCCTGTAGCCCACTGATGAAAGACTTTACATTTGCAGTAGTGCAAACTGAACGAGCTGGATGTTGTGGTGACGTTCCCGGGGGAAATCACAAGCACTACACAGTTACTAACATGTTTTCAATTACCCAGCAGCGCTTGTGTAGCAGAGAGGACAGGTAAAGTCAGACCAACAGGCTCACTCTTAAAACTCATTTCAAGTCACATATAACTCACTTGAAGTCACACTCGTGACACTCTTTGGATATCTGTAAGTTAAGACCAAAACGGCCGCTGCATTATAACTAATCACCATAGGTATCTGCCTAAGACAGCAAAATGGAGCTCTTTAAGATTGCAACTTCATGGAGCTGTTGTTTCACTTTGCAATGGGAAAATTACACTTCAATGATCTAGTCAGTTATGGTCAGGGAATTCAAAAAGTAAAGTAAAATACATATTTATGTATGAAATGATATGTCTGTGTTGATTTATCAAAGTCAAACAATCAAACACAACAACTCCACTATGTCCTTAAAAAGTTACTATATTCTATAGCTTCTTTGAAGCAGTCAAAATGGAACATTATAAGATCATTAAGTATCAACAAAATGTTTTTATTTTATCTGATTGCAATACATTGTGGCTGTAAACTGTTGAGGTTGAAAAGAGATTTCACTTTACTGCTGACTCTACTCTAATGTAGTTTCTCATGAGACCCACAATGATTTAATTGATTTGCTACCAAGGGCACTCAGTAGTGCCTTCAGACATATTGACCACTTCAAAAGCCAAGGTGGCTTGGAGATCAGAAACCTGGATTCATCTTTATAGATATTTCTGGCTGAAACATTAACAATAGAAATTGAGGGATTGAACCTGCTGTTTCATGATGACCGTTTCACTTGCGTAGGTCTGTTGGCAGTGCATTTCTATTGGTGTGTTGGATCAAGATTTGTGAGGTATCGACATCATTCAAGTTCCATTTCCCCAGTGGTGTTCGTTTGGCAGAGATTGTTTCATGACAAACCATCTGTATCTCATATGCTGTCTCTATATTATTTACATCGCTGTGTAATTAAAGAACGCATCACTGCCAAATTTCTGAGAGAGAGAGACATTTACCAGCAATGCTTAAAATGCAATGGTACAATGCAGTTTAGTAATTATTCTTGTGAATTAAGACCGTGCATTTGCCTTTGTCACCTTGACTGAGCTCATCTCAAGTCTCTTTTGTGGATAATTCACCCTTCTTTTTCACTCCATTAGTGTTCATCATCTGCTGACTATCATTGTAATCACACAGGCACAATGGTCCACTATTCTACCTTCTCAATAATCATCCAGCAAGGCTTTAAGAGCCCTTATTAAAGTCAGTTTAGTGAAGAAAAGACATTAATTCAAAACCAAAAACGTTTTATTTATTGTTTTATGATAAGGAATTTAAAAAGTTTGATTTTAAGTTTAGTGGGATCAACATCAGCTAAACCACAACATCAGCTCCTCTTACTGGGATCCACAGTTCTGTATCTCCACATTTCTAATTGGAAAAATAAAGATAAATGAGGAAGCCATCCATTTCTCTGCTTTGTGCCTGTGTTTTCTTCTGTGCTTATGAATCAGACTGAGGCGTCATCAGTCAGTGTTACCTTGTGAAAGTACTAATAAGCTTATGGTTTATCATTATTCATATGCTAATGATCTATTCATAATCATATGCTTTCATCTGTTAGCAATAATTTACTCTCAGAAACCAGGTATGTATGTAGTTTTAAGACCACATGAATGTGATTCAGTGTGAGCCCAATTTAACTTGTGTGTGAATGTACAAACATGAATTTAAGTAAAAAGTTAGGGGCTCGGGTTGGAAAACAAGGCAGTGCATGCTCCCTCTGCAAGGGTTGTAGTTTGCTTACTGGATAATTTCAGTGTTAAACATATGATCAGAGTCTCTACATGGTGAGATTAGGCAATGTAATCCAATGTAATGAAGATTTTTGGTTACTGTACACTTTTTGTTTTTTCTCTAAATTATGACTGCTAAGCAGTATTTTGTTTAGTGAATCTCAAGGTGGGAGGTAATTATTTTATCCTCACGTGTTCATTTGTGCAATTAAAAAAACGTCCACGTTGCCCATGTGTCAAAGCCCTCCATAATGCGTGTTCATTCCCCAGATTCCACATGTCCCAGCTTCCTCCTTCATTTTGTCCACCTTGTAATGCAGCCAGACAACCATCTGTTCACTCACCCAACTGAATTCAAAACCTTTGACCCTGTGAGACGTTTCTGGCTGTTGCATATTTCATCGACCAGATTTTGGCTGATGGGAAGTCAACAAACACAGCCCAGCACTGGGGGAAAGTAGCATCGGTGTTTTAGAGATTATTATGCGTTTCCACCGCTGAGGCGAAAAACAAAGTGATATTTAGTCATATGTTTGAGTTTGTACATCCCCGGAGGATAAAAGTGTCCTTGTCTTCCTCTCCCCCTGGCTGCTGCTTTAAACAGGTGAAGTGCTGTAAAGGCTTTGCTCCACTGAGTCTGACATATTTTGGCTGCCAAGGATTCAGCTTCACAGAAACAGGTGAGGATTTGTAGGGTGGTCCAGTTTTATTTCAAATACAGAGTGAAACCCCCAAAAATGTTGTATCTGTTGAAAAGTGTCAATTACCTGCTCCTGTTGTTGTGGTCAAGGTGAATTTTTTTTAATATTTTTTGTTCTCAGACTTGCCATTTTTGATCCTTTATAATGCTCCATCCAATAGTTTACCATAATATTAATGGCACTTGTAAGTACACAATTATAATTATGGTCAAAATATTAGTCTTTTTATTGAAGGAAAGGGCAGGTGGAGAATGACCATCAGCAGAGTTTTGTCAGTCTTCAGCCATTCTACAGACTGAAGCACTTACAATAGTGTTTGGTAACTTCTGAGTGCAGGTGGTCCACTTAACGTAAGGTTGGAGGTTGACTCCTCGGTTTCTCCTGTCTACATGCTGAGGTGTCACTGGGCAAGCAACCGACCATAAGTTGGTCCTGAATCCAAGCAAGAGCCTTGAATGGCCGATTTGCCATCGTTGGACAAAATCATTATCATGTGTGTGAGAGAATGGGAAACATTGTAAAACACTTTGAGACTGCAAATGTAAAAAGGCACTATATACAAATGCAGACCATTTAGCATTGTTTGATTTAAAACATTTAAAAAAAAAAAAAAAAAAAGTATGTTCCTTTAGCTGATTATTGGGTGACCTACTCCAACGTATATTACTATGGTTTCTAAACAGGAGTAATTTCATGGATTTAAGTCAATGAACATTTGAGGGGAATTGTTCTGCCGATATCTTGTTTGCTGCTCTGGCAGTGTCTTTGGGATGACTTTGTGGTTTCTACCATTAAATATTTGAATCTTGAAAAAGCAAAACCTGACAGTCAACCCATGATGTTGGCTTTTCTAATTTTAAATCAATCCACTTTTTTCAACTTCCACACCTGCAGTATTGTGTGAATTCAGCACTGACCACACAGCTGCCATCCTCCCAGCCTCAGAAGCTCTGTGAGGCCCATCCAGATTTTTTCACCTCATTTCTCCCCAAAGTTTTCAGTGTCTGTGGCTCTCTGAGTCTTAGTGTCACTGTGACACTCACAATATAGAAGTCATAAACTGTGCACTCACTGTAAAAGTCACTGGATACTTATAACAAAGTTATAAATGGCCGCTGGAAAACACGTTTCCAACTTCTGCACATCCTCTGGGGAATCTGGCAGTTCGATGATTTCTCATTCAACCCGTGGCTTCTTTTTTCAGTCCTGTTATCTCATCCAGTGTATCTTCTTTTATGTACTGTCTTTCCTTCTCTTAATGAGATGAAACTCAAACATGGAATGCAAATCCCCCCCCACTGTCCAAAACTAGGACAATTAAAATGCTCACACAAAGAAAACAATGTAACACCTGACCTGCAGCTTGTAGTTAGAAATCATTTGATCACTGATGTCTCTAATGAAACTGTGGCTGTCTCAGTTTGTTTGTTCTTTCTTTTTTCTCTGTGGGTTTAGTTTAAGTTCAATGTTGCGTCATTCATATTGCTTGGCATTTTTGTGTTTTAATTTAAAAGTAAAGAAAATAATTTCACTTCTATTCCACTTCTTATTTGGACAACATTATGAAGGGGTATTCAGATCAGATTGCATTTTTTGAGTCTGGAACTTGTCAGTGTACAATTACTAAGAATAAAACACCACACAAAAACAAAAAGCACACTTACACATTTGTTGCAAATATATCCTTTCCCCCACAAGAAAACCATCTCTAAAAAATGCCACTCATTCTTCCTGCCGTGTTTTAAAAACAAAAGTTGTACACCCCCCTCTGCAGATATTAGCTAATTTCCACATGAAGCGAGCTGTTATTTGTTATTTGTCTTCTTTCATCTGTGGGGTGTCTCGATATGTGGTGAGAGTGGACCCAAATGCAGCACGGACAACAGTTGGATTATCGGTAAGAAGATTTATTTCCAAACAACAGGTTATCCGGTAGGTTGACTGTATGGTTCCCTTGGAATAATACAGCACGTCGGGGACGGTCGACTGTGTGGCGCCCGTGGTCCGACACAGGACAGCAACAGGGTCACAGACAGGCAGGCAGGCACGCTGGTAGGAACTGCAGCAGGCTGAAGACAAACAGGAGGGCCAGGACCGGGATTGCAAACTTGATTTACGGAACCGCAGCGTAGAACCAGGTGAGGTTATAGTACGGACTGCTGACGCAGGTGGAGTGCAGGACCAGGGTTCATATACTGCCAGGTGGTGATGACTGGAATGAGAGACAGCTGTGCCGACCTGATCAGGTGATAGTGGGAGGTGTCTGGAGGCGGGCAGGGGGGTGAGTCCACACCCTCCAGACACAGATCAAAACAAGAACAAATGACAGACCATAACAAACAGGGGAGAGAGACACGAGGGAGAGGAGATAGGGGAGAACAAAGGGACAGACAGGGATCCTGACACGGGGAGCTTCACTTTGATATATAACTTATGCTGAAACACAATATTTATATGTTACATCTTTAAATTATAAGCAAAAAAAACAACAAAAAAAACAAAACTATAGTACTGACTAACTGTGCTACACATGAGTATCAGCAGGTATTAAATGTGTGTTTACTTTAGGAGAAGAATGATGATGTGTTTCCGCATTCAGTCTCTTTCCAGGTGGATCATAGTCAACTCTCTGGAAGCCAGCGGATTAAGAGCTTTGTTTTGTTTCATTCTGTAGGTGTTGCAGTGTGTGTGGACATGTTTGTGTGTTAATGAAACAGAAACAGAAGGTGGTGGACCTGTGCATCAGTATTACGGCATTATAATTAAGTAGTCCAGCTGTCCCATTGTGTTCAGTATTGACATGGATTAAGGTTGGGAGAGTCACAAACTCATATTCTTTATGGTTATATTAGTTATGTGTATTTGTACACATTACTATTAATATAAATAAAGCATTTTAGAAATATGAGTAAAACATTGTTTTTGGAAATAAGGCTTTGAAATGTCTCATAACATATGGCTTTTTAGCACACTATAAAAACACAAAACGTGTATTTTTCCAATGATTTGATGCATATTTTTTTCGTCGCCTGCAGTTCATGTTTTTGTTCGGCAGTGATGGTCCCTTGCATTAGGCATGTCTCACTTTGTGTCAGCTGTGTCCCATGGCTACATCTCAGTTTATTAATCCTCACGGGGGATTTATTGAATTCAGATGGAGTTGAGAAGCAGCTTTGGTTCGTCTATACTGGCTCAGCTTTTCCATACAGATCAGCAAGTTTCAGAACTCTTTAGCTTTCAGGAAGTATTTTAAGGTTCAGCAAAATGCAAAGTGATGGGATTGAAGGGTTTGAGTTTGTGAAAGAGATTATAGTATATCGTTGTACAGCATGTATGACAGAGCAGAAGAAACTATTTTTTTCAGTCACATACACACATCAGCAATAACGTCTATGATAAATTCAAAGTCAAGTCACTGAGACATCTGCTGTGACTGTTTTCATCATTATTGGCCAAGAAGTAGTTATTACACATCTGTCCCAAATACATGGGCTCCTAGGAGCCTACTAACCCAGTTCAGGAGGCCGTTATCAACCACATACATTATTGCTGGAGAGTACGAGACAGGCGTAATGGAGCTCAACAATAATAAAATGGCATTTATGTTGTCACGCAGTTGAATTTTGGTAAAGCTTAGGCACCAAAACTGCTCAGTTAGGTTTAAAAAAATAAAGAATTAGAAAGATTAGTATATTTTAAATAACATTACGTATGTTAACTTGCGTACACAAATGGGATGCAAACAGCAGTCTCATGGGTGAACATTCTTTGTTTGAATCATAAACGTGGACGCAGATTTTGGGTCAGGCAAGTGAGGTCAACGCTAATGTGTCATAAAGTGCAATGTCACCAAGTGTCGCTCGGGGTTGGCTTCATAGACTCCCATTCAACCTTTCTCATGAAATACAAAGTCTTTTTTTCCCCCCAGAAGTAATAGTAATAGTGGTGTCATTCTATAAAGTCACCACTTCTTGTTAGTTTTCTGGCAATCCTTCTGAAAATAATCCCATCATAAATCAGATATCAGGCCTCTAAAAGCAGTATATTTAGGAGTGTGTCTGTTTGATTGACATGTCTGTGATGCAGTCAGGTTCCTGGTACACGTGGGCAGGCGTACTATCCTCGTGTTTTCAGTCAGATTGATTCAGATCCACGGCTCTCTCCTCCGCAACTGATCCAAATATGGTCACTTCTGGCAAGAAAATTAAAATGGCTAAAATGCCAAACTGGAGGCTTCAGAACAACAGTTCATAAATCAATAGGTGACGTCATGGTTGACTACTTGGTTTGAATCAACGAGCAACTTCCAATCTGCCTTTTTTTCACCCTTTAAAAAATGTCTAACCCCCTTTGCAGTTCATACCTACTAGAGCCAACAGAGGTCGCATCAGTAGGCCCCTAACAGCCCATGTTTGTGCGAATATGAGACAATATCCACCTGTTTTAGTCTTATAACAGTCAGACTTTAAATGTCTTCCACCAATATTCCAACGTGTGATTTTTTTGAAGTGCAGTTGCCATTTTGATATTTTGAACATGCTGATTTTTGTAAAAATGTATTCCGTGGTGATGACTCTTGAACCAAATGTTAACATTTCTATCACAGTAGTTGCCTTTCCAGACATAATCACAGGACATGGAGACACAAATAAGGAGACATTCTGTAAACCTCAGGCCACAGTCTTTAATTTTCTTTATTTTTTGTTCCCCTATTTGTCCCCCTTTAGCAAATATGTTACCTTACCAAACCTATCACAGGTTGGTTGGTGACAGTGTGTGAATAGACAGACAACAAAGGAGATATACAGGAAGCAAGATTATCCTTAAATCCTCCTCCTGAAATATGCAGACGCCAATAGAAACATAAAACAGCTATACATACTTGTTGTATGCCAGAGGTTGTGGGAAATTTAAATTATCAGCTCATAGCTGTCGCAGTGGTGCAGTGGTTAGCATTGTCGCCTCACAGCAAAAAGGCTCCGGGTTCAAATCCGGTCCCCCCCCCCCCCCCCCAACATCCAAAAACATGCACCTCCCCTTGCCCACACGCCCAAGTGTCCCTAAGCAAGACACTGAACCCTAAATCGCTCCCAATGGTGTACCGTATGTTGTAAGTCACTTTGGATAAAAGCATCAGCTAAATGTAATGTAATAGCTGAAGCTCATGAATAAATATATGGATGAGATCAATGTGGTTGTAATGACATAATGGATAGTGTTGGAGCAAATTCTATTTACAGCAATGTATTTTACCCTCCAAGCAAAGAACCATTTTGAATATTAGGCCTTTATTTCCTCTTATCCATTGAAATACAATGACTGTGACAAATCAAAGACCTTTAAATGAGCCAGACACAATTCTTCACAATTAGCAGAGGCAGTTTTAGATAAAAGTTTGTAATTAACTTGGCAAATGAGTCACAGAGATCAGCACAATCCCCTCCTGTAGGTATTGCAGTCTCTAATGCACAGATGCAGAGGTTTTCACTGGGATCCCTCCATGAGGCAAAATTCAACGCCGGTCCTCCTCTTCAGAATCAGGTATGGATTACTCAGATTAACAAATGTACTTAGATACATTGCATGTGATGCCCAGACAAACTCGCTTCCTGGTGAAAATGTATTTCTTTTGTGCAGTCAGATACAGATACAATACCAGTTGTGTGGAACAATACTGAAGGCATCAAAACCAATGCAATGTCTTAACTAATTTCATGAGGCTGTCACCGAGAAGATATTCCGTTAACAGGGCAAAGGTTCATTATTGTACCGTAACGTATTGCCTTCTTAATGTGTTTAAAACCTGCAGTTGTTTTATGTTGAGAGTGTTTGTATACAGAAAATAGCCCTGTTTAACTAATGGAGTAACCCTTTTAGCAAGAAACACTCAAATAAGTGAAGAGAAACAACAAACCACCATTGCTTTAAATGCAGCAGGTGCACATATGGAGGAAGTAGAATAAGGGTGGCTTAAACATTCACATTAATGGAAGTGAGTGGATTTATAGAAAAAAAATGATCTGGGTTTGAATAAACCGTTGTTAGGGTAATACAAATGTTTTGCAAGGAGTGTCAGGAGTTCTCCTGCCCCGTTGCAAAGCGATGCTATTTTCTTTGCCTTCTGCCACTGAGACTAATCACAAAAACCCTGTTGACATGTTCTTACACCATAGCATCCGCCGTAGCCTGATCTGCCGATTGAGCATTCATTCAGCCAGTGAGAATGTATAACCAGATGCCAAATTTCAAACTAGGAAAAAGGAGAAAAATGTGAAACTGTGAGATTTACCTGGTGGTGATAGGGTTGCAAAAATGTTTAAACTGCCTTTCATGAGAAATGAGATGTTACCAACCTCATAAATCATCAGCTAATCCCACTTTAGTGCTTCCCAGAGTTCAAGTAGTCAACACTGTTGGGAGCAGACTTTGAGAGTCAAGCCGAGAGAGTCAAACTTAAGCACAAAATCTACCACTGATGGGGACCAATAAGAGGAAAATAACTGTTTTGGAAAAGAAACACATGGAATTGACATGAGGGTAGAAATCTTAGGTTTGATGAGTCCAAATTAAAATGCGCAAAGATGCTATCGAAGTTGTCTACGTTGTAGACTCTTAAAATAACAGATGTCTGCTTTGTTTACACTTGTTTTGCTCACTACACAAATCTAAATATATAATTTAATAGATTGGATCCCTTCAGTGTTGTTTTACAGAGTAAAAAGATTAAATATTTTTTTTTTTTTTAAAAACAACCTTTGACAGAAAATGCTTTAAAAAATGAAATGGTGGTGTAAACATATCAGTTACACCTGCAAAAATAGCAAATAGCCAAATTATACTATTAAACTACTTTGATATTTTGTAGTAGAATTGAAGTGTGGAAAAAAAAAAGAAGCTTTTACAACTGGAGGAAGTGCATGGTGTAAGTTGTCACCATGCACTTCAACTTCACTTTATTCTATTCACATTCACTCGTAAAACTGTGGCAGGATCTCCTCTCTGAAAACACTCTCCTCTCTAATGAACGTGGAATACAAACCTCCACGACAGAATTGTCACAGAGTCTAAAGTACTATTTTCTGGCTGTTTTAAGTGTTCATGCATTCAGACTTGCAGTTCTACACATATTTGACAGTGTTTGGAAATATTAGAAAATGTGGCACAGCTAGACTATGGTTGGGGTATAATACAGAAAAAGATCAATGTTACAAGAGGGAGAGAAAACAAGTGATATTTATTTCTGTTTTTGATGGAGTTCAATTTCGATTAAATTCCACTTTACTGCAGGGAGAATTCTGAAGAGCTAAATCATTTCTTCAAGTACAACCTGCACTGATAAACTATTCATAAGGAAAACTGAGAAATCCTCCACCTCATGCCCCATGGGTGCAGAACTGCATCTCATTAATACACTTCTCAAACACCTACATTTGCACTCATGTGCCAACTTCAACTTAATGAATATAGAACTTAGAGAATATCATAAGTAGGTTTGTCGAGTGCAAATATATATGTTATTGTCTAGTAGGAGAAAACAGCTTTGAGCAGTGAGGTTAGTTTGTAGCTCTTTTATCAGTCTGTGGAGTGTTGTGGGAATATGTTGCTATGTTGGTTTATTAGCTGGATATATAAGATGAAGCATGTTTTTTTTTTCTTCATTGAAATGGAAAGTGAAGTGTAACTAATGAGCTGTTAAATTATTTCTGCCTACACTTGTTTCAACTTTGAAAGCTGAAGGCTTCATGTATATGCTGCAGGGAAAATAATTAAAGTGGAAAGTTGTGAAGTTACACAGTTGCTGCTGAGGAATAATAATGTAGCAGAAGTTGTAAAGCGTTTTGAAATTCATGGGTCTGGAATATCGGATCAATTCTGCTGTTTTCTGTTTTCTTTGAGTTGGTCCCTCCTAATTCACCCCCTTCTCAAAGCTACTCCCCTCCCGGTAAAATGCTGCATTAAGTTGAATGAAAATAGTCAGTGAGTGCTTTGAACACGAAAGGGACAAATGTTTTCTCGGGGCTCGCTTATCTCTTACACTCTGGGAAATTGGTTTTCTCCATCTACAGGTGTTATTTGTCTGTGACTAGCAATAGGTTCTGTCCCGATCGTGCCATTCACTTCCACTTTTAATGAGAAATTTAGAGACAATCAATGAGTATGCATGGAGAAAGGAAAAGAAAAACACAAAGAGATTCGGGGTAGAACTTTAGATTCCTGTTTCCAAAGTATTACAGGGCTTTTCTGTAACAAATCCTTGACTCCGCCTAAGAGAATTTGCATTTAAATATATGAGTGTACAGTACAGTACTGTGAAGATAAAGTGTCTGAGACACGGGATATTTTGGTCTGTCATCACATCGGCTTTATTTATGAATTGATAAATAAAACGTATTAAGGGATCAGTGAATAATCAACAAATATTAGTTGCTTTCTTTGTGTTCTTTAGTCATGTTTGACTGTTTACAGTTTATCAGCATTTGTCACTGTCATGTCATGTTTTCGTGAACATTACAATGTCAACGGGTCTTCTGTGATATTATTGTGGATGCAGTGTCAGCGTATAAACTGGTGCAGTTTTCATGGTCCGGATTGATGCAAACCCCGTTCCTTCAAGCAAACATTAGGGATTTCTTCTGCACCGTGTTGTGCACATATCACCACATGCTAATCCACTTCTTTCCCATAAACACACACACACAAAGGTTTACACACAATCTGAACGAGACCGACATTTATTTGACAGTTGTTAGACCTGTGATACTGCATGATATGGGAACACAAAATACACAAATGTTTCTTACTGTCAAGAACCAGCAAATATATTTTTTATTTGGGGGTGGGTAACATTTGCATATTTCCCAAGTTAGCAGTTATGGCTTTCAATAAACCAAAAATAATTTCGGGCTTCACCCTTTCTTTAATTCAAGCTTCATTTTACGTGTAATTGAAGCCCACAGCAGTGAAAATCCTTCTTAATTGGAAGGAGTCAAAGTCTAATTAGCTGAAAGAGCAAAGGTGTGTGTTTTGGTGTGTATGTGTGCAAGTTGTGCATCAGAATTAATTTCAAAGGTTAGCAATAATGATTTGGATACATGTAAGACCTGCTCGTGCACAACTCCATCCAGCTAAAGCTAAACAGCAAATCTGTGTGATTGCTTTGATTCACGAGAGTGCATGTATAGAATATGAATATGAACTATGAAGATGACAACAGCTGTCACACAAGGGTGTATGTACAGCTCAGCTTTACAGTAACTGAGGTTTTGGATGTTGTTACTTTGAGTGTTGGCACACATTATTTATTGGCACACATTATTTATTGGTAGATTTTCCTCTGTGGTGTGTGATATGTTGCTACTGCATCGTGCATATAAATATTTTCATCTTCACTTTGTCTCTGGTAGGTTTGTTTTGTCTTGGGTCACTAAAACAACGAATTATAGTGAATATGAATGTTGTTGTTTGTGAGTCAAGAAGGTGGTTTATGGATGCTCTTATTGGGCTCTTTGGAGGTTTATTGTCGTTGATGGTTGGAAGGATGCGGGGTGTTCGTTGTCATTTCTACTCATGTTGCGTGTTTTTGGTGTCGATCTCACCTTTTATTTTCTTTTTCATAAATATAGCTTGATAATTGCAGGAATATTCACGCAGTGATTGGTGAGCCCACCATCAGATCACAGATATGTTTATATAGTCAACTAAATAGTCTCTTTACAAATGTTATGTTCAATTAATGTTCAGTAGCTGATTTATAGTGAGCAGATTTCCCATAAACCTCAGCATGAAGGGAGTCTTCATGTCACGCATTTAATGAATGAATAATAAACTGCCTGGCTCGCTCCTAGTTTAGCTCACCTCTGAGTGACATCATTTAATCGACTGGCATTTTGCCAGCCTCAACCTGACTGCACACATCAGTCTCATCACACAGCGGGTGGTGATTTATGACTGCCAGTCATCTCTGGCTGAAAGATGATGCCAAAGAAATAGTGTTAGACAATCTGCATATCTTGCTTTGGACAGTTCTACTTCACATTGAAGAAATAGCTCCATTTACTACTGCTGCTGTGGAAGTTAAAGGGCATCAGCACCGGACAGGCAATGTCCAGATTAACCTTTCTTCACACCACTGCTCTGCACATTGACAAATACTGACATCTGTCACGAGGGAATGAAGGACAGTTTATCAGCAGGCGTGGTTTTAACTACTCAGATAACCTATTGGCCTCAACACTACACACACACACAGGCAAATAAATACACACACACACACACACACACACACACACACACACACACACACACACACACACACACACACACACACACACACACACACACACACACACAGAGACATTCAAAGCAACAAGTTGAGAGGCATACCCTTTCCACCAGACAGTTGCAAATAAAGATAACCCTCTAGCTGATGTCTGAGCAACAAAGACGTTCAGCATGAGCACATAGAGTGTCCTCCACTCCTGTCATGTTATTTACAAGGACAACAAATGCAGATGGATGATAAATTGAATGTGACTCGGAGTAGAAGATGACCAGCATGTCCAGCGTGACTTCAGGAGTAGAGGACATTTTCACAGCAGACACTTTGACTGGTCATGTAACATTAACAATGACTGTGTTCCATTAACAGGTCCCAGCGAGCCATGATAGCGAGCCAGCCGGCAAATAAGCAGAGCGCTGAAGCCTACACACTTGATTCATGTATTTCATTACACACACACGTGCTTTTCCTGCTGTAATATGACATCATGGCTGCGATGAAAAAGGTCTCAGGTCACCATGTGTGTGCTGGAAAACAAAACAACAAGCACCTCCAGAGATCTGGATAATTACATATGAATAGATCTAAATGCAGTTATTGTAAAAGCTTGACAACGAACAACTCTAAAATCTGGTCTCTTGAATGCTGTAGTTTTTCTGTAGCATCATAACAGGCAAAAGCAATGGTAATCTCTGAAGGGGACATGAGCTGAGTGTTTGCATAATAATGACCTGTTGTTATAAACCTGAAAACAGAATGGGAATGAGTCATATTTATTTTGCAATCACACCATTTGATGAGATCTAAACTGAGTTTGGAGTTCTACAGTCTTGTCATTGAAATGCAATGAAAGATTATTTTCTTTCAGCATTGGAATAGATTGAATATGGAGGCCCCAGTAGACATAATCACAGTTTATGAAGCAGCTGCTGTTATCAATATTACGTTTTGATTTCCTTTCTTTTTTTTTAAACACTGGTTTAATAAGAGTCACACTGCAAAGTGAAAATAATTTAGTGGGAATGATGAGTTACCTAGAAGCACTTGAATCTGATTGCAGCAAAACTAAAGCATTTGCCAGCCTTTGTCTCTGTTTTTGATTAGTTTGCAAACTTCATATTACAATCTGAATATGTTATGTAATGCTTTTATTACCACTCTCACTCTGTTAGGATAAACATGCCCTCTTTCTCTCTCTATTTATTTTCTCTCAGCTGAAGTAGTGACCTCTCTTGAGAGACCATCTTCCTCCAGCTCTTTAATGGTTTTATCATATTGAAGGGTCATTGCCACCATAATGACCTTTGACCTTATTAGAAAACAACGAGTGGAGTTAATGCATGTTCAACAAACAGCTGAGCTCTCCTGAACAGTCCGGCCTCCCTTCATTTCCTCGGAGCTGCTCAGGCTGCAGCTGTAGGAGTTTTCAGACTAACTGGTGCAGGCAGCTCTGCTGTGGCTCTGATTTGTCTGCTAAATAAAGCTGTTTGACAGTTGATTTAAGCAGCCGGTACAGTTCAGCAGCGCTGAGGGGAAGTGAATCAATGTCCCTGTGTTCTAGTAAATAGGAGCTTCACCCCTTGTCTTATGTCTTCTTTGAGTCAGTGGAGAGATTTCTACCAATGAAGAAGACACTCAGTGTTACTTGTATTGTAATTACAAAGTGCTTTACAATGTAATAACTAAGATTAATAAAACAATAAAAAAAATCATGAAACAATAAAACAGTCACTGGTATTAGTACAAAATTTTGTCAGGGAATTTAGGATCAGCTTTTTTAAGGGGTCTAAAAGTATTTAAGAACTATTCCCCCTTTAAACACTCATATCAACATTAAGGACTATCTTACACGCATTGCAAAGCACAAGGCACATTTTCTAAGGGTGCTCCCAATCAGGTTTTTTTGGACCGATCACTGGAAGCAGTATTGGCCGATAACGATCACCAGTCACATGGTCTATTTGACATTTTTATTCATTGTGTATTATTATTTATCTACTTTTCCTAACAACACTGTACATTATGTATTCAAATTGGGAGGTAATAATGTATCATCAATTGACAAATTTTGATTTATTGCCAGGCAACATGTGTAGCATATTCCACTCTCAAAACTTAACAAAACTTAAACATAGCAGCCTCTGCTTGATGGGAACAGGATATCCAGGTAGAGAGAAAGAGGGTGCATAGAAATCAGTACCATTTGTATATCGTTCATATCTTTCATACCTCTCAAAGTGTGGTTCTTAAGCATCAATGCATTTTTGGCAGACAGTTTTTTTTTCCTGTTGTCATCGACAATATTCCCTGCGGTGCTGAAAAGTTACTCGCAATCTACAAGTGCACACGCATGTTCATGTTGGTTGCTCGTGACGAGGAAAGCAGCTTTTTCCGTCCTGCAAAAAACTGCGTGGCTCTCTGCTTTGTGTGACAACTGCTCCAGTATGAAGAGGTTCATCTGCTGCGGATGTTGCTGCAACTATGTTCTTCATCTTCATCTAACAATTCAGCATCCAGAGCATGCAGGGAGCAGTTCGTGGTACTTTCTCTGTGAATGAAGAGGTTCATCTGCTGCGGATGTTGCTGCAACTATGTTCTTCATCTTCATCTAACAATTCAGCATCCAGAGCATGCAGGGAGCAGTTCGTGGTACTTTCTCTGTGACTCTGCTGCTCTGCTGCGGTCCAGCAGCCAGGATGTCAGAAAGCAGCCCGCTTATGAGGGGCTTCGGTGCGTCAAGGAAATATCTCTCGTTATCCTTTTTTATTAATAACCTATCATAAACTTCCTCAGACACCTGAGTGAACTGCTAGACCAGCGAACCATGTGATGCTATTTAAGCGGCGCGCAGGGACTTTTAAGTCATGCGATTGGCTCCTCTGATTGGCCTTTTTAGAGTCCACCAATCAAACTTTTTACAGCTAACATGGGTCGATCATGATCGGTGATTGATTGATTGGAGCCCCTTACTAATATCTGATCAACACTTACTACAGCCTACTTACTGCGAAGTACTATTGGTGGATTGCTATCGGAAAACGATTGCGCAATTGAAAACGCAACGATGATTAATTAAGAGAACATCCTTTTAAACCGTGTGTCTTTGTCTGTGCTCAGATTATCCACCGTAAACCATGCAAAACTAGATGTGAAAACTGCACTTGCGCCATGCACTTGCGCATAGGTTATTACCGTAGAGCAATCAGTCAAATCAACAATATCAAAATCTTTGGGATTGTAGACGGTGGACAGCAGCATCGATGCACAGCAAAAAGATAAAGCTAAATCAACTTTTCAATTAGTTTTTGAAAGTTTTCAGTGAACCTTTCTGAAGCATTGATAAGGCTGCCTGTATCTGCTCTACTTTTCTTCACTCTCTCCTGTCAGGGGTTGTAAATAATGCTTGGTGTTCAGCACTTGTTTTCTACATTGAATTAAACTTTAATTAGACTCATACTGAGAATGTCAACAACAACAACACTCACACTGTCTCTCCCTCCATCTCACTCACACATAAATAACACTGGGGACTGAGCCACAAATGTGAACACGGTGTGCTGCTGTGATGATAAAGTGCATGCTGGCCGGGTTGTGTGTTTGGACACAGGGTCATGAGAGGCTTAAGGAGTGGATTAGATACATAAACAGGTTAATAGAGACACAGCAGGAAGCATGAAGAAAGAAACAGAACATAATCACCTGCTGACACACTGTCCGCATGCTGCTTGTGGTTGTCCTGAGTTTTACTTTATTAGAAATGCTGTACATTGATTTATACTTTGAAAACCAGTTGATGAAGTAAACTACCTGGATAGGATCATGGTCTAATGGTATATTACTAGCTAAAGACAATATACAACTGTCGTTGTCTGTTTAGGTCAGTTTGACAGTTAGGTTGTGTGTGTTGTGTCTTTTCTCCGTTGCGTCCTCTTTCTTTGTTGCTATTTTGCCCTCCATCTTTGAAGTTATTGATGCATGTCACCCATGTGTCAACACCATATCAGATTTACAAGAAGGCTGTCCCATTTTACAGATACTGTAATTCATGAACCCATATGATGCCCATTTCCAACAGTATCTTTCTTTTATTTTAATTTTTTTGCAATCACTACTCATACACAGTCAAGCCACAGCATGATACTGGACAATATAACAGCTGTAGATAATTAGTTGATAATGTGCTAGTTCCTGTGTATGGAATCAAACAAGGAAGAGGCATGTTTTTCTTTCTGAATTGCAATGGAGGTAAAACCTACCACATACAACAATACGTGGGGAATAAAAAAAAAAAACAGAGAAAAAAAATTCAGAAATTATTACCCAGGTGAATTATTCAAATTGAACGCTGACTGAAACTGATTTCTAGCTGGAAAATATATTTTTTACGAGTTCACTTTCTTCTGTTTAATGTGAAATTAAAAAGTGCTTTGGCACCTGTGTATGTGTGCATGTATGTGTATGTGTGTGTGTGTGTGTGTGTGTGTGTGTGTGTGTGTGTGTGTGTGTGTGTGTGTGTGTGTGTGTGTGTGTGTGTGTGTGTGTGTGTGTGTGTGCATGCATGTATGTGTGTGTATAAACCCTTCTGCAGAATAAATGCACAACAGTCACAGTGTGAACCATCTGCTGCCTCTTAATGTTGGCATCTATTGTTGGACGCCAGAAGGTCACAGTCATTCGAGAACATAAAAGTTGGAAGAAGAAGGTGGAGAACAGAATAGAAAACTTAAAATGTGTTTGTGTGTGTCTTTGAGTGCAGCAGAGTGTGTATGTCGTTTGAAGGTGCTCTAAAAGCTGCATACAATGTTTTTATTAAACAAATTATACACTTTTGTCAAAACAAACAATTTTTATTTATTTATTTATTTTTAACTAGTGTTTGGTTGAACAGACGATCCAATATCACACCATGGTTTTAGTCAAAAATCAAAACAGGTCCATCCATAGAGTATGTATCTCCTTTCTTCTGATTTCCTAAACTGGTATGCCTGTCGCTAAACATTATATTTGTGTGGATCAGTTTTACTTTAAAGATGCCGTAAAGTAGAAACAAAAATGAGTTTTAAGTTCATCACACCACAGAAGTACGGGTTGTTAACTCCCCATCCAAATTTGAATGCAAAAAAACCACAGACAAGTTTATTAAATTAGGGTTTGAAATAGTGAGAAAATCCTCAGTCTTCTCTGCTCTGAGACTGGGGGGGCGTGTCCCCTGAAGGAGCTGAAGCTCCGCCCACTCCCTGGAAGGTGTTCAGTGTTCAGTAGGACAGTCCTGTGGCTGCAGTTCTTTTCCCCACTAAGCCGTCCGTCTAACATCCAACCTCTCGGTGCATGATGTCCCACTGGCCCTCTGTCTCTCTGGTGGACGGAGCAGCCTGCTTTGGGAAAACACAATAGAATCAGAATTTATTTGTCCAATGAGTGAAACATACAGATGCATATAAATCCAGCTTGTCCCCCCGAACTGTAACACAGGAGTCAAACTGGACACCAGAGACAGCAGACAGTGAGTCTCCAACTACTTCTCACGCACCTGCATTACAGTAATGGAGATAATAAGAGCCGAGGAGTTGATTTAGTTCTGTAACGACTGCAACATGAACAACGCTGCATTACATCACATCAATTCATTACATCACGTCAATTCAAACTTTGAACCTGCTCAGGTCGAGCCGACAGTCTTTCTCTTTCACTGATGTCCCTCCTCCTTCACCTCCACCTCCTCCTCCTCCACCTGCTCTCTGCAGCCTCCTCCACATGTAGTCGGGCTCGTTTATCCGGACCGGTACCGGTACATGTAACCCAGAGGGTCGGTGATTGTAACGTTACACCGGAGTACAAAAACAACAACCCTCATTAATCGGGAGGACAAGATCTCCTTTGGTCCATGTTTACCATCACCCCCACATGTAAAATACAGAGTTACATATATTATAGTTCCTTATCGGAGCTAGATGGAGACGCATAAAACAATCTGCAGTTATCGGAGCCTAAAAAAACCTGAGCTGAAGACGGATGAGAAACTGTTTGACGGTCTAACTCCACATTTCAGTGCGATAAAGTTTTCAAACTTTGCACATGCTTTCAGCAAGTCATTTCACACACATATAATGTACGGAGAAGCAAATCATGGAATTTGCTTTACAAAATCTTTAAGTTTTTTACTTTAAGAATTTAAGTTAGATAGATCTGTAAGTTCTCTCCTGTATTTGATCACTATTTGACACGGACCTTGGAGCAACTGCCAAAGTAGGATACCAACACAGCTAGAGACACACACACACGCACACACACACACACACTTACGCACTTTGCCAGAGGTTATTCAGCAGCCGAGCACACACGTTTCCACTATTGCGCCAAGAGATGCCATTAACAGCCTCGAGCCACAGCCAAGGACAAGGAGCAGGCTGTCCCAGCAGGAGAGGCCAGGATGGGAACAGTTGGGGAGCAAACAGTTGTAATATGTCCCAAAGGTGAGATGTAAGACTGGCACAGACACTGATCTACTTTTAAAATTGCAACCTGGCACTGTGGATCAGACTCAGCTCCAGAGGGGAGACAGAGACACAGAAACACAGAGACACAAAGATACAGAGACACAAAGACACAGATGCACAAAGACAGAGACCAAGAGAAGGAATGCATTTAGAGGTTGATGGGTTTTACCCAGAACTTTGCATTGATCTTACACTTAACCTTTGGCTGTGCCATGATCGTTAACATTAACGTTGAACAACTGCCAGGTTGTCCCTATATCCTTCCAAGTAGTAGACTTCACAACTCTTTGGTAATTATTTAAATAAGTTCAACCTCTTCACCATGCATTCATGACATTTACAAGTGAAGCACACTGCAAGATGCAAGTAAATCCTGCAGTTGACATTGACTTTTTACCAAATGTCAATAGCAAGAGTTTTGCCTCAGATTGGGTTGTAATTGGCTACACTCATGCATGTTGCCCATGTGAGGCAAGTGCTTTTGGAATGTGTTTTTACTGTAAGGGTGGTTGCATTACAGTCAAGTTGCAGTTTAGATCCATGTCTGTCAAGATTAATGTCACCAATTTAGTGTCCAAGCAGTGTCACTGTGAACTTGACCCTTGAGCTCTTGGATAGTAAATGTCATGACATCATCAGTGGTTTTAAAATGTTGTCATAAATAGTACATTATCATATCAGCACATTCTTCGGTTATGGCCTAAAATGTGAGATTTCTGTGACCTTTGACCACCAAATTTGACTCAGTTCCTCCTTGAGTCTGCATGAATGTTTGTGCCAATTTTCAAGAAATTCTCTCAAATCCTTCCAGAATTATTTTATTCACTAAAAAGAAAAGCACGTACCAACAACCCAATAACATAATGGCTGTGACCACAACTGTCACTGGTGCGGAAACAAAAAAAAGTTATGGGTAGCAACCAACCAAAAGCTGCTGAAGCTTCAGCCACAGATGTTAGCCTGGATGTTTTTTTAGCTTTATAATTTGGATAAGGGTCACTACATGTACATACACATACATGTTGTACACTGAATTTTCAAGATGAATATTGTCATGGACTTTAACTTGAGAAGTTGTGGTTCTCCTCACCATTTCAGTAGTCAGCATAGTCGTGACTAAACATGTTTTATTTATTTTTTATTTAAAAGACACAAAATTGTGAAATCCACATAAACCATCATTATGTTCGGACAATGATGCTGCTGTCTGAGCCCACCAAGCTGGTACTGAGTGAACTACTTACCATTAATGAATGGCCCACGTCTGGTTTATGGTGGACATAGTTAATATTATGTAACCAGATAAACCAGCTTCGAGCTTGTCCATCTAGTGTTTAATTTCTGCTCTCAGGCCCGTACATGAAAATATACAGAACAAAAGATGTACTGAATGTCTGTAGAAATATATTTATCTGTGAATCAGTCCATCAACTGATGATTACAACTGATGACTGTGAGTACAGCCATTTCCTCTTCAGCATTTTCAGGAAATAATTTTGCGAAATAGACTCATTCAGTGTCTCCACTCTGAATAATTCTCATCTGCACTTATATTTGGAAACAAACATGAAGGGAAAAAGGGTAAACTGAAAAGAAACAGCAGACACTCCAGGTGTGTTTTGGTTATAGAAACACGGCGTAGGAAGAAAGTGTGATCCACTCAGATACTAGCTACGCAAACCAGTCCACTCGTTGACATGGTTACAGCTGTGAAAGGGGGAAATTAA
The DNA here is from genome assembly GCF_029030835.1 of Brachyistius frenatus. Taxonomy (NCBI): domain Eukaryota; kingdom Metazoa; phylum Chordata; class Actinopteri; family Embiotocidae; genus Brachyistius; species Brachyistius frenatus. The sequence goes on from NW_027210600.1 coordinate 3,607,005, forward strand.
ATATGACCTGATGTGGTAATGACGGTTGTTATTATTCAACTGATTTGGATGTGAAAGAAGATGGCTCATATCCCATTAGAATCTACACACTGGACAGACCTCTGAAGTTTTCCTTTTCATTCGTACAGCTCTCTTTAGTGTTTTCTGAAGAATTCCTACGCAAACATTCTGTTGTTCAGCAAACTTTGTCTCAAATCAGAGGATCTGAGAGGTGTGAGGATTTGCAGTTTGCTGAAATGAAGTATCCTCACTTCCCAAAAGAATAACACCCTCAGCATTTTTCAGTCAAGAGGTAGATACAACCGCAATGTTCCCCTTTTCAGATACACATCAGCTTCATTGTTAGTCTCAGAAACTCAGTTTTCTCTCCAACCTTCTGAGAGGAGCTGAATCGACCTTCCTTTTCGCCCAGAGCATAAAAGAAAAAAAGGAAAAAAAAATGTGGGAGGAAGACAAAGACCTGAATCAACAAAAACCTGAAAAATTGCAATTTCAAAATTGATTTTGACTGTGTTTTTGTTGAACAAAAGTTTCCAGCGCGAAAATGCTTCACATCCATAAATAATATGGTGGAAATGTGCTTGCAAAAGTGTAACCGAAAAGAAGATACTGAGGTTAAAGGGGGGAGAAATTAAAGGGAAACTTCGGTATTCTTCGACCCTATTTTACCATCATGTCGGGTGTGAGTGACTCATGGAAACAACAACTATTGAAACTGATCCTATATTTAGAAGTAGCGTCCCAGCCGGCAGCCATGATACATAATGCAACGTAATCCTTTTGGGCAACTGCACCCTGTCAATGTTCATCCATTAAAACCGCTTGTATTCGCCACTGACTGCCTCAGATACGTAATATAACTGCCTGTTCACATTATGGAAAGCATCCCCAACCCCAAACAAAAGTTTCACATTGGTATTAGTACATAAGAATTACATTACAGTCCATTTCGTTGCTGAGAGCTGAAGGATTTTTATTCAATATGGGAACCGTTTCTACGTTTGTTGTCCCTGTTAACAACTTCGACCCAGAATGTTGATAAAATAGGGTTACGATTGAAAAATATGTACGTTCTCCCAAACGTGCCAGAGAAGAGAGGTAAAACGGAGGTAAACAGACAAAGGATGGCGGGAAGAAAAGAAATAAAGAAAGATGCTGTGAGAGAAAGACTCTGAAATGATGTGTCAGGCAGGTCATGGACATGATGCAGACATTATAATTTTTATTGTGTCATGACATTCCATTTGTCAACTCAAACCGATTTCTCACTAAAATCCTTTTTCAGCTCAGAATTTGAAACAATGTCCTCACCGGATATAACCTGCTACTAGCGAGCTGAGAACTTTGAAAACTGTGTAGCAGTGAGCAGTTATAATGTGACTGTTATTAAAATGGGTATTTCGATTTATATCCGTTTCCTCCTAATTATGAAGCACTACATACTGCAAATATGTACATTATTCTGTTTAAAATTGGTTTTCATATGTTTGAATAATTAATCAAATGTACATTACTGTACATATTGGGAATGAAATAAATTACTCAAACTGAGGACATATACTTGTGATTATGATTACATAGCACATTATTATATGACTATATTTTATTGATTATTTATTGATAATATGTCCATTTTTAAGGCTGCTCAAAGCTAGGCTCTACTCAGTACAGGCCAAGACAAAGTGCGGTCAGTCTTATGCTCACTCTTTATTTAGGGTGTGTTTGGTCTCTCTGATGCTGCCACCCTGGGGTTCTATTGGATTACATGTATTTAGACCTCCTCAATAAGCATTAACACTTCAATTCCACCCATGAGAGTGAAGCCTCCATATCACATATCCAATATTTAGACACACTGACTGAGGAATTTCCTGCATGTTCAATATAGTAATGGATGTTAATGGGAGTAAATGGCTGTGATTCTCAGTTATTTTGACTTGTTAGGGAGCAAAATCAATAGCACATGTGTACTGTAACTATCAGTGGACCTTTGAGACTGGATTTTTTTTGGATGTATTTGCAAGACTTTTATTCTCTCAAGCTATGACAGAAAATGATCCATGTATTGCTTTTGTAAACATAATATACAGCAAAAGAGGCCTCTGCACAACTGTAACTAGTGAGAATGAGTGAGAGAATAGTAAGAAAATATTGTGACATTTTTAGCTATAAAAAAGGAAAAACAAAATACTGAACATCTCATTTCCTGGAAAATTCAGGAGTCCCTCACTTTTATGCCTTTTTCTGTCAGGTTCATGTGTAGTGGAGAAAGGCACTGTGCCATTTTTCTTTGAAGAGGTGGAGATTGATGGATGAGGGAAATCATGTATTAGGTTATTGTCTTTCAAAGCACACTAGAGACTCTCAGCAGTCTAGTCACATATAAGTTGTTACTATTTCTTCTTCAGCAATAAAACCTCTTTTGATATTTTACAGCATTCATTTTAGTTGTAATCTCTGGAGGTTTGGAGGACAACAAGAAAATATACAAGAAAAAAAAATGTATGTGACAACTTGTTGGTCTTTCAGGAGATCAATATTATACTTAAGGCAGGAAGGCTCCCTGTTGCCTCTGGGAAAGAGGGACTTTCAAGATTTGAGTGTTCGACCAATACTAAAAAGCTGAAGAGGAACCCGGTTTTGAGATGACTGTACACTACAAGCACTGGGGAACAGGATGGCAGGACCTCTTAAAGAAACCTGACAAGCTGCAAATCAATAACACAAACTTGCAATAGCTTCTTTTTTTTTTCTTAGAGTACAGCAATAACTACCCTAGATCTGGATCAGTATAACTGCTTCAATCCACTTTGCTTAATTTCTGCACATCCATCTAAATCTGCTATAAACAAGTGCCTGGCAGCTTCTATTACTACAATGCCTCTGCACATTTCCCATGTGTCAGTGCTATCGGATCACTTTATCAGCTTATGTAAGTCGCTAGATTTAATTGCGAAGTTCAGCTTCTTGTTATAAAGCACTAAATACTTCCCCAACAACACCTCTTAGATGTGACCAGTGCTTGTGAGCCAAACAGGTCTCTCAGGTCATCTCACACAGGCCTATTAGAAGGATTAGAGTGAACTCTGGAGAGGCAACTTTTATGTTCAATGTCTGACTCTGGACCAGCTTGCTATATGAGGTCTCATATGTACAACGTGTGCCTCAATTAATAAGAAGCTTGAAATGACTTAGACTTTTGAACAGGATCTTTTTTTTTTTCTTCTTCTTTTTTTGTTATACATGGGTGAGTCCGGGATTGGTGAATTGGTGGTGGTGAATGAGAATATAAGCTGGAGTGAATCCTGTTTGATGTGTGCCATATTCATTCATTTTAACCACACTGCGTATGCCTAAAGGTGAAATTATTAAATCATTCTCCTGCCCTTTATTTTTTTCTGTCTCTTCCCTCTCGCTATTACACAAGGATATTCTTACCTGCATGTGCACGTTTTGCAGCATAATCACAGCACAGCAGACAAGCATAGGCCACCACTGGACTTGTACATGCATTGAGACACAGTTTCCACCTGCCTGCTGTGTGCTCCACGGTGCTGCGGGACACCTGCTGTGCTTCAATGAATGCCAGGCTGCTCCCCATTGTGAGATCTGTTGCCAGTCTTGCATGCTTTCCAGCTCACAGTGTGTTTCAAATTAATGTTGGTTAATTTACTGATGTTTACCATAGGCAGCAATGTTTACCTGCAAATTATGTTGCATATATTAGATAATCGATTGTTGTAATAATGCAGTCACGAACAGTGATTGCTTTAACACCATTTATATATGAACATATATTATATATATACATTATATATAGCCAGTCCATGTGTATAATGTTTCTGCTTTTGTGATGCCAAATGTGAAATTCAGTCAAACATTTAAATTAGGGTTACCCCCGCCCCCCCGACCCTTTTCTTTTTAAATTCACCTAATGCTGGGATCCTTTACTTCCCTTATTTCTGCTCGACTTCAGGGCGTCTTCACCCACTGATTTCCAGGTGTCCTGTTTTCCTTGCTGCTAATGCTGAAAATATCTGTCTCAAAACTGAGATGCCAACCTAATCAGCTTTCATCCTGCATTTACACACGGTTCTAAGGAATGTGACAGCTGCGTCTGCCAGTCCGAATCAATTTAGTCACAGGACAATAAATTCCCATTATCTCATGTCTTCGCCATCTACAGGTTGTTGAGCCTTAAATTTCTAAACACGTCGCATGAATTTGTAGTGTAAGAATCCCTTTGCTTCTCAGAATCAGAATAATCATGGCGCTGTGGTCGAAATGGTGTCCATATGTAGCAACACTCACTATTTTGAGTGCATAAGTGCGTTCAGACGTACAAGTAAGGAAACATGCAGTGAAAACGAGTGTGAAACGTTGGAAACTTTGCACACTCAACAGATGCCATCTTGGCTATGTCACGGAAACGGGAGGGAACACCGACGTAAATAATTTGCAAGTTAAGGCATTTGAGGAAGTTGCAGCTGTTGTAAAATAAAAGTGTTTATTTTTCACTTAGCACCACCATATTTCTGTTGAACAGAAGCCATCAGTGTGTTTATTTTGTGAGCTAAACAGAGGGTACGAAAACATGTTTGTTTTGGGGTAAAATAATTAAAGGTGCAAATATGTTGGCAGCTGATGCATTCAAATGCCACAGTAAGTCAGTGCAGATCAGCATTGTGCGATTTGAGACAACATAAGCCTGCTGACAGTCAAGTACTACACACGTAAGAGTACTAACGTGTAAAATTACTGCTTTTATAGTGTACTAAGGGAAGTATGTGATTTGGAACACAGCCTTGGTCTTATTCATAACCCTGACGTGTTTATCAAAGTACTGTATGAGTTTAAATAATAACGCCACCTCCCACTCTACAATCTCTGGTAGAATAACAGTGAACATCAGTGCAGTTAAACTGTAACCTTTTGTGCAGCTAAAGCACTCCAATGCTGTTTGATGAATTTCAGCCTTTTCACTGACATTATCACAGACTGTGAGTGACAGACTACTGTTAAGTTCAGGTCCAGGATGAGTTCAGACAATGACCTCAATAGACAAGTGAAACAAACTTTATTTTTATTTTTTATTTTTTTCCTATAAAAAAACCCCGAAATGGAATCCTAAAATGATGATGGACCCTAGGACCCTGTGCCTAGGCACAGCACAGTCGCAGTGCAAGCGTATATGTGGGCGGGTGCAAATAGGTGATTAGATAGATATATTACAGACACCAAACTCTGACATGAATTACATGTAAAAGTGAACAAAAAACAATCATCCTATATACTGAAATCTGGTGCTTATATTGCAATAACTGGTGCAATATTGAGGAGTAGACGTAGGTGAATTGCACACATTTAACGCTCCTGACGCAATTGATGTCTTAACAACACCGATGAAGTGCAATGTGCTCCAAACTTCACTGATGTGGTTTTAATAAATAAATTGCATCAGGAGTTTTGCATGTGCCTAATTTACTTCCTAAGCAATACATAATTAAATGGTCCAAGCTGCTGTGCATAAATTGCCCTAAATGACCATGTTGTCACAGTCCGTGGTCTTGCACGGCTGGGTAGATTACTAAACCAGTTGAGTAGGTGAAAAGGTTTTTCAATACCCCTTTATGTGTAATTTAATTGCAATTCATTCATAGTTAACCTGATGGCTTTTACATTTTATGGCAGGGATAATCTACAACACTGCCAACACCATAATTTCACTACACCGGCACATCTCTGGTAATGGCTGTTGATTCTTTGTTGTGTTGCATCAGATGACGCTATACCTGCCCACCTGTACCAGCAACCTGACGGTCCCCCCGGGGATGTCAATCAAACCAGACACACCCTCAAACATACCTCTTTTTGAGCTCATATCTAATTAATTATTAACTTATAATTAGAAGCAGATCCACCAGAAACACTGATCAGAAGGAGTGAATTTAGAAGATGATAGCATAATGACTTGTGGAAAACATTTGTTGACTTGTATTTCATGAGAGAAGTTAATGCATTTTGAATTTGAGTCAATGGGAGCCAGATGATTGTTGAAGCCAGCCCTTGCTGGCCCCCAGTGGTATTGCACTTTAAGGCATTACTTACAGCATTGGCTTCATTTTTCAGACCTAGAGGCTAAATCCATTTTTGTACACAGTTCTGTGGTTGTAGCGAACAATATCTACCGGATGGACATATTTTAAACAGAAAACCTCATGATGAAACTCTTCAGCATGTTGGATTTAGGATTGAGGCACATGTTTAGAGCTACTATCACACAAAAGGGAGCTGTTCTCTCTGTGTTCAGGCCAGGATAGGAAACATCTTGGCAGACCAAAACAGATCAGCCCCGGGCCTCATCTTGTGTCTGATTATTTTCTGGCTAAATCACACCCTCCATCTTCATCTGCAGCACCATCAGTCCTCACAGTAATGCAGCCCATTTACTAAACTGGTTTCACATTTTTATCAAATCACAGCAACGGTCACTTTGTTGTATCTATTACCTGCTACCTGTCTCTTTCTATCAGTAATAATGAAATATCAGTTGTATTCATCTTTAATGAGTGGTCACGCCGAGCTATTGAATGGTTGAAGCACTGGAAGTAGGGATGTTAAATTGTGACCTGCAGCCTCCTCCGCATGCTGTCAGCAGGGGTAGAAGGGCTGGTTTGAGTGTGAACTGGGTCGTGTTTGCTGCATAATAGACCTTGTTTTTCTGCAGACATTTTGACTTGTCATAGCAGGAAAAGGCCAGCTGAAAGAAATTGTGTTAACAATGGCTTACTTCCATCAAGTGCAGGAAATTGAGGCTGCAAGCACAATACCAGGACAGTAAGACTAACTAGAATTGAATTTATTTTTTTATTTATTTTTTTACGTTATCAATTATACATGTGCTTTTCCTGCTGCAACACGGCAACATGTCTGTTAAGGGAAAAATAAAGTCTGCTGGGAGCTCTGGAAGGTTAAGAGCCACTTCCATAACAATTTGCAACACAGCTTGCAGGAAGAGGAGCTTCAGTGTTAGGTCATGGTGTAAAATGATAAATGTCAAGGGATGAAGAGAAAGGAACAAGAAACACTGAGTGAAAACTGAACAGAACTTGTTCATTTGGATAGTTGGTTTTGTGCTTTCAGTAGCTGCTGCCAATGAAAGCCTGATGGGAAATCTCCAGTTTAGACTTTACACCATGGACTTTATATAAAAGTGGAGGTAGCTTCCAGGTCTGAAAAATGAGGTCAATGCGGAAGAGCCATGAAGTACAATACCACAGAGGGCCACTAGGGGTTGGTTCCAAAAAGCTTCCGGCTCCATAGACTCCCTTTTAACTTCTTTCATGAAATACAAAGTCAATACATTTTTTTCCACAATGTATGATGGTGTTGTTGGCTAAAGTCCCTTGTTATTTTTTTTAATTTTTTTTGGTCCATCTGAAAACAATGCCTTCATCAATTAGATATTAGGCCTCAAAAAGTTATGTTTTTGATGGCATGTCTGTTCGTGCTGTCAGGTTTCTGCTATTGGTGGGCAAGGCGTTGTGTCCAGTAAGATTGAGTCAGATCCACCGTTTCCTCATGCCCAGTTTACCAAAAAACTGAAAGCAAACAGCAGTCTCCTGCACTCAAGTCCTGTATTGTATCTAAATAGCCACCCACCCAGCCCCCTCGTGATAAGCAACAAGTCCCCTTAGGCTCAGGACACACTGGATATGTGGCGTGTGCATCACCTGTTGCTGCATGGTGTGTTGTCATTTAGGCTTCTGTGTTAACTGAGCAGCGCAGCGACATTGTGTGTGTCTGTGGGTCTGGCTCTGAACGAGGGTAAATAAAAAGGTGAAGGTAATGCATGTGTGTCCCACGCCTTATATAGATGTCATACAACTGTGTTGCTTATCCGGCTCACATTTGGATCTTATTTGACTTTCCATCGGCATGGTATTTGTGGTACTTGAACATGATTTAACACACGACCTGCCACTGTCACACACGGTGATGCGATGTTAAGAGGTGATTATTATCACTGCCAGTTTGTGAATACATTCACAGATGTAGAAGTGAATCATTTTGTCTTGTATTTTACACCCAATTATAAAGCTCCCAAGGAGTCCTTATTTGTTCTTCTACTCTATACATTGCTATTTCACGCAGTGTTTACTTCAAGCCAGACTTTATATCGGCCTACAGTACATTCTCATCGAGTCAGCTCAACTCACAGCAATCTGCATGCTCGGGCATAACCATGACGAGTTGATTTAACCTCACAGGGACTTCTCCTGGAACCTCTCCTTAATCACTTTTCTTTTTTGTATGAGTGAGTGAGAGGCTTTATCACAACCTCTGCTCACGGGATGTTAAAGGGCATGCTCTGTAAGTGGACAAACAGTGTGTGTTAATTACATGGTTCTTAACCCACAAAGCAGTAACAACATTGGAGGAGCTTCTATCATTTCTGGAAGTTGGATTGAAAACCATTAACAGCGGGCGGCGTGAGGACAATTTGAGGTTTCTTAGAGAGACCGTAGATATACACATGGATGTTATTCTTGCCTTTCCCATGATGCCAAACTTTTTCCACATCAGTAGATCTAGCTATAATGTTGTCCATTAAAGCAGAAGTCCATTTATTTGACGCATCGCAGAACTGTCACCGTCCACCAGGACCCTCAGTGGTGCTCTGAGATGTTTAACTCTTGAGGGTAAATATTTCTACAATCTGGGACAGGGATGCTATATGTTCCCCTTGTCCTCGGCCCGATCGCTGCTGCACAGTCCGAGCTACCGCTGGACTGACTATTCAGCAATCCAACATTTTACCGCCTATACAAAGTAGTATTCGTGAATAAGATGTGTCCTTGTAATTGTACTGAAGTGTATTTTAATACGTATTTGTAATAAGCATCACTCCACCCTCTCTCCCCCTCAAAAAAAAAAAAAAGTTTGAATTGCATTTTCTAAAATTTTGACAGTTCATTACCTTTTTTCTCTTTAAATGTTTGAAGTTCCAAGTAAAAGGTGACAGCGAATTATTCTCAAATTAACAAAGGCTTTGGTTTCATGCAGGGATTCATCTGAAAATTGAACACCTGCACGTTTTGTTTTTTGCTTCATCTTTTTTTTTGTTTTTTCTGTTTGTGTATATAGCGTTGAGATGGAACTGCAGGTTTTGGAAGTAAGAAACACTTCATAATATATATATTATTTTTTACATAACTAGATGTGATGAAGGATCATAAAGTACTGTGTTGCACAAATATGCACGCACGCACGCACGTACGCACGCACGCACACACACACACACACACACACACACACACACACACACACACACACACACACACACACACACACACACACACACACACACACACACACACACACATCAGTCCTAATCCAATTTTTGTTTTGTCCCTATAACATCTGTGACTCGACCAACAACACCAGACTCCTACACATTTCAACACTTGATGTTCCACAGAGACACCAGATGGATACTGTTGGATTTGTCACAGTGGTGTTCAGAGGAGATAATTTCATGGTTTTGATAGCTCTGTGTATGTGTTTTTTGTGTGTGTGTGTGTGTGTGTGTGTGTGTGTGTGTGTGTGTGTGTGTGTGTGTGTGTGTGTGTGTGTGTGTGTGTGTGTGTGTGTGTGTGTGTGTGTGTGTGTGTATTTGCATGTGTGGGTAGGTGCTTTTTCGTACTGTGACTGTTTAAGTGTGCTTGCCTGCCTGTGTATTCATTCAGTGTTATTGTGTTGATACAAAGTGGCAAATTACACTAAACATATTCAGTGATCCTGATTTCAACTTGAAATCAGATTTGTTTTCTTCTGGTTGTGAGAAGAAATGACTGTGAAGTGTCTTTGCATCCCCACTAGTCTCTAATGAGTCCTCTCAGGTTCACTCAAACATCCAAATGGAACTTTTTGAAGGACACAGACTCAAGTGGAAAATAGTTTTATCACTCAGCCGGCTGATATGTTTAGTTCTGAGAGCTTTTGAAGAATCAGACGGACTCTTATTGTTGACACTCTTTCTCATTTGTAATAAAGTTCACTCTGTTTATCATAATACGGACTGTTAAAAGCTCCGGCTTCAGTAAATAGATCTCTAACCTCCAACACTTTTATTGTGAAGAGTCAGTGACAGGCAGCTGAGTGGAACCAAGCAGTGAGGAGGAATCAGTCAGTGACCATCGCCTCCACACTTCACCCACCCCTACACAACAACAAAGCAGGGGGCCAATGTGTAATACATGTGTGTGTGCGCATACGTACATATATTGTTACTGCTTTATTTGTGTTATGTATGGAGGAACAGAGTGGCAAAAGGGGATTTCACGCAGAGCAGCACTGTCGACTGTCTGTCATGTGCTTGCCTGTAAAAGAGAGCACAAGAGTGATTTTATATATGAATATGCATTTGACTTTAGCAGCTTGTCGATTTCTTTTTTGTGTGCATTTTATATTTAATGAGTGCATATTTGATGAGTACTATTTGTGCATTTGTAATGCATGGGTGGCTTTCCTCTGCTCAGAAAAAAAATATGCAAAGGCTGGAAGGAAAGAGGTGGACAGAATGACAGGAAAGGAAACTGCTCATTAGTATAGAAGCCTACATAGAGACTATACTGAAAGAAGAAAAAACTTAAAGCCAACATTGACGAACAAAGGGCACACGTGAGGCAGCTACTCTCACTAAAGCTGTTTTTATTCTGCATGTCTCCACACCTGTCTGATCCTATTAGATCACAACATGTCCGCTGAACTCAACAACACTGTAACCCAGGAGATTGTAAAATGATGACCGTTCACGATGGAGAAAATGGGCGTGAAATCACCTGATAATAGAAATTAGATAGGTACTAGAGATTTTAACTTAATCTTTTATAAAATGGTAGTTTTATGCTTAAGGATCTCAGAAAGCTTTAATATTTTGTGAAATTGTCAAGGACCTCAGCTCTCTCTGTCCCCTCTCCACTAAATACCCCAGATGGAGTAACAAACCACACAGACTGCCCTCCATCATCTGTCCTTCAAACCGGGACAAAAACCCAGAGTCACTTTCAGCCATGTCTTTGTCACTGTCTGGCTTCTGTCTGCTTCATCCGATTCAGAGAGTTTTAAATATGTGTCCATCACAGTGGTTTGTTGAGATTTTATTGAAAACTTGTGTAGCCTTCAGAGTATCACTTTGATATTTCCAGTCAACACGTCCTCGAAACGACAAAGTTTCCAACAACTCGCAAAATGACATATTATATACGAGCGTTTTCAGCGCCCTCTACAGGACCAACATGGTTCCTCATACCTAAATGACAGATTACATTTTCCAAATCGACATAAATGAATGTTTGAGCACCAGTGGCAGGTGTACCAGACATTTGTCGCCATGGTAACAACAAGAAATATGGTGGTTAGCGTCGGTAAATTGTCCCAGTTTGGTTAGGTTTAGGAAAAGATCATATTTTGGGCTACAATAAGTACGTTTGTTGTTGCAATTACTTTATACAGGTTATGTAAGTTAAATGTTATGAGTTAAATTAGGTATTTTATACAAAATAGGGCAAACTTTTGTTTTCAAATGGGACTCGAAGTGGCCTGTTGTGTTCCAACCATCCAACCACCCCCAGCCACTACGCTAACTTTTTCACTCTTTATACTATCTTACCCGTCTTCCTCCTTTGATCCCGTCATATTTATAACAGCCACTAGAGGTCACAATAAATGTAAATGTGGCTCATATTAGGCTGCTTGCACCCATATAGCCATGTTTTAGGGTAGAACAGTGTGCTTCTGATTGAGTCTGCAATTTGAACAAAATGAATTGATTTTTTTTTTCTCATCATGAATTGAATGACGCATTCATTATTTCAATCTTTTCAAAATAATTGATGAGGGTAATTTCTGTAATTTGTGGCTGTGTCAAAAAGGAGCCAGAATGGATTTAGCATTCCCTGGTTTCCATTGAATTTGCAGCTAAAATGATAGTTCATCTTCATCTCACCCTCCTCCATTTCCCCCTTTTGCTGTTTTTTTTTTTTTTTTTTCTTCCACCACCTGCTCCTTTCTTTACTCTTCCTATAACTGAACAGTTACAGAAATCACTGTAACAAGTGTCAAGCCACCGTGCTGCTGGTTGTGGAGGAACTAACATGGTAATGAGCCTAATTTGTGCAGCAGGTTGTAGTTAAGCTCTATAAACAAGTTATATTCGCTGTAATGAGGCTGATGAGCAAACGTTTACTGATTTGATTCCCTTGAACAGATGAGATTATTGCGTTGGAAAATTTAAAAAGGTCACATTTTTATAATCAACGCAGATTCTCTGTTTGGTTATGTGAAAGAGAACATTTATGAAAAATAAGTGAACAAATAAAAATCTAGTTTGCAGCTAGATTTAAAATATATATATACTCTTTATCTACTGTCTTATCCAAACCTATAGTGAATGTTTTTTTTCTCCAGAATGTACTCTGAGAAAGGTTTGAGTTCAGTTCACGAGAGCCAAACATAGCCAACAGTGGTGTTAGGCTCAAGGTACAAGCTGGTGTCCACAGTCAAGCTGAGAAACCAGAGGGGGACAGAGAGAGACAAGGAGGAGAGGCTCAATCAGTCAGGGATTTGTCTTGTATTGATTGTGTGTGAACTGGATTCCGACCAGATTTAACCCTTCACTGCTTATGCTGCTTAGCTGAATCCAACGCAATGTTTGCAGAAGGAAGTGTTGTTATAGATTTGTGGGCTATTCGGTCGGCTTGTGTATTTTTGTTTGAAGCAAAGAGATGAATTATAAATGTGGTGCAGGGCATGATAATAGAAGGGGGACTCGTGCAGAGACATCATGGACTTTGTAGATCAAATGCATGTAAAAAACTATTTTTTATTGCACTGTGCAAACATTACATGCTTACATTGCTTCTGCATACGGATTGTATTTGTTGTTTGTTCTTGGTCCTGTTTGTTTAGGTGAACTATGGGTAAAGCTCATTTGGCATAGTTTTAAAGATCACATTGTCTATTTCCTGTTTTTGCTGAATTATCAAGCTATTCAAAACCATCCATCCTTCCAGCCATTATCTATACCTGCTTTATCCTGAACAGGGTCACGGGGGCAGGAGCCTATCCCAGCTCACTTTTGAGCGAATGCAGGGTTCACCCTGGACAGGTCGCCAGTCCATCACAGGGCCAACACAGAGACAGTCGTAAACAAAGACCATTCACGCTCTCATTCACACCTAAGGGCCATTTGTAGAACCACCAATTAACCTGAGGTGCATGTTCCTGGATGGTGGGAGGAAGCCGGACGACCCGGATAAAAGCCACGCAGGCACACGGAGAACATGCTAACTCCACACAGAAAGGCCCAGGCCCGGATTCGAACCCAGAACCTTTTCTGTTCAAAACCAGATATTATAAATGTATTAAAGCACAGAATCACTTACACAGTTTCTGTATATCCTGCCACCTCCTACGGGATGAAGAAAAAGAACAAAGGCAAAACACCAGTTTTATCATGCCGTATTTTCATCTGTCGACTGAACACTCTAGACAGTATCAGCGACTTTTAACTAATCGCAATGAACCACTTCTGGATTTTGAAGTTTCTCCTCTCAGTTCTTTCTCGCTGTCCTCATAAGTTGCAACTGTTTTTCTTTGTCAGTGCTGAGTCATCTTTCCTCTCTGTCCTCCCACTCACTCCTTTTTTATCATCCAGAGATACTTTCATTCTGTCTCACACCTGCTTTTCCTCTCATTGGAGTCGATTTGGGAAAAGAAGTGCTGTGTTAACAGATCCAGCAGCTGGATTGAAGTAGAATTGTCTCATCTGCCCCCCCATCTATATTCAATATGTTTATATTATAAGGGCCTATCCCTTTTATCAACCTGACCAGCAGTCTGTGATGCCGTGTACAGGGGGACCAGGCAGCTCTGTTGGTTTCTGTGAAATTGTGACATTAATAAGACATATGTGAAGCTATTGCATGAGTTAAGTGCGAAAACAATTAACCTGTAATTAGCATGGTGCAAATCTGTGGTTGCTATGAGAAGAAACAGGTGCTCAGCAGTGCCCCTCCTCTGCTTCCATCTTCTCCATCACCTCTATTGTACTGAATTGACACTTTAGATTTAACAAGCTTTATTCGTTTTTCTTCTGTTCCGACATGTTCCCGCTTCTTCTTGTCAGCTCTGTTGTTCATGTGTGTTTGTGTGCTGAATAATGTGTACTGTTAGAAATGATGCAGAGTAAAACACTTCTGTCATGTGTAGCCCATTGTTGCAAGTGACACATGTCTATGATTGCAGTCCTGCAGAATATTGTCTTGCAGCCCATCAATTACTTGAGCTCATATTTGTCATTGTGGAGCTGTTTTATACCATAGTAACAGAGATACTTGATTCTGATTGGCTGGGCAGTGTGAATTAAACGTGTAGTTAAACGCATTACAGTTTCAATCATCTTGAGCTGAGGTGATAGCAGTGTTTAAACTTGTAAAAAAGTAAATGTTACTCTTCAAGAACATCAGACATTGTCGGCAATGTTGACCTGCAGAGGAGAATTGTTCTCATAGGACATGTGGAAGTGAACAGCTAAAAAAGTCTGAAGGAGAATTGTAATAAAAATCCTTAGAGGGGCAGCTCAGGTTTTTGCTTTCCTAGTCCATTCAGAAAATACTTACAAAACATAAACATAACATTATAGTTGAAGGGTTTGTTCATGGCAAAGTGGAGGAAAAGTTAAGTGGAAAGAACATTTTCAGGTTTTTTTGTTTGTTTTAAATGTAGTCTTTTCTCTGACTTGAAATTTAAGACCACTTGTATAAGCAATGAAATTCAGATCTCTGTGGAGTGAAGGCCTCGTGACAGAGTCAAACACACTTTAACTAGATCAGAACCAGAAAACAACACTTTGCTCTGCAGTCATTTGGCTTTCTGTTGGAGGCAAATTGTTCAAACCAATGTCTTCAGGGAAGCTCTCATAGGTTTTCCATGTTAGCTGAGAGCTGCTGTGTTGCAGCGGAGAGCTCAAATATAACAAGAGCAAAACAGTCATAAATCAAAACGTTCTCAACAGAGTCACAGGTAATCAGCTGGGGTCTGGTGTGATGGAAACCGCTGGGATGGAGTCACTAGAAATAGACAGAGGAGCTCTTTATTCAGGACAGAGACCAACAACAGAGGAAACTAGAAACTGGAGCTCCAAGAGTCATTAGCACTGGAGTGCAATTACGACAGAGTATCTGTAACTTTGTTATAAATGTTCCACTTCTGGAGGTCACAGCACATAGTGGAGGGAGTGCTGTGTAATGTGGTGTCATATTTAGAAGTTAAATCAATGCAGATCTTCTCTGAACTGTATTCTGATACTTGATTGATTGGAAGTCAGGCTCAGACTTTGGCAAGAGCCAGGTCAGCTGTAAAGGAAAGAACACCTTGGTCAATGTTGGGATCCTTACTAGAGGAATGTTGCACCCTCAAAGTCAGAGTGTGTTAGCATTCCAAGGACACTCCAATGACAGCTGAGAGTAGTGTCTGTCAACTGCATTGGCAACCCACAGTGACGTCACCCACTGGTTTGTGAACTTACATTTTTAAGCACTGAAGCTAGAGTTTTGGCCGTCGCCATCTTTTGGAACGATATTTGGAGGAGAAGGCTTGGGAGGGGCAAAAGGTGGATCTGGCTGAGAACCAAAGGACACTGTGTCCACTGACCTATACTGGTAACATGACCGCACCCAAGCCCAAGGCATGTCAATCAAACCCGGCATGCCCCCAAACATACCTCTCTTTGAGGCCGCATATCTAATTAATTCTGGAATTATTTTCAGAAGGACGACCAGAACACTGATCAGAGGGAGTGAATTTAACTATCAGACCATAAAAAACTATAAAAAATGTTTTTATTAACTCAGTATTTCATGGGAGAAGTTGACACTGTTTGAATGGTCTATCGAACCCAGATGGTTCTTGGAGCCAACCTCTAGTGGTCCTCATTGGTATTGCAGCATAAGGCACCTTTACACACTGCTTACCTTTTCAGAGATGGAGACTGTGACTGTTACATGTGTGTGTGTGTGTGTGTGTGTGTGTGTGTGTGTGTGTGTGTGTGTGTGTGTGTGTGTGTGTGTGTGTGTGTGTGTGTGTGTGTGTGTGTATTTTTTTCTCATACGATTAGTTATTCAGCTTCATTTTATATTCCTGGGGTTTATTTTTACTGTGTTGCTCCCCACAACTCCGGGCCACTCCAGGGACGTAGCAGGGACCATTTTTACATGCAGTCTATGGTCCAAATCAGATGCCAGGCGCAGAGTAGATGTATGATTTCAGTCTATGGACCATTCATCAAGTCACTCTAGGGGGGAATCAAAGCTGAGAGTCTCTAATTGTACACACACGTGTCTGCATTTCCCTGCTTCATACCTTTCATCTCTGTCTACTCTCTAAGGTGTGTTGGATGATTTCCCGGAGAACCTCAGCTTGTTTAGCATTTCCAGCATGCCACATCACCTGAGAGTTGATCTCATGCCTCCCGTATAGTACAACATCCCCACACAGTTACACATTTCCTCCTCGGAGTGACCTCACATCTTCCCCTCACAGTCACCGCAGCCCTAAATTCACCAGCATGGCTCAAGGCTTTCACTCCGACATCCAAAGGTTTGCTGGAGGACAGAAACGCTGTGGGCTGGAAATTAATTATGAATCAAGGCACTTGGAGGTCAGGAGCTTTGACCTTAGCGTTCAGTATCAGACATGAGTGGACTGCGCTCTCTGAAATGAATCAGAATTTTTCTCTCTAATGACTGGAATGTGATGAGGAGGATCACTTTACCTGCAGCACTGATTTCTCTGATTGGACAAATGTAAAAGCTGGAGAAACTGTCTTGCAATTATTTGTTGAAATTAACTGCTACACTCACCCCGTTTCTTGGATCATGTGATGTTAATGTCCTCTTCCAGCACTGGTGAAACGTTTGTATTTTGCAAAGATATCAATGACATTAATGTGAAATAATGTTCCACCATCTGCCATAGAGTTACTCAGTACAAGCAGTTATCTGTGAAAAGATGTAGATATTTTTGCAGCTTTTTTTACATTGGGCCATAGTTAAAAAAAACTATGTTTTATTTCTTCCTTCTTTTAAAGTTTGTGTTCTTACTGTGTATACATTTCACACACAGCAGGGCTGATAGCTAATCTGTGATAACAGGGTGTTAACTACTGTGGCTTAGACTCAGGATGTGAAGACAATTGGCTCACATGTCCACACGCACAGCGAAATCAGATATCATGGAAGTGTCATGAATAATGTACGAAGGCATGCAGTTTGTATATGAAACAAGATTTGATGAGTCTCTGACAGTCAACACTCTCACTTCTCTGACTTTGAAATATATTTTCCATTGTGTTGTTTTGATTCCATCTAACCTTTGCCTTCTTTCTATTGCTGCTGGCAGGTTATAATGAAAACAGTAGTTATGTCATCTGTGTCTAAAATACAAATGAACACGGTGATGGAAACAGGTGGGGGAAGTAAATAAACTCTCCAAACACACAATTCACTTGTGATGAGTTATTGTGGGTGGAGGCTTCACAAAAGTTAAACATTCTTTTTTTTTTTTTTTTAAAGGAATAAAAGCTGAGGACACAAACAACACACAAATACAAATAAAAAAATGCATCTCCAAGCAGAAGTTTTTTTCTATTTGAGGGCAAAGATGTATAAACCAAGTTAGGTGGTCTTAATGTGGTGAGATTTCAGAATGTACCTGGTAGAGAAACATGTGGACTCTTGTACTTGTGAGATAATTTGTATTTTATATTCTGTGTTATAAATAGTGCTATAAATACTGTAAATGTAGACATTTTCTTATCAGAACGGTCTGTATAGACGATATCTTTTCACACATACCCACCTGTTATTTGATGTAAAACTGATTCAGAAACCACTACCTTCTTTACAAAGCAGCAGTCATTTGAGTCTGTGAGTCACTTATGTCACAGCGGTACGGTATCCAGGTAGCACCAAACACCTCACTCAATTTAATCAGTTTCTACTTTTCCTTCATTAACTCGTGTTATTTCACAAGACAGGGTGATCTATCAAAGTTTACAACCCTCTTTAATGGTTACGTTAGGTGGTCTCTTTAATATTAACATGGTAGCAGGGGCTCGGGTGGTACAGCTGAACCCAAAGTCGCTCTGGATGGCGGGCGAGCACGTTGCATGGCATGTATTTGGTGTATTTGGCATCTGCGTGGTGCGTGTCTGTGTGTACATGTTTTTTTATATCCTGGTGTGGACCAAAAATTCTAAACACACCAACCCATGGGGACATTTGTCACTGTGGGAACATAAATTGAGGTCCCTAGTGGTCCAGACTGCTTTTTGAGGGCTAAACCTTGGTTTTATGGTTAAGGTTAGGGTAAGGGTTGAGGTTGAGGCATTTAGTTAAAATTAGGGTAAAGGGGCGAGGGAATGCATTACATCAATGGAGAATCCCCGTGGGGGTAGTGGAACGTGTCCATGTGAATGGGTGAACCAGAAGGAAGAAGTGCAATCCATGATGTTTGTGAATGTTTAAATTACTAAAGCTTCACATTTGGAGTCCTCATTATGATATAATTGTTTTACTAAAATAAAACTGAGTGAGCAATAAGTGATTAATAAACCCGAAAGCAGCGGCGTCTGTGGCTCTGTGAGAACTAAGTGCAATAAATGTGCTGTCAGGATTTCTCGGCGTGAACCACCACACTTGTATGCACAGAGATAACGGGCTTTCTTCAGTGAGACCAACTAGATTCTCTTCACTTTTAACTCGCACATGGTTAAATATGGTACTAAGCTGACCCTTAAGTCACATTAGAAGCTGTTTATTCTCAGAAACATTTTTTTTAATGTTTTAATTAAGCAGCAAAAGTAGAAAACGTGAGCACCAGTATCAGTCACACAATGCAACTGCTCTAAATGCACACGTATCCCACATGAGCACGTATGCTATGTTTAATTACACTGTTGGAAGAAGTATTCAGAGCCTTTACTACCTAAAACTACCGGCATAACAATATGAAAATACACCAAGTAAAACTCCAGCATTGAAAAAATCCACTTAAGTAAAATTACAGAAGTGTTAGCAGCAAAATGTAGTCAAAGTATCCAAGTCGGGTCCCTCTGACTTATATATTATTATAAAAGACATTATTAGATTACAAATCATACTGTAAGCAGTATGTAAGTGTTGTAACTGCTACAGGTGGAGCTAGTTTGAACTACTTTTTATCCAGATTCATATTCAGGGACAGCAGATTAATCTGAGATGGTTACTGGGAGAGGAAAGAAGAAGAAGCATTCTGATCCACCAATCTTGATTATTTGAAAAATGTTTGAAATAAAAAATAATGTGAGAAGTTTAGATGGGAGAAATCACAATTTGCTGGAGCTGTTAACAACTCATAAATATCCGAAATGTGACCCTGACTACACCTTTTGTAAAGCGTCAGAAGCCCTAAATGTTGAAAACCACGTGTTGTAATATAAAAGCTTGTTATTTTACCCAGTGTCAAATATTCCTCTGAAAAGGAAGTATAACTGCTAAATACAAATGTAGTGTAGTAGAAATAAAAATATTTCCTTCTGCAATGTAGAGCGGTGCAATGATAGAGTATCATTGAAAAACTGCTCAGAATAAATGATCAAGGTTTATATTTGTAGCTTTCATTGTAACCTGAAAATAGATTTAGAGAAAGAGTGCATGACAGCTGCATGGTTATGATGCTGAATGAAATCGGAAGGATTTGTCCTAATTAATCCTGTTGTCAGTCCTGAACCACGAAATGCAGTTTTTACTGACCACACACAGACGGAGAGGAACCCCCCTCCCCTCCCCTCCCCTCACACACACACACACACACACACACACACACACACACACACACACACACACACACACGCGCGCGCGCACACACGCACGCACGCACGCACACACACACACACACACACACACACACACTTTATCTGTCGGTAAGAGCATCGGTAGGGGTCGCTAATGTCCGTGTGAAAGCAGCAGCAGCAGTAGCAGCAGAATAAGCAGTGTCAGAGTCTCCAGCTCTCGTGTTCAGCTGCACAGTTCAGACTGGGAGTTCATCCTCGGCTCGGCTTCATCTGCAGCGCTTTCTCTTCTGGAAACTAACCGCTGGAGACGGAGCTTCGTCTGGAGGAGCGCGGAGCTGCGACTTAAAGGGCACCATGCGTTACTTCTGGATACACACCGTGTGGATCACCGGCGTCGCTTTCCTCTTTGGATTTCAAGGCAAGGGATCGTTTCATTCTTTTGCATGTCATGTCCTGACGTTTCCCATTAGGAAACAGCCGGAGTTGAGGGGGAAATGACATCTCCAGCGGGGTGTCTGATGTGCGTCTGTGCGTCCGATGCAGACTCGAGTTGCGGAGGTATGTGAGGTGACTTCTGCTCCAGGAAACACCTGACATGGCAGAGAGGTGAGGTGTGCAGTCCTCGCAGTGACGCCTCTGACTTCTTCTGTTCCAGTGGAGCACAGTTTGCTCTAAATAAAGTTAGTGATGAGTGGAGCCGCGCTCAGCTGACGGCGGTCTCCAAGTACAGTAGCGGTGTGGGACACAGAGGAGAGCGACACTGGAGGCTGATGGTGCAGCTGACGGCTCCAGAGGCTCTTCTCAGCACAATAGTGGAGTAGTGCGGAAACATGTGGAAGGCTGCTGGTCTGTCAGCTCAACAGTTGGAGTTATTTCAGGAGGCTGGTTTCTCTCGTGAGATGTTCGTGCGCAAGTGTCTGTGTAAATTAGTCTCTCAGTTGTAGTTCCAATTCTACTTGAAGCATCTTTAAACACATCTGCTTTCACTTTTACGTTGATATTATCTTTGCCACTGCTCTCATGCTGGTAAGGAGCCAATACGTGTGGAGGTGTCTGTGAGGTGAATGTGGATGGACGAAGAATAAAAGAAGAAAGGAACAGAAGTTAAAACCATATTTCGTGAGCAAGAGGGATTATGGCTGTAGGAAAAGTCAACAAAAACCACCATGTAACACTTAACTGTGAGTGCTCACGTTAAGTCAGTGAGTCAGAGCAGGTAAATCTCTGCTCTGTTGAAACCAAGACACGTGCTGGCTGACATGTCAAGACAAAAATGCTCCGTAGTTATTTGAGTTCTGTTTGTACATGCTTCTGACTGTCTGTATTTCAATATAAACGACAACCAAATATGAAAATGAGTAATACGGCACTCAAGATTTATCTTTGTGAACAACAGAGATGAGCTCTGTTCATTTTGAATTCAAGTCAGATAAACTATACTCCAATAATGACTCGTCACTGTACAAACTTCATGATTTGCGTATGTCTTGTTGTATATAGTTTGATGCGGTCTCTTTTATATGAATGACATTTTCCAGCATGCCACTTGTTATGTCTCCAAATGGCATTTATTTTTTGAAACGCCTGGACATACTTCTAGAAAAACTATGATAAGGGAGGCTGTAGCTCAGTTGGTAGAGTGGGTTGCACACTAATTGGAAGGCTGGTGGCCCGATCCCAGCTCCTCCTGTCCACATGCCTAAGTGTCCTTGAGCAAGACACTGAACCGTAAAATAATTGCTCCCGATGGTGTACCATCGGTGTGTTGTAAGTCGCTTTGGATGAAAGCGTCAGCCAAATGTAATGTAATGATATTGTTATTAAATTTGATTATGGACTCGGCCAGACTTCATACTTTGGTCCAATTGTGTTTTCCAGCTAGTCACTTGCAAGGATTGTTGGGCAAAAAAAAAAATCCAGGTTCATCGTTAAGATTTGTATATTCAGTCCGCTTGGAACTTTTCTCTCATTACTTCACTCATGACCTTCTCTCTCCGTCTCCCACTCCACCTACTTATGACCTCGTGACTGCCCCTGTTTCTTCTATTACTCTGTCCTCCATTATCTCGTATCTCTTGTGATTTGAAGCCATCATTTTTTTCTTTGTTTACGTATATCCTGCAATCATTTTTCCAGTGCTGTGTCCACATGACAGCTGGTAAAATCATTAAGTGCTGGCTGAGCCGTTGTTGCCTCTGAGGAGAACAGCGGTGCCCCTCTCACTGTGGAGCTTCTTTCAACTTGTCATCTGCTCTGACTTCAATTGATCTAAACGTCGACCCTGTTTGCTGCTTTTCAAAGTGAAAATGATGAACTAGGGAATTAGATAAACCCGTTTTAAATGGTGGCCAATAACAAAGTCGCGTGCAGCAAATGCAAACTTGGCATTTAATGTGAATATTTACCCTTTAATAATGTAATCAGCTCATCTTCTTTCTTAAGTAGTTAACTTCTGTTAACCGTTACTTTTTAATCATGAAGGTGGATCACTATTCAACCTACTCTGTCTCCCGCTAACAAGGCCAGCTGAATTATAAATCATCACTACCGCTGGGTTTGGTTCCCCCATTTATTTTCTTCACTCAATTGAGCAAATAAATAAATAAATACAAGCTCCCTTTATGCAAATACAAAACATTTGTGTCTCTTCAAACACAGTACTGCAGGGGGTCTGTAAGTGGTTGTGTTTAATAAAGTAAGAGGCCTTAAAAACTCATTTATTACTCCCTCATATCAACACGACACAAGAAACGAGCTTTCAAAGAGCTTTAACGAGCCTTGGAAACGGATCATATTTTATGAAAGGACATTTGAATAAAACAGTCATCTCCTTTGTTTTGTCATACAATCACTGCCAAGGTTGTGACCAGAAATAGCATCAGCTTATTACTTCCCTTGTCAATGCATCAGCATGTATTTGTACTACAATAGTGGGACATGCTTGTCAGTCTTATTTCTTCATGTTTGCTGGTTTTTACATCCTCATCTTCCTCCCCTCGGCTGCAGGTCTTACCAGATAATGTGCTGTAAAAGTTGCGCCTCAGTGGTTCTGACATCTTTTGGTGGTTGGCGCTCTGGCCTCGGTGAGCTGAGAATCCCTGACAACAGAATCATGCAAACAGAGGATGTGTTTTCTTTGGCGTCAGAGGACTTCATGGCTGATTTTGAGTGAGAGAAATGTATCTGTCATTGAAGCTGGAGACTCCTCGGACTCTGGTGGTGGTTTTCAGATAAATTCTTTGCGTCCACAGGTTTCAGGCTGTTCGGCTGTCTGTTATCGTCTCTCTTACTGGCTGAAACAAATTTCTTTGATTTCAAGAGGCAAGTGAGCTCACTCTTCTCCCACATATTGAGACCTCTTTTGTCAGCTCTCATTAAAAAAAAAATAATAAGGTTATCTCGCTCTTGGCATTGCTGATCAGGTCTGTTGTAATTTGGCTGCAAACAGACATCATTTGGTAGAAAGAGTGGCAATAATTCGGTATATAGGGTGTTTCTGTGGTTGCCTGGGGGTGTATGCTTTTCCACTAAAGTCTGTGGTAAAGAGGCATCATTTCACCAGCATAACAAATCATGAAAAACGACAAAATCAATCCAATGCTTTTGAGTCCTTGAACTAGAAGTTTAACAAAATCAACCACCTTGTTTTTTTTTTCTTTATTCTGTGTTGAAAAAATGAACTAAATCTCCGACATTTAAATTATCTTGGATTTGTTTTACCTATTTTCTAATATTACATATTACCTACTTTTACCCAACATTACTGCAGTTAGGGCTGTGTGATTCTGGATTAAAAAAAAAGAGTATAATGATTTTCTTGCATAGAATTGAGAATTTTTTTTTTTTTAATTTTTTTTTTAATATAAATGTTTAATACCTTCATTTACCTGCTACAGAAGGAAAGGAACCTGATGTTGGACCACCTACTCTCATGTGGTGTAATGCTGTGTTGTCATTAATTGAGGGAGAACATAGAAGTGTGTGTTGTCATGCAGATGATGTCCCAGATGAAAATGCATCAGAATCATTGCCATTTAGATATACGATTGTCTAGAGGTATGAATCGAGATGGTGTTTATAATGCTGCAGCCCTAACTGAATTCATACCCCCCCCCCCCCTCTCCAATATGGCAAGCGATTTAAGGCAACTGTATAATGGAAACAATACCAGTACCCCAGAGGTTTAACGTGGACAATTTATGTGTGGTGGGTAATCATGTGCACAATTGCTGTTTTTGTTGCCTTATGTTGTTTAAGCATTTCTTTAATGACAATTCACAATGCCCTGAAGCAGCATATACGTATTCTAATACGTACTTATTGATGTAATGTGTAATTATGAATGACTGCAGCTCTGTGTGGAGAAGCTCACACGATGCATAATTTATGATACTGGTATTTATTTGATTAGATAAATGGGCTATTTATAGTGAAACATGAGTTAAACTTTAAATATGGTGCACACTACGGAACTAAGCTATAAACTGCAGATTACTTAATACCACACCAGTGTGAGCTCATTCAAAATATTATGTTCTGCTGTACAGTATTCTTACATTGGTTATATATAATAATTTTGGATCTGCTGTTTGTCATCTGTGGTCCAGGATGATGGATATTAAAGCTCTTTTAGATGGGGAAATGTCAACTCAAGATGTTATTTTTTTTACGTTCAAAGCTCAAGAGTTCTCACACGGGGATGAACAGTTACAGTATTTAAATGTGAATGCTATCCCTTTCAAAGTCGTCTCCTTGTGCAGCGATACAGCGCTCCCGGCACGCCTGCCATGCTTGGAACGTTCCCTGAAAGTCCCATTCTGTAAGTTTGTCAGGCACCATCTGCGCTGGATCTCCTCCACAGTGTCAAAATGACGACTCTTCAGCTTAAACATCATTTTGGGGGACAGAAAGAAGTCACGGGGAGCCAAATCCGGCTAGTGGAAGGTTGTGTTGCTGTGGGCGAGAATCTTTCTGTGACCGTTTGAGAACCAAAGTGCCATCGTGCCACAGATCAGGTCATCTGCGCCTAATGTTTTCCCCCAGATGCCTCAGGATCTCACAGTAGAAGTCAGCTTTGACAGTCTGACCCTGAGGCACGAAATCACAGTGCACAACCCCACGCATGTCAAAGAAAACAGGAACTGTCTCTGAACTTTTTTTTAAATCACATCTCGTAGGCAGAATTCAAGATTTAACCTTAATGGATTTCGATATTTTTGCCAATTCATTTACACAATAGACACAGTTTAACCCTTCTGTATCTGTAGTTTGTACATTGTTTCTGAACAGAGGGTCAGTACTGAAAGGTTTAGGATTTAAGCAGCAGTTTTTACTCACATAGGGATGTGCTTCGGGCTTTATTGATACCTACAACAATATTAATGTTGGTTCTGCTTCCCATTACTCATCAAAGAAAGAGCATAATGTGGAAGAAATTAACCTATTCATGAATTCCTTTTATTCTATTCCTTTCTTGTGTGTGTCCCATTTCAATACGGTCAAATTGTGGCTGTTTAATAACCATAATGTCGCCCCCTGCTTTATTCTACTGTCACATTTATGCATGAAACCGAAACAATCAAGCATGAAACAGAACCAGGCTGTGGTGAATAACTTGCTGTGTAAATAGACTGTGCATAAACGAATCCTCCTTCTGTACGTGACAGTAAGACTGACAACAGAGTGGCATCCTCTATTCAGCTGTGATTGCATGCAGGGTGCTTCTTACGAGTACCTGCTGCTTGTAATTGACATATTAACTGCTAATGTAGCACAGATCATGATGTCTACTGCAGCTTCTCCAGGGTCTGGCAATATAAAACTAAGCTATCATGTAGCACAAAGGCAAAACAACTACAGTGACAGAAATGATTAAGATTGATGTATCTTATGGTTGTGAGTTTCAAAACGGAGAGATATTCCTTTTATTTCCCTTTATTCCATTATCAAAATACACTGGACAGAGACAAGAGAACAGAGACAATGATTGTTCAAAAACAACAACAAAAAAGAAACAATAACAACAACAAAATATAAAATAACTTCACCTAAGCACAATATAACATTTCATTTATTGACACTGTTTCTTTGTCAGCAAACATCAGTACTGACAGTGTTTCTCTGTAGCATTGAACCAATACATTTCTGGATGTTTGTGTCTGTACTGAGGAGTCAATACAAATCAGAGGTGAGACTAGACGGCATTATAGGATTACAAGATTTAAGCTTTTTCCTTGGCTTAAGTGTTTACCCATTAAAACACATCCACATATTCACTTGCTGTTAATTCTTCATTCAGACAGGTAATCCAGTTGAGAAGAGCACCTCTGTTATAGGGTCATGCATCCTTTGAATGATTATGTCACTTTTTTGGGGGGATGATGAGTGGATTAAGATGTTTACAAAGGGGATTTAAGGGCCGATGCTAACAGTATTATTCAAGTGAAATAGAATCTGTCGTAATTATAAATTCTGGTGAATGTAATATCTGCAGGTTTGTTAATTTAATGATGCCCCACAGCAGATTATGGAGCTCAGGAGTTGCAGTGGCGAGAATTTTTTTTTTTTTAAAAATGGTCAGAGCTGGACATGAGTTGATCCCATGTTTGCGAACAAGTCTGTTGCAAATTCTGCTGGACACTGTGCACATGCTGTAGTGATCAAAGCCAACTGCCGTGATTAGTTTAACTTGCAATTGTCTGTGCAGACACGCCAAATTCGATTTTGTTTGGAGTGCACTGCTGGTGGTACTGGGTGGGCGGACAGAGATTTTACCGTGGCTCTGTCTGGATCTGCAGGACCGCAGTCAGGCCAGAGTTAGAGGACACACACACACACACACACACACATTTGCGGAGTCTCTTGAGAGCAGAGTTAGCTTTCAGCCAATATTTGAACAGCACTGCCAGAGTAGTGAATTCTTTGCGGATGGAGCGGGTGAAGGAGAAAATGCTTGAGTCAGGCTGTCTGTCAGCAGAGACGACGGGATCATAGACTGTCAGAGAAGAGCGAAAGGCAGTATGTGTGTCGTTTGAGATGTCTTTTATAGCCCTCCTACATCCGCTATGGGTGCCCCATCAGTTCAGATTGATGCTGTCAAGCACCTTAATGATGTCTGTCTGCACAAGCAACAACCAGCACACTGAGGAACAAGCACACCACACACACACTCACCGACAGTTTTATGTAAGATCGCAGAGCAGTGAAAGTAATGCAGTCAAAGTTTGACTGAAGCTGAGTGCAATACACAGCCCGGTTTCCAAAGGCGTTTCGATGCTGTGTAAAAATCAAAATCAAAATCGAATGGGATGATTTGCAAATCATGTAAATCCATATTTAATTGATATATACCAAAGACAACATATCAATTGTTGAAACTGTTGTTGTTGGCTTATTATGGAAAATATTAGCTTATTTTGAATTTCCAGGGAAGGCCTTGCTTATTACAGCAAAACTACATTCTGCACATATTGCAACAGCATGGCTCCGTAGTAGAAGTGCTAAACTGGCCTGCCTGCAGTGCAGACCTGTCACCCATTGAAAACATTTGGCACATCATCAACGGAAAATACGACAAAGAAGGTCCTGAACTGTTTAGAAGCTGCAATCCTATTTCAGGCAATAATGGGACAATATATCACTTTCAAAACTCCGGCAACTGGTCTTCTCAGTTCTCAAACGTTTACAGTGTTGTTGTTAAAAAAAAAGAAAAAAAAAAGGGGGGGGGTAATCACAGTGGTAAAGATGTTCCTGTCACAACTTTTTTGAGATGTGTTGCTGCCACGGAATTCAATATGAGCATCTCTTCTTCATAAAACTATAAAATGTCTCAGTTTTAATATTTTATATGTTGTTCTGTTTTCAATTAAATATGGGTTTACATGGTTTGCAAATCATAACATTTGGTTTTATTTAAATTGTACACAGGGTCCCAACTTTATTAGAAATTGGTTTGTATCAATGTGGGAGGATTTTTCCTAAATTAATTTACTAATCACTAATTGATGATTTCCCACTTGAGAGAATAAGTGCAAAACAAGTGTCAAATACGTCATTTGGTCAAAACCCACTGGGTTCTCTGAGATTGGCACAAGCTGACTTCAGGTTAAGGCACCAAATGATGCGGTTAGGTTAAGGAAAAGATCATTGTTTGGTTTAATTTTGACATAGTTGCAATTTGATTAGGTTTAGGAACCAAAACTACTTGGTTAGGATTTGGAAAAGCTAATTATTTGGGTTAAAACCGGTAATTTTATTCAAATACAAGTATGTTCGAATCCTGTGTTTGTTCCATCCATCTACCATGAATCTCCCGCGCTGCTCCGTCACATGACTTCATTCTTCGACCTGGATGGTTGCTGTGCTGAAGCCAAAGGGCACCTTGTGCTTATCTTTCTTTTGCCAATAGCCTTGACAAAATGGCAGTGTTTGATGCCCTGGGTTAAAAAAAAAAAAAAAAAACAGGTTGGACTATCACAATTTACAATTTTTCCACATAATCGGTTATAGATTAAAAAAAAAAAAAAAAAAAAAAAAATTATGTCCTCCTTAAACTAATCAATTTTAATATGGACTAGTATATAGATAGATAGATAGATAGATAGATAGATAGATAGATAGATAGATAGATAGATAGATAGATAGATAGATAGATAGATAGATAGATAGATAGATAGATAGATAGATAGATAGATAGATAGATAGATAGATAGATACTTTATTAATCCCACATAGGGAAATTATTGTGTTACAGCAGCATAAAAAATGCACATTCTATACAATAAAATAAGATAAATAATAATAAATAAACTAAACTAAACTAAGCAAAACCTAAATGTTTTTCTTCTTTTTTTTTCTTCCATGTTTAATGTGTCCTGCCTCCCACTATCGGTTCAGTGAGTTCCCTGACAAGGTGTCCGTCTCATTACATTATGTAAAAGACATCAAGTTAAACCATGAATGAGCCATTGTGTGTACCTGCGTAGGCTGGGCTGTGGCTCTGTTTGGATTCAAAGTTGTTATATACAACAATGCATCTCTAGAGGCACAAGTGTCATGATATTAACTTGAGAAGTGTGTCTACATTTGTGCAGGTCCTTGTGTGTTTCAGAACAGATTTTAGTATTCACTATGCCTCAATGACAAATGATTCAAGTTGGTAGTCAAAGGTCAAGGTCACTGTGACATCACATCCATTTCCCATTGTGAATGTGATATCTCCGGAATGGCTTGAGTTTTTTTTTTTTTTCAAATGTATGACAAATATTCAGTTGGATTCAAGGATATGAATTAGATAGTGGGGGTCAAAGGTCAAGTTTATTGTCATCTCACATTGACCCATGCTCTTGAGGGTGATATCTCAGGAACAGCTTAATGGAATTGCTTTAAATTTGGCACAAATGTTCACTTTGCCTCAATGATGAAATATTTACAGTTTGGTGTTCAAAGGATACTGGGACCCCATAAAACACATTATTTGGCTGGAACTCGGTAATTTATATAATGACAACATTTAACATACATATCTAAACGGATAAGATTGTTAAATGATAACAACAAGAGGTCAACTTCATTTACGTCACATGCTGAATCGATGCCACTCATCTTAGGTTCCCATTTAAAAACTGTGGTGGAATTTCTGTATTGTCAGGATCGAAGATGTCTATGAAGCATCCACTAACTACTGTTGGATCAGCTTTTGCAATCCACTTCTTTAGCAAAGCATGTTAATACATTAACAATTCCTTCAGAGTCTTTACTACATATATCACGTGAGTTTGGACAGCTATGGCTGGAAACGGCTACTTGAGTGGATAATGGAGGAATACAACCACGAGGCAATGATTCTAGTTTAATAACACTTTCAGTACAAAATACTGTAGAAATAATGGAAAAATGTCAATTCATCCTGAGCTGAAAACAGAATGTGTTTACTGGCACAGATGTTGATATGTGTTGTGTTGATTGACATTAAAAATAAAAAGGAAGCTTTATCTTAGAAAACATAATCAAGAAAAAAAATATAATTGAAATTGGACTGGCCATGATGACAGGCCCGTCATATTTGCCAGTGTTATATGCAGGACAACAGATTACCTTACAGTATATTACGTATATTGCCATTATAGATCCAGAAATGATTTGGCTCAAATTCTGGGTTTAGTTACTAAAGCGGTACTGTATTTTTTGCAAATCATTCCCATATAATGTCTTAAAGTGTGGACCAGCATGTGACCCACCCACCCTCTATCATCTCCTTTGTCACTTCATATTCCCTACTCTGTTTTTGCTGAACTGTATAACACCACACCTGACACGCTGATTGTCCTTTCAATCAGCCAGCCACAATCCAAACCTCTTTCATGATTGTCCCCTCATGTAATCCCCATACCTTTTATAAATGTACCATTTGCCATTTTAATATTATGTGTACCAAGGACCCTAAAGCAAATCATCTTAGGTTTAACCTGTTTTTACCTGCTGTCAGTTGAGTAATTCTCCCTGACTAATTTGCTCTAGACTGTGTGTTTAGGCTTGGTGAGAGGTTCTCCTGTGATTTCCATCCCAGCCTCTGAACATAGCATCAGACCTATTCTGTGATGCATTCGGTTTGTACCAGACTGTGAGTCTCTGATGTTAAACATATTTATATTTGATTTATCCAACCACTCAGTTGTGGCTAACAGCTTTATGAGAAGCTTCATCTACCCCCAGACAACAATGTCTTTGTCTGACGTAAAGAGGGCTTGTTCTCTCTTGGGCTTTTTGGCTGGAGGGCCTAACATCCCACGTATGGAAGTAGAGGAATGAAATGACACGAGGGAGAAAAGGTTGGATGAAGATGGATAGCAGACAGACACAGTGTTCATTTTCTCCCAAAGCCAGGAGTTTGAAATGCTGCAGAGGAGTTTGGAGACATGAGCAAGCCTCAGGGAGGATTTTATGGAAACCAAATATGTGTCATTCCTCAGCTTCATACCTCTGCTGTCAAACTTATTTTTTGATGCACATTTCCTCCCCCTGATGTCCTGATCTGCTTTAGAATATGCATGGATAATTTACCGGATTTGTTTTTGTTGTTTTTAAAAGTTTTTATTCATTTTGGATTTGCTCAGAATTAATTTTAGTTCAGATTAGAATGATGCTACAGGTGCTAGTGACAATAGTTTTGAGTTCATCAGTCTTTAATAACAGTAATTTCCACCACTGGTGATGTTAGTGGTTTTGCCAAATTGTCAAATCATCTTACTGCAGTTCCATTATTTCATCATTTTCTCATTCAGTCGGTATTTACATTTTGAAATCTTCAGACATATAATTTGGAGTTATTCAGTGGTGATAATAGAAGGTTTAACGGTTTAAATTTATAGGTGGAAATCTCAGTCAACACAGGGAGGCTACTGATCACTGTTTGGAGTCAATGACGGTGTTATTCACAGATATAGTCTGCTACTAATATAACTTTTTTTTTTTTTTTTTTTTTTTTTTTTTAATTTTAATGACCAAACATGACAGCAGTATGAATGTGCAAACTATTGAGATGCAGGGCAAACTCCACAAGTTAAATTAGCAGATCATCAGTCTAACACAGTCCACTGATAAATAATCAATAGCCAGATGGATTTAGTTGGTTGTCGGGCGTGCAAGCACAAGCAACGGCATTCATCTCAAAGATGAAGCTAAATACATGCTTCCCTTCAGCTTTATCCAAGGCAAGGGTTTTATAAGTCAGATAGCATTTTTTGAGCCAGAGTTAACTGTGCAAGTGAGTTCCTCCTTCTCTTTTTCTGTATGTGCAGTTAGGCAGTCAGGCGGGCGGTGGTCGAGGGTGAATATGTTTTTGCTTGGAATTTCCATTTCTAATTTAAAGTTAAGCGACCTCCAGTGATCGTATAAATAACAACAATGCAAGAAAAGATACATTTCAGATGAAGTCTATATAATGTGAATTTTTCCAAGTTAGGTTAGGTGTTCACCTCCCATTTCCAACCACGTCGGGACAGTTTTTGTTAAACTATGTTTACTGTTGCTTTGATAACAATGCTTGCATAACTTTAATGGCATTGTAACTTTGACCTACAACATTTCAAGTCATCATTTCAACCCAAACCATGATATTTTATTAACCTTAATCAAGTGGTTTTGCGCATACAACTAACCAGGGGCAGTAATTCAGGAAACACTCCTTCTCATACATGAGGCTTATTGTTTAATCAACACTTAATGAATATATATTATTTTACACTGGTGATTTTCAATTAGACTTTGCACAGGGTGGATCCACTCTTTTCATCAATCAAAAAGGCACTTTCTTTGAAATTGTTTATCAGAAATGAGTTGTACCACCCCACAGAGGTTGGTAATGACTTTGTGCAATATGACTTGAGGGGGTGAGGATATGTGATGATCTTAATTTGGCCAAACTACATCTTATTTTGCATCATTCTGTCCTCACTCATCAGGGGTTTCCCTAACAATTAAAATATGTCTCTCGTACCTCTTCACCCATGTCCTTTAGTGACATGGCTCAATCATAAACTGCTGTGTCCTGAAATGGTGTAACTTAAATGTTTTCAGAAGTTTGAGATTAATAAACCACAACACTGTTAAACACATATTTGGCCAAACAGATTTCTAAATCTAACAATATATGTTACATATTTTTGCATAAATGAAACATTAAATAATTTAACACCTTGTTAACACGTTACAGATGTCGCTAAAATCTTAACATTGAAATGTGAGTTTTGAATATTTATGACCGTCGTCATTCTAAAATGGGAATACAGTCTCATCAGTGTCTGCTGTAAAATTCACTGAAGTGTGGTGTGTTTGAGTTCATTGGGTTTTGTCACTTCTTCTCTGCATCTTCCCTGTGATGCAACGGGTTTGACGAGGAGTCACTACCATAGCACACAATGCTAAGTAGTTATCAAATCCAATGCACCCATGGGTTCAGCTGGGAGGAGTAACACTTGTCTGATTTTGCCTTACGGGTCTCATTTGTTAAGAACAAATTTGAGGAAGGAATAATTGTCTTCTTTTGGCAGAAAATGAGTTTGTCAGATTTTCATTCCTCCTGTGGTTTTAACATCTGTAGCTGCTGTAGAAAAAGCCTCCTCTGAGAGCTTAGACATCTCTCACTGTGTTTGTAGCAGTAAATATATATTGCAGTAGAACTGTAAATTCAAACAGAGGCATAAATTCACAGCAGTGTGCATTAAATATATTTTTATACAGATCAGCAAATTGTAGAAATGTTACCTCACTGTGTTTTCTCTTGGGACACCTTAAATGCACCATTCAGCAAAATGTAAAGTGAAAATATTCAATGTATTTCATAGCTGACAAAAAAAAAAAAAATTATATATTAGGTGTATCATTGTGGGAAATGCATGAAATGTGTCTGTATTTACAATCTGCACTCCTCTATTCTTCTCTTTGTCAGGTAAGAGTGAAATTTATCCTGCACTGAATCTGTTTGCATCAGATAAGATTCCCCATTCAGCCATACAGAGACCACCTCTATCATTTGTCTTTACAGTACTGTTGTTAAAGACAGGTTTTTTTGTGGCGAGTTGGATCCCTGAGAACTGACCTCCATCATTTATATCCACAGCCCACAGCTCAGCGAGAGGAGTGCGTCATATGTAGCCCTATAATCTGTTCGTTGTTGTCAGGTACTTTGAATTGGTCTGAGTGATACAGTTTAACACTGTGAAGACGAAGAGGTCTGCAACTTACCTCAATTTAAGTTTCAGAATGTGCTGATGTGTGTGAAAATGATAAAATCCTAGTTTATCTACTCCCTCCTTCAGCCATACACCACATGTATTGTATTGACACAGTGGCTGCCTCTCCTGCAGATCACACACCATGGAAACACCAAGATGGAGCTCTGGGACATGTTTCACAAAGATGTTTAGGACTAGTGTTAGTGTTTTACTGCAACGTGTAGTGTATTTTTTGTCTTGTTTAAACCCATTTCATAAAATTGGTATTGAAAAAAGTATCAGGTAGGAGCCGGTATGGAAGTCAAGGTATTCAAATGGGTATGGACATTTTTGAAAGATACCCAACCCTACTTAGAAGGTGTCTAAATTTCACTACTAGATTAGTCTAATGCAAACTAAGCACGTTCACGGAAATAAACACTGTCTTGAATTTGGCTTCGCTACACCCATACTAAATTTGAACGATGCCCTGTGTTGTCATGGTAACAATCCATGACTCATGCTAACAGTAGTATACCAAAAAGACTACCAAAAAGCTCTTCTTTTTTTTTCACCGTTGACAAACTAAATGCAACCATAAAAATATATCTACTGCCTGACATTACCCATCTTCCCTTAGCTGTCATGTGCCTCTATCTCCCTGCCAGGTCGGTAGGCTGATGTTAGTAGCAATACTCTGAGATGTATCACTCTTAACCCACAAAACTGCTCTTTCCTGTCATGCGAGTTTGCTGTGGCTCTGATGGTAGACCCACTAATCGCAGGGTCGGTGGTTCAGTCCTCGATTCCTCCTGTGTCTTGCCCTGGTGTCGACCCAAAGTTGTCCCCAATGGCAGGCGAGCACCTTGCATGGTGGCTCTGTGGCCACTGGAGTGTGAATGTCTGGGTAAGGGAGGCAAGCGTATAAATATTTCTATAGTTGATCTTCTTGTAGTACTGTACTGTACTGTAGATCTTCAGCAACATTTTTTGTGGTGTCCCCAAGCTTTTCTTTGTCGTCGCCTTTCAGTTTAGTTGTAATTTGTTTTAAATGCTTTTCTTTGCATTCCATCTCTTTGAACATCTTTGAAGCTCCTGCCAATGGTGGGATTTACACAGATTACTGCCCACGTTTTCGGCTGGAGTGAACAGAGCTGTGTGGTTTGAAGCAGTGGCACAGTCCGCCATATATTTATGATTAGTTTGAAATATACAATTGTTTACCCAGAATTCATAGCAGATAAGTCCTACTTAGGACAGTTTAGAACGACACAGATTTGAGCAACAGATGCATTTTGACATCAGTGCAGTCTATTAGTGTATCTTTGTGAAACCAGGCATCTCTCCCTTCCCAATGCATCTTCTTTCTTTGTCGGGTCATGCGTCACCACCAGCCGCCGCCACAAATACCTCCTAATGCACTCCAGTAGGAAAGATGCTTCAGAATTAGATTAGGGAGCCACTGATTGCTACATAATTAGACAGTCAAGGCAGGCTGATGTACAGCAATGGTACACAGTCTCTCTAATCCTCTTGGTGGGGCTCTGTGTTTGATGGCATACACTTTGTTCGGGACAGAAAGGCTGCCTTTCGTCTGAGATAAGATTTATTGCTTTTGTTGGTTTTGTTTTGACTTGTTTGTCTCTGCAGTCTAGCTTTCTGCCTCTAGTTTTTTTTTTTCACAGCACTGACACTCGACAAACTGTGGGAAGAACAAAATGTGGCCTGGTTTTACTGTTGGGAAGCATAGTAATATGATATCATATGAATTGAGAGAAAACAGCCAACCACGAAATATGTGGTTTTTGTACTCCAGTTCTCTGGCATTGTTCAAAGGTATGCTAATATTAGAAATATTTAGAAGAATTGATCAACCTCTTGACTGACAAAGAAAAATGTAAGGCTAAAGGCCATAACTCTGATATATATGCGTGTTTACTTAGTCTCTCATTGCTGGACCTATTTGGACCATACTGTGCCAGTGCAGGAGAATGTTCTGCCTGCACCCATATATCATTGCTATTTGGTGAAAAACAATGCTTTGGATCGGTTGTATTTCTTGAAACCAAGCATAATTGTCTTGGGCAGCATGAAGCCCAGCAAAATAGTATCGTAGTGGAACTTTTTTTAGTGAAACATTTGCTCATGGGTAGGCACACTATGGCTTTAAAATCTCTTAATTCCCACTTAAGACCAAAAGGAAACCAAGCAGGCCTGCCTTATTGCATGATCCACATCTTCATCAAAACGTGTCATTTTCAGCGTATAGGTTGTTAGCTCTGAGATTGTTGTAGTTGTTTCCTGTTGCAATGGTGACACACAGATACAGCTGAAGTGGAGGAGAATGTCGACCAGCAGTTTACCTTCTGAAATGTCAAATCTGCTGAAGAGACTGAGTTCCGGTTGTTGATGCGTCAACGTTACACTGGACACTACACCCCACTGTCTTGGTTATCCCCACACTAATCTTCCTCAAGAGATAAAGCCCTGATGCTTGTTATTGTCAAGACTAATAGACAATAAAAGATAATGAAACCAAATGTCTGTAGAAATAGCAACAGCTTAGACTCATTTATATTTAATGAAACATTATTTAACACAGTCTCATAGTCTCCACAGAGACACGGTTGTATGCCATGCTCTGGAGGAAATATCTGAAGACTAATTTTTAAACTTTGTACATCCACTGTTAGACATATTAATTATGCCACTTATGTTACATTTATCCACTGCTGCTGTCACCTTGTTTGAACTACTTTCCACACTCTTGTGGAAGTTTATGTTTTTGTTTTTGTTTGTTTGTTGTCCTTGTTGACAGTTCTTACTTTTCTGGGTGCTACATTGGGAAACTTTATCACTTTGGATAAAATGTCTGTTGAAGATCTATACCCAGTCTATCCTGTTGTAGAGGGCTCTTTGGTCTCAAGTATCTTCGCAGCATTACTCGCATTGCAGTGGAAGTGTGTGTTTGAACAGGACCAAAGTGAGCCATTGTTAAAATGAGATGCGTGTTATGACAGCTTGCTGTGACAATATTGAATTATTATATTCCATTAATTTAAAAACACTACGAGATCAGTGTCATAATTATAACAGTTTACTCAGGTGCTTATCAGCACTGCCTTATGTTTGTGTGTGTGTGTGTGTGTGTGTGTAAAACATCTGCTCCACAATTCAAGTGTAGCAGCACCTGCAGGAGGATTTTAATGGCACCCTGCCAGACATGGCTATCTTCGTGTTTTGTTGTTGTTGTTGTTGTGTGTGTGTGTGTGTGTGTGTGTGTGTGTGTGTGTGTGTATGTGCACACATTTGTGTGCGTGTGTAATTTCAGAACAGAACAAAACACAGTCCCAATATATTGGCAGTTCATTGATGCTTTTGGTTTTAGTTTCCCTTAAAACCCTCTTCAAATGATCATTAATCATAGTTGCAGTGGCATCTTTTGTTGTGTGCATCATGTGTGTCATATCTCAATGATATGCATGCCCTCTGTTCTCTCCTGAAGTCTCCAGTGGAGACTTATTGGCAGTGAGCGTCTCTCAGATGCAGCTCTGAATCATTCAGGAGACTCCCAGAGAGCAGAACTTCATCAGTCAAACACAATTGTGTAACCTTTTGTTCTTCTAATGGTTCAGCCTCCTTTAACATGTTTCTCTGACAGTGATTCATTTATTTTCTTCACATAAGGTGAACAATAATTTACATCAAATAATTGAACACCTTAGTGAACAACAAATTGGTTGGTCTTGAATGATCAACAGAGAAGGCGCTAATTAGACATTGTTTAGATTGAAGACATAATTAACGTGGACTTGACTGAGTGATCGGCTCCATTAACCAGTTTTACTTGAATAAAGCACTCATGATGTGTTGTTACTCTGAACCAAACCAAACACTCAAGCATTTGTTAGCAATGTCACATTCATCACAGTTTATATAATGTGCTATGAAAATTGTCAGTGCAACATTAGGGTTTATCAGCGGTAGTCAGAGCTGCTTCATATGATGTATCACTGCTACTCCGGAAATGCTGTTGTTTCACAGTAATGGGTTTACAGTATTACATCATGAACACAGCAATGTTTCAACATGAGATGAATGACAGCCATGTTGCTGCTGTTCACTGTGACAGTGGATAACCAGTCGCTATTGTTTATGGGTAGTGACACGTTAAAGTAGAGCTCAGATGATTGATGAGGCGTCTTCTTTGACAGCTTCTATAAAAAGCTGGCAGTCCACAACCTGAGGTTCTTCTGTCCGTTCCTGCAGCCTCCAAGCTGTCAATCGTCTCTCACACACTTTCAGTCATGAGGGGTTCAGCTGTCTAATGCCTGCGTGTGACAGTTAGGAAATATACAGTAATAATAATATTAGCAGTCAGTCCACAGCCTGACACTTACCTGTTCACTTCACTCGAACATCGCTCTCCTCAAGCTGCAATGAAAACTTTATTAAGGTCATTACACAAACAGTCCAGTGATCATACACACATCTTCTGTATACACATACACACATCTTTACATCATTCCCCTCACATGGGCCTTAGGAAATACGGAAGCTAAATTAGCAGAATAAATAAATATCAAACATCTTGATCCAGTTAGTGCAGCCT
The DNA here is from genome assembly GCF_029030835.1 of Brachyistius frenatus. Taxonomy (NCBI): domain Eukaryota; kingdom Metazoa; phylum Chordata; class Actinopteri; family Embiotocidae; genus Brachyistius; species Brachyistius frenatus. Next base: position 3,645,226 of record NW_027210600.1, read on the forward strand.
CACAGCAACAAAGCTCCCAACACCTCTTTATCTTGACTGTGTCCTCTGTTTATCAGCATTTGCATAGCTGACTGACCAATCATGTGTGATTCATCTTGGTATTGTTTCTCTAGCAAGTAGCCCTGAGGGTTGAAATTGGCTGTTTGTTGCTCATATATATACATATATAAATAAATAAATATATATATAATAAAAACAAAATATATACCATGTATTATAATTTGTTTCCCGGTGATGTTCAGTTGTAGAATATGTGTGATGCACTGTGGGTGGATGGAAACCCCTCCAGAAGTTGAGCCCAGCTCCTTCAACTCCCTTAAGCCATCTTATCTTTAGACCAGCAGCCAATGAAAGTTGATCAAAAAGCAAAAGCCCACTGCCACAGTTTTGGCTGCGGTTGTTGTATTTTCCAACCTGCGTAATGATATTGACTAGTATATAATTACTCATAGTGAAATATATATTCCCTGCCGTGATGGATAAATGTTAGTTATGTGGTGTAATTGGAAACCAGAGAGTCAACATTGATTTAATGCCAAAAGTTGAGTGTAGTTTTGCTAGGGACTATTGATGTCCCTCTTGGGCAAAACATTTTTGCGTTGTTCTGACCTACATGGGTAAAGCAGTCAAAAAGTAAGTTAAAACACGTGTAGGTTTCCTCTTCTGTCCTCTGAAACTGGTTGGCCAATGTAGCCATTCGTGGTGGTCTGTGCAGCCGACTACAGAGCCGTTCCGGTGCTTATCTGGTAGTGTCTACATAACTGGTTAATGGGTCCATTATGACATTATGATCAAACCGTAAATATTGCCTGGTACAAATATAGAGGACCTGCATTTGCATTTGTTATGGATATTGTCAAAGACCATTGTTGTCCTGATGCAGAAACTCAACTTTTTGCTTAGCTTCATTCTCCCTGTGTAGGTATTTGTTGTGTATAATTGTTTTGACAGCCGCATTTCTTTGTTTCATTCAGTGCAAATTACAATCCAATTACTTTGGTTTGTCAAGGCATTTAAACACCCAGAATGTAATATTAAAATTGAAAATTGATTTTGCAAAGGAAGAAGGGTACAGCAGCATCAGTGGGTGTTTTGCAGTGCAGTGAGGTCAAAAATGTCATGCTCACTGTGAAAGGAGCTTTAGGTGCTAATATTCTTTTATTTTTCTCAGTAATGCTGCTGATCATTAAGACCACATTTCAGTTCCAATGTACTTATTTTTCAAGGTCAAATCATAGAAAATTGCCTTTTGCTCTGCCTCTTGACGGCTCATCTTACATGACCTCGGTTGACCCTTTCATTTTTAGGTGGATAGCAGAAAGGGACAGTAGGTCTCTGGGTATTTGTTCCTCTCTGTATTTCATTTTCAAAAAGGAATGTCAGGAGTTCAGTTTTGTCCTCCGTTTTGCCCCCGATCACCTCTCCTCCTGTGTCCCCTGTCTTTGTCTGTGGCCACGCCACTCACCTCCCGTGGCCACGCCACTCACCAGTCCCAGCAGATGCAGCCACTCACCCCTGATCACCACCTGCAGGTGTGCTGCATCTCCCTGATCACCTCCCCAGACTATATGTAACCTGCCCCTGCACAACTCTGGTTGTCGGTGCATTTTTGTTAGCCACCCGTCCGTCTTCCGTCTGCTCCCCGTCCGTCTTCCGTCTGCTCTCTGTCAGTCCTGTTCCTGTTCCCGTTCCTCCGGCCTCTGTGTCTCCTGCGGATATCCCCATCAAAATCACTAGTCGGTGGAGTTGCCCTCCCGGCTTGGAAGATTGTTGACGCCGTCCCTTCCGCTGGTCTGCCGGCTGCCCTGTTACCCGTGTCCCCCTGGAGCTGTCGGTTGAGTTGCCCTCCCGACTGGACGTAAAGAGGACACGCTCGGTGCCACCTTTTGGTTTGTAGTTTTTTGTTTGTTTTTTTGGACAATAAAGACTGTATTTTTGGAACTTGAAACCTTGAGTCTGTGAGCTTGCATTTGGGTCCTGGAAAAACACCCACCTCATAACAGAATGCACCGACCACGGAGGGACCCAGCAGCCACAGACTCGAATCCTAAATACGTGACTTTATTTCAATATTTTTCCAATCAGGCCCGCCTAAATGGCACGGTTTCCGCTGAACCCCGGACTGGGTTCGAGGGAACCCGCCTGGCCTTCTGGGACCCCCCCCAGAAGGAGGCGGCGACGCCGGGGTCACCGGCCATCCGGTCCTGCTGCGCCCTTAATCTCTGGACGTGTAGCCGTCAGTCCAGTCCGTCGCTACGGGCGAGCTCACAGCCCCGTCGGTCGCTACGAGCGAGCCCTCAGCCCCGTACGCCGCTACGGGCGAGCCTACAGCCCCGTCGATCCCCCCTACGAACTCTCTACCCCCGCAGCGCCGGCGAGCGATCCGGACGCCATCCGGGCCCGGGCGTTGGCCCTCAAGTACCTGCAGCATGGCCTATGCGGCAGTAATGCTGCTCCTTCGTTCCCCGTCGCTGGACGGGTCATCGACGTCCTGCCTCCAGCTCCTGCTGCCTTCGGATGGGTCGACGCCCCGCCTCTTGCTCCATCCTCCTGTGCTCCATCCTCCTGTGCGGCGCGGTCGCCACGCCTCCGGCGTCGCCACGCCCCCGTCTCTGTCCTCCGGCGCGGTCGTCGCCACGCCTCCGGCTCCGTCCTCCAGGGTGGTCGACGCCCCGCCCCCGGCTCCATCCTCCTGTGCGGTCATCGCCACGCCTCAGGCCCGTCCTCCGGCGAGGTCATGCCTCCCGCTCCGGCCTCCGGCGAGGTCGGCGCCACGCCTCCGGCCCCGTCCTCCGGCGAGGTCATGCCTCCCGCTCCGGCCTCCGGCACAGTCGCCGCCCCGCCTCCGTCTCCGGCCTCCTGTTCGGTCGTCGCCCCGTGGCCGTCCTCCGAAGCGGTCACCCCAGGCCGTCCTGCCCAGTGGCCGTCCTCCGGAGCGGTCACCCCAGTCCGTCCTGCCCAGTGGCCGTCCTCCGGAGCGGTCACCCCAGGCCGTCCTGCCCCGTGGCCGTCCTCCGGAGCAGTCACCCCAGGCCTCTCTGCCCCGTGGCCTTCTTCCGTCCACCTAGGTTTCCTGTCTCATGTCTTGTGTTAGTTGTGGTCCTCCGTCCTCAGTTTCATGCTCCATCTATTTAATATTTGACATATTTCATGTTTGTAATTCACAACCTGAACCGCCAGAAACTGATTATTCCATCAGGTCGGACACTGACCTGTGGTGGATAAATACTGTAGACTGTGTGGGATTCGCGGTTCTTCCACAGCTCTGGGTCTTGTGTGTCAGAAATGAGACAAGATAAACTAAAAGACAAAAGGCTAAACCCAAACCATGGTTTGGTGAAAAAAGCCTCACATATAGCCTTTGTTTTCAATCACTAAACAGCTGCTTTATAGCCGTGATCCAATCACACTGGGCAGATGGGAATGACTGGTGTCTCAAGGGTCAATGCATTGATGTTGGGCTTTTTTCTTCCATGCTGCCTATACAACATGGTCTCCCAGAAATTAAGTTTCTATACAACTAAGGTGTACCAAGAAATACATCTTGATAAAAATGCAGTTCTGCTCACTAAGACCTGCCAGTCTCTTGAAATAGTTTAATAATAGTGAGGTAAATGTAAGTGGATATTAAACTGTGAGATTAGATATCTTGTTGAAAAAAAAATTAATTGACAGCTTTGAGACTTTGCTGAATATGTTTCCTTCTAAAGTCAACAGTAACTGAGCACAACTGCATTTTATTTATTATATTTTAGTAAATAGTCATGGTATGATACAAAAACATGTACACAGTGACTTGAGACACAATGTGTTACATTTAACTAAAACCAGGGTGATACCCTATAACCTTTACCAATGTGGCTTTGTTGCCTAAACCAAACCACACACAGGCATCTAGATGTGAACCCTACTCACCATCCTCTCTAAGTACCTCCTGCTTGATGTAGGTTGTAAATGTGGCGTTCTATCCTTTATTCTCCAGTAACCCGGCCATTATTTATGTTGCACCCTAAACATAACTGGTAAACAGTTTTCGTGCATAAATGTGATTTCTAGGAGACAGCATTAACCTTCAGCAAGAACATACTGCAGTTTGGCAGTGAAGTGTTTTCCACCACAACTGCCAACTTGGAGAATCTCAGGTGTTTTCTTAAATGTTTGTACAAAAGACAATCTGGAGTGAGTGATGTGACTTCTGTAACTTCTGTAACTCAGTTAGTCTGACATTTCTGCCATGCTCCAAACTGAGATCCTCCAAGCAATCAAAGATTAATGAGCACATTAACTCACATTGATTTCCACACTAGTCCCAGTAACCCACTGTGACATTTAAGTGAAGCCTGATAGTCTTACTCTTCTCACACCAGACGTTCCCTTGGTAATAAAGACTGAAGAAGAAGGAGGGGATGTGAAAACACAATAGAACAAGGAAACAGAAAAGTAAGAACAAATAATTATCTGTGACAAATGAATGTGGCTTTAGTCAAAGTTGAACTGAGAGACAAGTTCATAGGCTGTGGGAGGTTTGCCCCACTTATTCTTATGAGACAAATTCTATTACATGTATCTTTTTTTTGTTGTTTTTTTGTTAGTGTGCGTATGATACGCTGTCCTACATTTCCTCATCCTGTTTTTCCATGCAATGCGTTGTAGGGTGAAATGCTTAAATGTGGCTCTTGGCTTTAGGCACTTGGAAGATGGTTGGTGAACATGCAAAGCAGAATGGGATTATCTTGGAACGATGCAACTCCAGAGACCCACAGAGGAATAGTTGAGAGACAATTGCTGGGAAATCGTTAATGTTTCTTCTCAGTCAGGTCATCCATGTAGCTGTCTGTCACCCCTCCTGTTTCTTTTTTATATATCCCATCTCCCTCCCTACCTCCATCTGGTGACAGATAGATGCATCTGGGCTTCATTACTTTCATCAAGTGCCGTCTCATTTGTCATATCCACTGTGCTGCATTCAGTTTGTCTTTTATGAGTAAACCTTGGTCAGAGGCAAAATAAAAAATGAGACTCCCAGTAGAGTGTTTTGATGAGAAGAAGAATAACAGATAAGACCAGTGTGAAGAATGTAAGGGGAACAATGTAGATGGATTATGAGAAATTTTACATGATGTAATGTCCTGTAATCTTTGAAATATTTTTCTGAGGCCGTTCAGAAAAAATAAAAAGTGCAGTGACATGCAGCCGAGATTAATTGGGCCACTGTTGGTCAATCATCACCCGTTTCAAGATATTTTTTTTGTTGCTACATGTTGCTTTATTTATATTTTCTATAAATTTCTATAAATATATTATATTGATTCTCTTAAACTTTTTGCTGATAACAAATGCACAGATATACTTTGAAGTGCAACCCAGAAAGGTCAAAACACAACAGAAGATTAAACGTCTCTGTAACTGGTTAAATGGATGCAGTGTTGATATGCTGATTTGATGAGTCAGTGGCAATTTGTCTGGGAGCTTGTTTATGGCCAGTGTGGCTAGAATGTAATTTAAAAGTAATTCCTAACCTGCTTTTCATATCCATTGAGAAAATGACACATGCAGTGAAGCCAAATTACCCCCTTACTCGCTTTGACTGAAAGCTGAGCACAAATGACCAAATCTTGTGACTTGGAGAAAGCACACTGCGACTACTAAAATTAATCAGGCAGTTTTGTCCTCATACACAATGTACATACTCAGCAAATGTAGGAAAAAAACAGTATGGGTCAAAGACACTGGGAATCTGGAGAATGCTAAACACCGTAACAAATGTTCCACTAAGGTGCAACACATGCTGTGTCTCAATTTGCGCACCTACGTACTTACTCTTATTATTCTAAAAGCACAAGAGTGTTCACAGATGAGTATGACAATATACAATGCATTGTAACTACTCAAAACGGTAAAACAAATGAGTATGGAAAGTTGGACACTTGACTACACAGAAAAAAGGGAGGGACCACCGACCTATTTTCAATTTCTGGCAGCCAAGGAAACTACAGGTGTTGTGGAATATGGAACTATACCAATTCAAGTTGTACACGTCAACACAAAAGTGTTGATTTCTCACTAATTACAGTTAATTGTGTGTTCAAAACAAAGGGCATTAAAATACATTCACTTTTAGGTAAAACAAAGCTGTCATATATTTTGATGGGCGATGTATTGAAATCTTACGTTAATTTACTGTAAGAATATCAAAAATGTTGTGTTCAACCCGACGCAGTTAAAATTCACGTAATACATAAGCAAGTGTATTAACAGAAGCATGCAAATTGAGACAGTCACAGTGTATGTACAACACGGTTTAAGATAAGATCAATAAGTATAAAAGTTACTGTATGTACGATAGACAGTGACCCGGTATGATTGCGGCATCTGATTAGGATAACTCCTGGGCGTTCTCCACTGGAGGTTTTTTTGGGCACGCCCAACTGTTAGGAAACCCCGAGGTAGACCCAGAACACATCGGAGGGATTATACATCTCCTCAGGCCTTAACAACACCTTGGTATTCCCCAGGAGGAGGTGGGAAATGTTACTGTGGAGTGGAAAGCCTGGACTAACTGACTCGACCTGCTGGCACCTCGGACAAACTCAAATAAATGGCTGGATAGATGGATGAATGGAGGACTTTACATTCCCTAAATTAATTATGCTGCATAATAGACATTAACTTTTGCGGCCTCACAGATTCAAACACCTGGTATGTAGTAGTGTGAGTATTTTAATTGGGAGTGCAGGTGCGCAGAGAGCAGTAATTCGGTCTCAAGTGTGGGTGTTGTTTGAATGGATAGAGAATGTCTATATGGGTGACAATTTGCGCAGACACTTGTGTTCCTCCAGGAGTACAGTTCTGATTTATATTATCGGATCGAAACGGAAACTTTCTCACCTTAAAAGCAGCAGATTGGAATCCAGAGCAGCTGGCAGCAGGAGTGATTCACTTCGCTCAGCTCTTGTATCTTTCTCAGGCTGTACTATCAATCAGCATTCAGCTACAGTGGCATTCATCGGCATGTCGTTCACAACCTGAATATCGTGGAAGTATCACTATTCTCTTTCCTTTTTAATTCATATGTTAGACAGAAAGAAAGACATATGGATTAAGTGACTGACCCGTCAAGCCATATCAACTGCCAGCTCATAAGACACTTTAACATAGTTTTGCATTCTTCCTGCATTGTGCTGCTTTTATACTTATAAGCTGGAGGAATGTTTTCAAAATGCTCATCTGATCGCCATTAAACTCTCTGTGGGAGACTTTTCAGAGTTACTGAATGAAAAGAGTGAGGAACAAAGACAGAAAGAAAGATGCATACTGCTTCTGAGGAAACAGATGCTGACAGAGCAGCGCTGCTCTGCTTTCATTTATTGCAGTCGATAACAACTTGATCTGTCTTGAGAAGGATTCAAGGAACTCAATCAGACCTCCGTTCAATAATAATAAACATTGATTCATGTTCATACATGGTATCAGAGATTCATGGTCAACTGCAGTTCATTTTCTGAACACTAGTTTGATTGTGGTTGTGCTCTACAGTATCTGGTAGTTTGATATGAATCAGTAAATAACACGAAAGGTGTGAGAGGTTATAACGAGGTGCAGAGATTCCTGAATCTCTACCTGTAGGGTCAGTGATTTGATCAATTACCACCATCATCATTTGCAGTATTTTACATACTTCAAATGCCTAATTGGAGGATTTTTGGCCACTTTTTCCATACCAAGTTGGCCTGCAACATAATGTTTGACATTCATTGATCTACCACCCCATCAGGGATTACTTTCCCCTCCCACTGTCCTCTCTGCTATTTCAGTCCAGTAAATAGGTTAAACAAAGGGGTAAAGCAGGCTTTTTACAGTTCAAGTAACCGCACAGGCAGTCAATGCGGTCAATACAGTGAGGTAATCAAGGCGTTTAATTGCTGAATTGTACAAATACTGAGAGAGGCTTAGATTGAACTCATTTGGCCATTTATTATTTCTACTTTTTTTTTTTCAATTATATTATTCAAACATATCTCCAACTGAGTTCTTACATTTCATTAGAGGATGCTGATTTGGGCAGCGGGATGTGGTTCCGTGTGTTTAAAGAGGAGCTCTGAACCAGCTCTTCACCCCTACCAGCATAATGGAGCTCAACCATTGACCTCTCAAGTCTCGTTTAATTAGGTTGAAACCATTTTCCTGCGCAATCATCCCTTGTGTAGCCACATTTGATGTTGATAAGTTGAATGTTGCAATAACACATAATGGTTTGCAATTTTGGATAATTGGCACCTTTACAGCAAATGATGGCTTTAGATTTCAAGCTGATAGAGTACAGAGGGAGGTCGTTCACTTGTTGGTCAGAGTTTTAAACTTGATAGGACTGATCAAAGGAACTTTACCCATTTGTTATAACTATCTGTCCCTCTTCTCTACTTTCTACCTCCTCTGTCCTTTTGTTTTAATCTCACCTGTCCTCTGACATTTGTGTTGAGGTGTGTGAGGTGTGTAAGGGTTGTCTCTGTTCACACCTAACGACTAACTGCAGCAATACTTCACTGAAATCAACAGTCTGCAAAGGAATTTAAAGTGCTTTATGTTTCCTTTATAAAGGTTTTGTGTCAACACTTAAAAGATCATACTAATGGACCTTGCGGGTACTATTTTGTTATGTCCAAGGACAAAATAGAATTAGAAATAGTTCTTTCCTTCACTTCCTTCGTCATTTGGTCTGGTTATATTCACCCGTCTGTCCAATGAATTCTCCAGCAATGTAACTCTCCGTTAGTGTTCGGAGACCTTTGTTGGTGTTTTATCTTGGTTTCTAATCTCCCTCCTCCTGGCTTGTCTGCACATCAAAGCTCTGACTACAGTCCTGCCTGCTGTCAAAGACCTCACATTGGTGCATTGGATGTGTTCATTCACTGCTCGGGCCTTCATATAATCTCTGTTTGAGCTTTCTTTTGACCAGAGATGGATTGGGGGTGTATGTACATGGGTACTGTCTCCCTCACATTACATTATGTGCTCCTCAGCTGTGAGCTTCCTGTTCCACAATCATACAAATCAACATGCTGCAAACTTTGATCTCTGGGCTGTGTGAACACTGAGCCACTTCCACCATGTGACTTTATATTCCATTACCAGCAGGCTTCCCACTGGTCATTCTCGCTTCATATTCTCTAGTCTGAAAGAGCTTGTGGGAAAACACATCTGAGAGGCTGTGATGAAAACATGATGTGTGAAAAGTACCTGGAACGAAACCTTCAGATGAGACCTGAGAGCCATAAATACGTAATGCCCCTTGAATCCTAATGTCCTCATTTAGACAGCATAGTGATGCAGTGGTTTGCTCTTTTTTTGACTTCCTGAATTTGGTCTTGCCAATAGTGAAACGTGGGCAGCACTAAAATATACAAATAATGACTTTCCCACAGATTAGCTTATCTTGAGAAGTCAGTTGCAGGTAAAGAATAAGGCAAGTGCTATAATGTTGGACTTTTACTTTTTTATGTTATATTATGTATATATATATATATATGATATATGTCACATATAATGATAGTGTACTGTGAGGATATATCAGCAAATGACATGAGCTTTTATTGATGTGCTGTAATCACACTTGTGAATTTTGACTGAAGCAGGTGCCACAGTCAAGGTGTATACATGAAATATTTTGTCTTTTTTGTTTCACAATATTTATTTAATGTTGTTACATAATTACATGTCTTTGTCACAAGTGTTTGAAAACCACATGGGTTGATATATCTATCAAATAATTCAAATAATTTTTAATTTAGTAATATTGGCATCAAAATCCAGCAACAGTCAGGCAAATACAAGATACAAATAACATAATATAAATGTGGTGTTTCGGTAAACAATAGAAAAAATAGATATATTATACATCACTAAAGCGCAACATATAAATAAACTTAATTTTTTTTTGTCAAAACTGGTGAAACTACTAATTAACTTATCAGACTTACCAAAGGTCTCGTTGAGTAGTTGACACATAGTGGCCTCTAATTGTGAATGCTTTGGTTGTATCCTCCAGACTTGTTTCTCTGGGTACAATAGCATTTCAATATCAATTCTCCATGTGATTTGAAAAAAAGTGTTTGTTAGCAGTGCTCTGTTATGCCCTTCAAGTGTTTTTACCAGGAAGTACGTCCACTCTGACTTATCTTTGCTGTCTGATACTGACCCGAGTCGGAGCGCTCTGGCCTCACCCCAAGCCTCACTAAAGCCATTAGCATGCAGCCATTTGATTAAATGTGGTCATTGATTCCCACAGGAAATGAGTCGAAGTACAGCATCACCTGATCAGATCTGTCAGCCCCCTAATGGAGAGCGAGCAGGGATGGAGAGAGGGATTGTAGGAAGTAGGAGTTCACATTAACAATGGAGGGATGAGAGGTGGGAGTAGATGGAACAGCTTAATGTGAAATACACACACAGTGCGACACAACCAGCACCCCATTGTTCCTGACTCATTGGCAGCTTCCAGCAGCCTGAGGGCTTCACATATTGTTGCTTTAGCACTGAGAACTGAACATATTTAAACAGAAAGCCTTCTGATTTTATATCTGCTAGCTCTATAAAGGCTGCTGAAAATGCATAAACCTCAGCTATTTCTGCCATAATGTGTATTCTGCATATAGCTTTTTGCTTCTGTTGACTGTTTAAAATGCCATATTGTGATTCTTTATAGACACATTTAAATGCAGATTCTCTGCAATTGCGGGCGACATTATGTCTCAGAATTATGGTGATCCTGACCATGAAAGGAAACAAAAAGTTGTATGTGGTTATTTAATGTATTTTTGCGTGGTGATACTGTATTTTCTCAGCCTCATGCGCCAATGCAGAGAGCTGCTGTAAATAAAACCCAGACTACACACAGCTACAGGTCTAGAGACACGCTACCACCAAAGGTTCACTCTCCACAGGTTGTATGTCATCTGGGTCTAATGTTTTAATGTTAGGCGTCATGCTGGCAGAGTCAGGAGATGCTCCAGGAGTGGATGTGACCCACAAAAAAAGGTTAAGAGAGACACAGCAGGACGCCAGAGGAGTACAAATAACACAATCCTCTGCCAAGGTTACACACCTACACAGCTACACATACACATCTGCCATATTGCCAGAGGTTACTCATCTGGCTGGCATAAAGATTCCTACCATTGAACCAGTTGACTGGTATGAACAGCCTCTAGCCATGGCCAACAACAAGGAGCAGTCTGTCACAGCAGGAGAGGCCAGGATGGAGAGCAAAAAGCCAGAATCTGTCCCAGAGGTAGAATACAAGACTGGCACAGACAGTGATGAAGGTTTAAAAAAAAAAAACTGCCTGGCACAGCAATGCTGATGACAGCTGGGGGGGGGGGGGGCTAGATGAAGGATGGTGAGATAGAAACACATGATGACTTCATTTTTTTTTTTTAATTTTTTTTTTTATCGTCATTCATACATTCATTGTATCAGTCAAGATGCTTAATAATGGAGTCCAGCATCAGTAATCTTCAAAATCAGGTGTTCACTTTCAAAAGCATGGCTGGGCTATTGTGTTCCTGAGTGAGTGTGTTACTCTGTTCTGTGTTATGAGTTTGAGTTCAAGAAACCTGAGGCACTCAAGAAGGTGGTCATTTAAAAAGCCTTTAGAAAATGGTTGCCTTTGGGCTGTTTCTCATACCTGTTCGCCAATGTATTTATTTTATTCTTTTAACCTGCTCTTACTGCTAAATTAATGTCTTATTGTTCCATATTGATCATTTGACTACTGGCCAACAGCTGAAAGAAACACACGATATTAAAGCCTTGTTATATTACCCTCAGTGTCAGTGTAAATATGGCTGTTGTGTTATTTAACAGGGAGCCATTTATATGTAATAAATACCAACCATTCATACTCTAAACAGTAGATTGAAGTCGAGAATGAAAAACAATAAGAGTTGGGCTGTAAAAGAGAATCTCAGCTATGGCCAATGGCTCAGTGTACCATGTAATGAGGGATTGTACAGTAGCTGCACATGAAATTATGAGGGTTTTTTTTTAAAGAAAAAAATGTGTATATTATATTTTTACAATTCATATAAAATGTGTCATAACCCCCAGTTGTATTTTTCTGAAAACAGACTTATAAAGAGCTTTGTTAAATGAGCTGCTTGCAGCTGTAAGCGAGAGCAGCAGAATCACAAAGCTATATGGAGCTGCTGATAGTCAGAAGGTTTTTTATTCAGAAAATGTTCTGTATACACGTGAACCTACTGTACATGCATTTACACGCAGTAAATTCTTATCATGATGGTAACAAATGACTGAAAGGAATGTGATGTGAAACAATTGCTCGTGCTCAGCGAGGTACAGTAGGAGATACTGTTGACACTTGTGGCTCGAAATTTACCGCCTCCCCTAAGCACTGTAAAGGGGAGGCTGTGGCTCAGACGGTAGAGTGGGTTGCACACTAATCTGAAGGTTGGTGGTTTCATCCCCAGCTCCTCCAAGACACTGAACCCTAAGTGTCTCCCGATGGTGTACCATCGGTGTGTGAATGTGTGTGAATGTACTCCTGATGGCGGCACCTTGCATGGTGGTCAGTCTCATTAGTGTGTGAATGGGTGTGTGAATGGATGAATGGAAAAAAACATGTAAAAGCGCTTTCAGACCGAAAGGTGATAAAGTGCTATACAAGTACAGACCATTTACCATTTACCATTTACTATTTAAAGCAAATTAATTCAAACATGCTGAGTGTAGCTCCTGCTGAGCAGAAAACAGCAGGGAGCAGTTGCAAACGAGTGACTGGTGAAGAATGTTGACCATTCAGCCTTTTACTTAACGGAGCAAACTCTGGTCCAATGAGAACTGATAACGATGACTTGGATTTAATAGGTAATCAGAGCTTGACTGTGTTTTGGAGTCTAGCTATGTTATTATATATCAATGTGTTCAAATACATTCTATATGACAATGTACATGGTTTTCCCTACCATTATAACACGCAGGTGAAGCTGGATGAACACCAAAAAAAAACTAGAGCGAGGGAGACAGCAGTGTGTTTGACAGTGAGGCTGGCGACTGGAGAAACGTATTAAGTTAGCAGTATAGCTGTGTGAGTGAAGACATGCAGTGCGTGTTCAGTTGAAGCTATTTGTCAGTGAAGAACTAAACCAGATTCCTGTGTCTAGCTTGTCACCTGCTGATTAAAGTAAGAGGGGCTCGCCCCGAACCTAGCAATAATGCCTTAGTCAAACCTCATCATGCTAACTTAAGGTGGACTGACCTTAACGGTGAACTAATTCATAATTTTAGTGACAATTTCAGCTGCTTCAAATCTGAGAAAGATAAATGTCTGTCAGCAGAGTTAAATTTGTAATCTTTACTAAAACTAATTAGGCTGCAGGTGGACAATGACTGATACTATTCATTCTTTTTAAACATCACTCAGAATTTTGATGTCAGGAATATAGTTTTTCTTGAATTGTATTGATGTTTTTGGATTTGTCTCCAGTTCCATATTGAGTATATAATGATTCTCCTATTGTGAACATGTATGTTGCTGCGGTGAAAACAATAGTTTGCCATATTTAGAGTAGAAATTATAATTATCTTTTGAATGTATTTATTTTTTTCCAAACAATAATCAAATAATTAAATTATTTAGTAGAAATAAGAACTGATGAAGGCATTGATAAAGAACTGTACTGATAAGAGTGTGAATAAGATCAAATAAAATATTATCCATACCTGTCCTACATATGGCCGATGGATACAGACTGACTAAGTGAGGATCAGAAAATTGCATTTCAGATCCATTCACTATGAAGCTTGTTTTGCCCTTTTTTTTTTGGTGATTATTATTTCCATGGCACACTATGTTCTTTTCAAATAGATATTGTTCTGACGATATGAAAATTGATAGTTATTAGCCCAAACAATGTCCACCCCACCTCCACCACAACCACAGCACACAAGCCCTGCAGGAACCAAGGAAAAACCCTGATACACCCAACTCAGATGATTTTTTTTATTATTTTGCTTTCAGCTTTGGAATGTATTATGGGAGAGTGAAAGCGAGAGATTAGGGTTCTATCTTTCTATCAGCACAAATTGGAGCCAAGTACAACGCAAGTGTCAGCACGCATGGGCATGTTGGTCTTGTTAGTGCATTCCTATATTGAGGCAGTGGATTGTGCAAGTCGCCATCAAAAACCTGGTCATAAGCCAATACTGCAGTATTTTACTGTTACATCCATGGACGTTAATCTGTGCCTATATCCGCAGCAGGCTAACACTCCGCTCGTTTCACACACAGGAACATTTAGGAGCAAAAAAAAATACGTGCAAAATATTAGAATTAAAAAGCTTTCAAAGGAAAGTCTTTCCTACTTCTTGGTAAACCCATTGTTAAGGTGAAAGTACACCTATATTTTAAAGGAAGTGGGAGATGACACTCTGAATACTCTCCCAAACAAACCTATGATTAATGAAGAGACCAAGTACCACCCGCTTAAACCATTTTAGACTGTGCTTTCAAATCATTTAAATTGAGCCCTTAGTGTTGCTGCTCTTCTTTTCTCATCCCAGTGTGAGTCCTGTTGAAAAAAAAGAAGAAAAAAAAAGTCTCTCCTTGGGAATAACTGCTTCACAGAAACTGCCAAGAGTAGTTTCTTCTTTGTCTAATTTACATTTCAGACTCCCTCGTAGAGGTGAGGAGTAAATGTAGAAATGTTTACGTGCTTCACATGCACTTGTCTTTCCAAGTGCATGGAGACTCAGTAGTTTGGTCACATCAAAGCTTTGTTATTCAGTCATCTCCATTTGACGAAAGATTTTTGCATGTGGGATGGAAGTTGGTTTCCATTTGTTCCCTAAAGAGAATGCAGTTACTGTCAATTCTCAGCAATCTTAACAGACTCATCAACGTGACTGGGGAGGAATTGCTTTCCACTGGATGCATGTTGAACAGTCCTGTCTGCTTAAGTGTAATGTCTTAAAGAAGAAAAAAAAAAAAGGTTTGTGTTTTGCTAATTGCTTTTTTTTAACATTGAATAATCTCTTCTTTGGATGAGGCTAATTAAATCTGATAAGGATAATGATGTTTTCTGAACTAACTGTTGTTAGTAAATGAGTTTTCAGAAATCTTCAGAAATATTTTAATATAAGTGATCTATATTTTGCGATCTCACATCATGTTGGCCAAAAGAAGTCAAACCGGATATTTATTTGTATTTTGAAACTGCTCTTGTTAAGGTTTTCAATGACATCCATTTAAACACAGACTGTGGCAGAATTTCAGTCTTAGTATTACTGGATCTCAGTGCTGCATTTGACACGGTCCACCATGACATACTACCAGACAGACTAGAAAACTGTGTGGGACTTTCTGGCACAGCACTAAACTGGTTTGAATCCTACTTAAAGGACCAAGAATATTTTGTGTCTATAGCTAATCACACATCAGAGCGGACTAAAATGACATGTGGTGTTCCCCAAGGTTCAATTCTGGGGCCTCTTCTGTTCAACATCTACATTCTCCCACTAGCTCAGATTATGGAAAATAGCAAAGTGTGTTATCATAATTATGCAGACAACACACACATTTACATAACTATATTGCCAGGGGACTATAATCCCCTACAAGGGTTGGGTAAATGCATTGAACAAATCAACAACTGGATGTGCCAGAATTTTCTTCAATTAAACAAAGATAAAACAGAAGTAATTGATTTTGGTGTGAAGGAAGAACAATTAAAAATCAGCGCTCAGCTTCAATCACCAATGTTAAAAAACACAAACCAAGCAAGAAATCTAGGTATAGTCATGGATTCAGACCTCAATATGGATTTATATCACAACAGGATTTGGAAAAACTTTATCTTCAGTAGACCTGTCTACCATAATGGTGTGTTTACAGGTCTCTGTAAAAAAGTCAGACAGCTGCAGCTGATTCAGAACACTGCAGCCTGAGTCCTCACTAAGACCAAGAAACTGGATCACATCACTCCTGAGGTCTTTACACTGGCTTCCTGTCCAACAAAGAATCCACTTTAAAATCCTGCTGTTGATTTATAAAGCACTGAATGGTTTAGGGCCAAAACACATTTCTGATCTGCTGCTACCTTATGAACCATCAGACCCCTCAAGTCCTCTGGGACAGGTCTCCTTTCTGCCCCCAGAGTCAGAACTAAACATGGAGAAGCAACGTTCCGTTTTTATGCTCCACATATCTGGAACAAACTCCCAGAAACCTGCAAACCCTGCAAACGGAAGACTTTTCTGTTTGCCGCTGCCTTTCACAGAACTAGATTTGAGGATGTCTTAAACTCCACTGTAACTTGTATCATATGGTTAGCTTGCTTAATGTTTTAATCAATGTTCTTAATTGTTTTTTAAATGTCCTTTTCTTTTGCCTTCTGTTTCGATGCTTTTAATGGTTTCATGTGAAGCACTTTGAATTGCCTTGTTGTTGAAATGTGCTATACAAATAAACGTGCCTTGCCTATAAAAACAAATGCAGTTTATACTAATGTGATGGGTGTCTGACCACTTTTCTTACTTTGTGAGGCAGATGCACATTCTAGACCACTGTGAGTGGTTTGAAGCCTCTCAATCTAAAGCTCACCCATATTTTATAGTGAGTGCACCATGTCCGTTGCAAACCTCTTCATCTCTGCTCTACAATTACACTGAATTGTGAGATGAAATATGATTCTTCCATACCATCATCGTTGAGAGCTTTGACGATAAATCTGTTGTCCCCAACTGACCGTCCGCAAAATGACTTTTCCTTTCCTTGTACTCTCAAAGGGAGATCAAACTCAACTGTCCTCTAGATGTAAATTACGTTTTGCGTGTGCTTCACTGACCAAAGTGATCCCATGGAAACATACTGTGTCTGAGACAGGAGAGGCTGACTGGTGCTAAAATGTAGTTTCTTGGATGGATGCTAAGTCCTCATAGTAGTAGTAGTAGTAGTACTTCAATCAGTGTCAGGTCCGACCAGCTTTATGAGCAGAATATGTGTCCATTGAAATGAAAACAAATGTTTTCGAACTGGTCTGATGATGTTAGACTGCAACCAGCGCTAGTTTAACTGTGCCACTTTTGATCGAATCAACAATAAGTCCATATTAACAAGGTATTGGTTTAAGGTTCACAATAACACAGAGCAATATATTTGCATTTGCAATTTTCCCTTGCTGCATTCTGCACAAGGTTACCGAAATATTAGTTTCACCCTTGGCAGTGAAGCCCACTCTGACTCCTTCATATTCAAACAAGGCTTGACCAGAAATGTGACTTGTACCTTGTGTCCAGTGATCGCTGTAGCGCAGCCAGGCATGTCAAGAATAAACAAACCTTTGAGCTCACTATTGGAAGGTAGAGTATGCCTGCATGTGGCCCCTGGATCTGGTTTCAACCTTTTGACCTCTTTTGTATCTATAAAAACAACATCTTCTGGTTGTTGTGGAAGAACCATAAGTCATTTGATGAAGTTCACTGCGTGTCATTTTGTTTTATTGTTTTGGGGAATGAGTCAATTTATTCTCATATACTGCCTAGTCTTGGTCCTCAGTCACCTGGAGGGAATATATTATATATACAGCAATTTATAGGCTCTTATTTTGGATGTAATAGGCTATGTTCAGGCTGGAGGCAAATAGGATTTGTTTCTCAAATCAGATCTTTGGTACAGACTGTTTGCACTGTTATTTGCAAGTGAGCAGATCAGATTTGGTGTGTCCAGTCATCACAAACCTATCTGCACGAGTTGCTGTGGCAACGGCGTAAGCATAGCTATGGTAGTGATGTGGCTTTCCAACATGGAAGCTGCAATGGACTGTTGTTCTCGGTGTCCTCTATAGTTCCAAAATCTCCGCTCTCTAATAGTGCTCTCCTCTTTGTAGCATAGATTTTTCTCATTCTGTCACTCTGAAATTGACGTCATCAGTGTGTCTGGCATTACGAGTGACGCAAGAAATCCAATCTGAGCCAGAAGAGTGTCCAGACTGAGACGCATCTGTAGAAAACCGATTGTAATCGCATTTCAAAACACTGCTCGGACTTCTAAAAATCAACCCAAATACAATATGGATATCAGGAAAAATATACAGTTGCACATTGGCATCAAGCAAAGGGAAAAAAAGAAAAAAAAAGAAAACACAAAATGAAACTTTAACACATGCAGTACGCTTAAATTCTTAGCCTACATTAAAAAAGGGAAATCAGTGCTGTGATAACGTTGGTTATGATTATGTTGGTTTTGTTTGTATGGTATTTTTTTTTATAGGGTTTGCCAATTTTGTGTGTTTTCTTATTTTTGGGAATATTAAAGCTGCTTTGTGTTTGGTTAACTCCACTGTGGCATTGTCTGAATAAGTATGCCAATTCAATATCATATTTTAAGCTGGCAAATATTATCTGTTATGAAATATTTATGTAAATCATCAAAATGGAATAAGCTTATTTTACACATTTACAAATGTGTTTTACATATATATCTTTTTACATGACACTAAATGCTGCAGTATTCTTGTGGAACGCAGTTCCTTCAAACGACTTTAGCCGCAGTAAAATCTCCATCTGTTTATGCCACAAATTGGTAATAGCTCTACAAAATGCCAAACGTGGTCTGTGACAGAGATGGTATGTTTAAACTAAATGGAGTTGAAAGATTCCACGGTGTGATGTAAGTGTTTCATTTTTGCGGGAAATGTTAAGCATATTGTTTTTCTGCTGAGGTGGTCAAGAGGAACCGCAAAGACAGAGCAGCTGCCAAATGATGGGTTTTTAAAGTGGAGCCCATGGGTGCCATCCAAACCTAGAAAGAGAGAGATAGATATGGGTTTGCTATTCTTTTTTCAGTGAGAACAAAGCGGTGCACAATGAGCTGCTTCTTCAGGTGATGATGCTGAGATGCAGGCTTCTCTGTTGTTTCATGCAAACAAGGAGAATCCTAATAGGAAGAAATAGCAGTGGCTTTCAGTGAGTCCGTAACTACAGGGAAATTCAGGTTATGAGTCTTTGACAAGTTAGAAGAAGAGGATTTTGAAGAATTAATGAATGAATTCTGGTGTCTTTGAGATGGTGAGCACGGTGACATTTTTTTAAATTTTTTTATTATGTTGTTAGAATCCTCAGTTTCTTTTACAGCTCAGATACCTGTGTTGTCTTGAGACCATGTTGGCCTTCGGTTTTATGTTTCTGTCATCAGGCTGCAGTAGATGCTGGAGGGTCATATCTTACACAAAATCCCTCAGGCTGAAACAGCCGAGCAGGTTGGACTTTAGAGAGAGCTGCGTGTGCTTAATGAGAGGCACAGACAGCACAATACACACAATAAGTGCACACTGGCTGTTTTATGTGTGTGTTTTACTGTAGCTGTGCGCTGGGATAAAGTAAGAAGCGTCATGGCTGACTAACACAGATCAGCCACTGGCCTTCTCTCTCCACCCCAGAGGATCCTGTTCATCTTCTGTTTTAAGCACTTGTTATGTTATTCTCTTCTTTCTCTAGCTTTCTTCTTACAGAGCACCTTTGTCTTTTTCTTCTTCTGGTTAGGGTAAACATAAACCTGCCCATATTTTCCAGAGGAGAAATTCATTACAGAGGTTTTGTAAATATCTTTGATTATAATTTAAATGAAATTATTGTTATTTCTTTCATCTGTAAATTTTAGCACTACCATGTCCCTTTATAAAGAACATTTTTGGCTTAGAACTGCTGTAAATTGTTGAAACAAAATAGTTTTCTGTTTAGTCCTTTATCAACATTTTATCCAATATTCCTTAAATTATTTACACAAATTAATAATTGTGCCAACATTTTTATCCTTCCGTAACTGTAATTCCTCTCTGACTAGTTGCATGTTTATTTAACAGTAAATATTTTTTTGATTGACATAGTTTGTGCTACCACCTGGATGGGCAAGTACCTATAAATCAAAGCAAACAGTTCTCCAACCCACACAAAATGCTCCTGTTATATATATTATATTAAAAAAAAACAAAAACAAAAAAAAACACTATATATATATACACACATAACCCTAACCCCTACCCTAAGATACAACCCACAGGAGTGTTTCCTAAATTATCACCCATGGTTGGGTGTAGGCACCAAAAACATTTGATTATGGTTATGGATAGATAAAGTCTTGGGTTAAAATTATGACTTTAACCATTAAACATAATACATCTGTCGTCATAGCTACAGTAAATGCGATTTTAAAATCGAGCATTAATCACCTGCACCTAGCGTTATGCAACTTCCGTTGTCATGCTAAAAGGTAAACAAAGTTTTAAAATAATTTTCACACTCGCAGTTGGGAACAGGAAGTGAACAACGGTCTCTGGCTTCCCACGTAAGCTCAACCATCAACCATCAACCCAACACAGCTCCTCCTAACATGGAAAACCCACATTTTATAGATGCCTTTTGAACAATGTCAATTCTCTTGGACACCATAGATTGTTGTTATTTTCACGAGCTCTAGTGCTCACATACGTTTCACTCTAAAATGTAGTGGTTGTGATAAGCTGCTTGCACAGAAGACCTTTTTTTTTGTGTACTTTTGTTTGTTTTGAATGAGGACTGTTTCCATCAAAGACATCATTGGATTAACTCCCTGTTTATTTCCCTACATCTCAGTGCAGTACCTTCATCTCTAATGAGCCTCTCTGCTCCTGTTCACTGTCAGCTCTGTTTTCCAGTCAAACGGAATCTCTCCTAATTGCAAGTCGTGATGCTGTTGAAATTTGCCTCGGGTTGTTGTCAGCAGGGCAGATCTGTTGGTCCGACTGCGATATGGGCCGAGTCAGTTTGCATAATGACATCCTACTGGGAGCTCTTGGAAGTTACAAGACAGTTTAACAGTTTTGCATCTACTGGCACGATACGTGAGAAGAAAGAGATGTGAGGGGCTGTTTGTACGATGGCAACAAAGAGAGAGATAATGAAAACGAAAGATGCGGAATAAGTCTTACTGAGAGTGAGTGATCGGGAATCTTTGTTTTGGACTTAGGTCAAAAATAGCATCTGCAGGGTCTGAATGATGTGGTGTGTCTGCACTGTAAAACATCATAAAAGAATCCTTCATCCAGAGTAAAAAAAAAAAATGCTCCAGAGACTCTTCTGTTTTGTATCAATGATGACATTTGCTGTTAGGTTTGCTTTCATGAAATATCAGAAGATGGTTTATTCTCGTAAGAGTGAACACACTATAAACCACGTTAGTTAATCAAACAAATTTTCTCAACTTCCGATAACTTAAGTAAACTTTTTTTTCCAATTCCACTGCATTAAACCAATTATTCAATGGAGTCCAGCGAACTCTTTTTTTGTTGTTTTTAAGCTATGGGTGAACTTTTTTCAAGTTGAATCAGCTTGAAATAATTCCCAGTGTTTGTTCACCCCGGGAGCTTAGTCCTTTGTGCCCTCTCTAATTAATAGCCATACTTGATCCACCCAGTTAAGCTTTATAATTATTTAGTACAAACCGTGAAATATTCATATTAAGAAAAAAAAACTTCATCATTTAAGAGCTGCAGGGGAGCTCATCTGTGAGTCTGAACATGAAGGGGATTATAATGATAGGTCAGATGTGAGAGTCTGATTTTATTTTTTTTTTTTTTTTCCATCCTGTGCTCAGATATTGATTTCATTGACAAAAAATGATGACACCGTAATTACACTCCAGCCATGGTGTGTTGTCTGATACATTTGTACTGCTTTGACACCCTTTAGTTACTATAGTTAGCACTCGTTCATGCTCTGTCCAATCAGTGTCCTCTGTGTGCTGTGTTGCTAGCCTTGGAATCAATTCAACATTAAAGTGAATGGCGGCTGGATTCTGTTAAAAGTCCCCATTGGGTCTGCTTATCCTTCACGGGTGATGGAGCTCTGACTCTCTTCTCCCAGCGCTGGTCTGCCCTCCTCTACTATCTTTACTCTTCACCTTTTTACTCTTATCTCCTCTCTTAATTGCAATATTGTAATGAGTGGAATTTGAGTAGATGAAAAGGGACCATATAAACATATGCAAAAATGAAGATCGTGTCCAGCAGAGAGGCCCGAGTTGAGTTCCAGCAGCAGTGTTAAACTTAACGCTGATCAGGGCTGCTAGATGACTTGAATGTTGGAGGAAGAAATGTGAAATAACTGACAGAGTGACAGCACTGGTAATACTCTGCAAGTCATTCATACACTGCTTATCCACTCATCTCCCTCTTCCTTTGTTTCAGTCCTGCACTGAGAGAAAACCCGTTCGTTGTAGATTGATATTGACAGATCAGATCAAAACTCCCGAGAAGAGGAAATTATACAAACATCATCTCCAAACTTCATCCCTTTCTCTCTTCAGACATTTGTATACCGTGCGTAGTGTGCTCAGATTGTCAGGAGGATGTTTGGTTGAGCAATTACATGACTGTTTTATCAGTATCAGAAATATATTACTGCTGTATTGAGGCTTGCATAAATTGTTGTTTATTTCCGTACAGTGTAGGTTAAATTAATATCTACACAAATATTGAGCCTCTTAAGTGGGAGCTGGATGTTAAACAGTAACTCTTGCAGCTGCACTGTGAACTAAATTTTGAGTGCATATAAAAACGATGAGTATGATAGCGCATTGCTGTATAATGACTCTTAAAATCTACATTGGTTTACACCTCCAAATGAGTGGGTTAGATAATTGGGTCGAGTTGAACCTGTTCAACATCTCTCTGAGGCCATATTTTCTCATTGTGCAGTGATTGCTGTAGATTCCACTTTGATTAAATGCCATAGCCAAGGAAGTACAATTATTTAAGTGCAATACTGATATATAGATATTTTTTTTTCAAAAGATCTGTCAAACCAACAGATACCACTTTTTTGGATGTTGAACATAAATGGGTATGATAATACATGAGAATGTCTTTTGTGGCTTTGAAGGGACACCTGGAATTTTGAATCTGGTCAAACCAATATTTTCTTTTAACTGAACATTTATACACTGGGCCCTGATTCTATCTCAAGATTTTGAAATGCCAAATGATATAGGATCTATAGTGGGATTATTCAGGTAAAGAGTGTGTTAGGTGTCAGATTATTGGATAAAGAAAAGGAAAAAAGTTGCATTATTGAGGCAATGACAGGAAAATAAGAGCTTCTTATGCCCACTCTGATCCTTCATATCCACTGACCAAGATAATGATGTTTGATATGATGTGACCACGGCTCAGTGGCCCATGAGACGCTGTAATGTGGTGAGAAAATGGAAAAGAAAGTGGCTTTTCTCCAAAGTATCCCTTGTGAACTATTCTGCCTTCCCCCCAAACATCATGTTTGTGAATACTGTCAGTCTGGAACAAGGATGGATGTTGTGATGAATACCACCATGGGGCACCAGAGAAAGTGGGTGGACGCTGTGTACATCTCACATTCACTAAAATCACACATCCAGTGGAGATGGCACGCTTTTGTCACTCTTTGGTTTCTCTGATAAATGAACACAAGAATGATATTGTTTGGAGGCGTGCACTTGTACGTAAGAGAATGTACAATGTTAACTGATACAAGGCTTTACTAAGATTTCCTCTTGAGTTGTGAAGGATTTTGGCCATCAAAGCTGAAACAAGGTCTGGCATTAACATAATTAGCAGCTAAGAGACATAAACAGCTTTCTAGCTTGAAGAAGCTTTCACATAGATTTATCCCTCAAGTCTTAGTTTTGAACAGGTGCATGCTGGGTCTTTATAATGATCATGATGCAGACTTTATCCATATTAAGGTATGCAAAGTAGGTTTTCCTTGACTTTAGCAATTGTATTCTAATTGTTTGCGTGCATATTGTCGATTTACTGATCCAAGCACCTCAAAAATTCAGATTAGCAGGTTGATAACCAGAAGGCTTTTTGGACTAGATGAGACAATTAAGAAGTTCTTCAATTCGGAAAAAAAAAAAAAAAAAAAAAAAAATCTGGCATGTCTGACATTTCAAGGCAATAAAAACTCCCAGCGCTCTAACATCTCCACAAGTTTAGAAATAGAAATAAAAAAAAAAATGCACCATTATCAGCGTTGGCATTTTCTTAGAGTTTCATTTGTCATCATTGAGTTGAGGCTGTTTACCATGATTTCATTCTAATCTTTCACTGGCCTCAAAATCAGCTTTGAAAAAAGCAAACAATATGACAGATCACTCAATGTACTAATGTAATGCGAGAATGATGAATTACCATTGATTGTGTTATTTTGTTTGGGTTGTTGAAGCCCTTCATCATGCCCATTCGGTCTTCTATGACCCAATTCCTTCTTTTGTTTTGTCTTATTCAACATGAATCTCAAAATAGGTCTCAAATCAGTGCAGAGACTCACCATAAGTTGGATATTGACTCAGAGTAACTAGTTCCTCCAGATATCCTCACCCTGTCCATGGACTGTAATGTGGCAGAGAAGATGAGAGGACAAACATTAGTCAAGGTTTTGTCTCGAGTGTACTAGATTTGGCCCAGACTCAAAAGGTTGTGTAATAAATCATCAAGTGTGTGTGGGACACAACATTCCAACAAAGCTGTGTGGGAAAGTGCAGGTCAGAATAAGTTAAGTGTTCATTAGTGAGTATGTTTGGTCTACTTCGTTTGAAAAAAGTCTGTAGGATAGTTCAGCCTTTCTAAGGTTGACAGATTTTAATGTACGTTATCGCAGATGATGAATGGTGGGCTCTGCTGCAGTGATACTGCATGTATTAAGAAAAAAAAGAAGCAAAGAATGTGTCATATGGATTGAAAAAGAAACAAATAAAAGTATGGCTTGCAAAAAGCAAGAGAAACAGAAGAGTCAGAGACAATGTTCAGAGAAGAATGATAAGATAAACGTGTGTTAACACACATATGAACAAATGATATGGAACTAGATAACCAACATCCCCCTGTGGTGTGAATGAAGACATTGGACATGAGGGTTGTAGTAGTAGTAGTGTCTTTCACTCACCGTTTCTCTGCTGTGGCCATTTTTCATTTAATCCAGTCACTCAGATGTTTTGATTGTCGTTCTAATCACTTCATCAGTAAGATATAAATTATTAAATCAAATTCAACTTGTATAATTTGTGCAAGTTAATGTATGAATCAGTTTTATAGATTTATTTTTTGATACCAGGGAGGAGCTGTAAAGACATTGTTTCAGTACCTTACTGTCTAATTCCAGACACTGTTTTATAGCTCTTGTTTTACCTGCCTCAGTATTGTCCAAAGGCAACTGGATTTTTTTTTTTTTTTTTTTTTTTTTATTCCTTAAAGATGTTTCACCTCTCCTTCAAAAGTCTTCTTCCGTTCTAAAGAACTGGAGGGGAATTATTGGTTTTAGTTCTTTTGGAGTAGTTAACACCTTGCAACCCCCCCATGAAAGGTTACAGCTTGGAACTCCCCTCCAGTCTTTTTAAACTCACGAAGCCTTTTGGAGGTGAGGTGAAACATCTTCAAGAAGAAAAAAAACAAAAACAAAACAAGTCCAGTTACCTTTGGATAACACCTAGATGGACCGAGATGACTTAGAATCTCCACAGCCATATTTCTTTTGCCTGTTTTCTGATTACTTTTCGGTCCAATTTTCCCATCTATGTCTTCATAATCTCATCAAATGTCATGGTTCAGTTCCTGCTGATGACTGGTTACTAACTTGTCTCTTTCTCTCTTTCTTTTTGGGGTGATGTCTCCTGACCTGTTCCATGCTGAACCTTCAACTGTGGACCTTGAAATACAGGTAAAACACAACTAGCTCTTATTTAAAGAGTGTGTCTTATATTAGTTGTGTGTGTGTGTGTGTGTGTGTGTGTGTGTGTGTGTGTGTGTGTGTGTGTGTGTGTGTGTGTGTGTGTGTGTGTGTGTGTGTGTGTGTGTGTGCGCGCACAGTGTGTGCAGTGTGTTGTCAACCTGGGCTTCTGTTTGCTGTGGGCAGATTTGGCCTCATTGCTTCTCTCTGCGCCATTTTGAAGGTTAGATGCTGAATTAAAAGTTTTTTTTTTTTTTTTCTGTCACTGAACCATGGCAGTCCTCTCAGCTTCCTCCCGCATTGGATTGTGTTGTAATTGACCAGTTGCTGCTTGTTTGTGTTATTTTACCTCACGTGGTGACAGCCATATGGTTAGTTTGTTTGTGTGATATATTGCATTCATCAGGTTCAGCTGCCTCAGTGGCAGAACTGCTCCCAGCATAAACCCAAAGATCATAGTAATGGCAGCACAGTAGACTCTATTTGGAGCATGTTAAAACAATCTCTATGTAGGGTCCTGTGTTTCCTACTGTCGGTGGTCCATAGTCAAAGGAGGCAGCAGTACTGGAGTGGCTTGTCATTTATTCATGAGAAGAGGTCAGATTCGGCCCTGCTGGGGCTTTTTTAAATGTTAGCCTAGCAGCCTATTTAATTCTGCACAACAGTGCAGCTCATGCATAACAAGCCGGCATATAAATACAGAGCGGTGTGTAGTGGGAGAGTAAATCTAATAGAAAAAGACTGATGCATGTTTCTGCCATGCTCATATAGTGGCTCACCCCTCAGCCAGGCTCACACTGAAACACTGCTGTGTGATTGGACGGCTTCCAAATGTGAGAGAATAGATGTGTTTGTCTTTGTTTCGGTGTAAAGTGTGCGTTTTGTGAAACATAACCTGAAACATAAATTGTAGGTTAGATTTACTGGATAAGCTGAATAATATCTGGACAAAAGGCTTGCATCCATCGCCTAAAGAAATCTTCACAGACGAATAAATAAATAAAATAACGTGAGTTTAAAGCTGAAGGAGTCGATAAACATATCTGAATTATGCCACAGTCCATGTACACCAGAGGATCTAATCTAAAAGTCTATTCAATCATTTTAATAATTTTGATAAAAGTTACTTTATATTGTCATTGTCCTAAATTATTGCTTTACAATGAATAATGTGACTTGATAACCTTGTGTTTCCAATTCATGACTGTATGTAGAAATGCGCGAATCAGTTGTAAAATATCTGCCTGGTTTGAGAGTTGAGCTGATGTCAGTGTTTCAGAAAGTTAGATAAAGCATCGAAGAAACACATCAGAAACACAGTTGGACATGGCTGACATAGCCAGCATGGTTGGTGGTCTTAATCTGCAGGGAGAACTTGATCTGACAGCAGATGTGGAATCGAATGAGCTAACAAGTCTGTAGAGACTCGATGGGAGAATCCTCCGGAGAACAACTCTGGCCTCTGCTTTTCTGTTCAGTCAAGTTCAGAAAATGCAGCCGAATCCAGCCGAGTGAGGAAGACGAGATGGACAAACTGTGTAGGTGGAGGGGAATGTTCTAAAAGGTTGAACTACGATTTGGTGTTTGAGAATATGTTGAGGAAACTGTAAAAGAGCAGAATAAGTGCCCAACATGTGTCAGTTAGAGAAAGGTTACAGGTCTTCAGGTCAGCTTCTGTGCTGTATTTTTTTTTTCTCTCTGTTAATCCCTCAGCGACTCCAACCTGACACATCTACATTCACAACACACGTGATGTGTCAGTGAGCTGGTGGATCTCACTGACAGATACATTTTAAAGCTAACAAAACTCTTCTATTCAATGTCAAATATTCCGTGCCCAGTAGCTCTGGGGTATTTTATTCTGGGGCATTAAAAGCAGCATTATCGAAGGTTTGCATCCATGCTGTAGAAAAAAAACCACAAACTTAGAACATTCTCAATGTGATAGGGAGCTATTGGTCTTCCCCTTTTCTACTTTCTATAATTCTGCGTATATTTTTCCCTTTAGACATATGACATATTCTACATTTCTACAGTGGATACAAGATACGATAAAATATTGCTATATTTTCCAACATACATTTATTTAATCAAGCGGACATCCATTTCAATTAGTAGAGTAGGTCAAAACGTAGTGTATGGTGGGACAATGTATGAAAAGCTTTTAATTTGAAACCAGCACTTTAATTTGAAACTTACAGAAAGTTGTGGCATTCGGCCCCGCCTCTGGTGAAATGTGAGAACATCGCAACTTGTATTTTCAAGTTTAAAGTACATGAGTTGTGACGTGTTTGCTGATATCTTTTAGAAATGCTAGGGCAGTTAATTTCTGGTTGTATAGTAACTTAACATATTTGAGCTTTATTTGAATATGTTTTCCTTCGTAATTTGGTAAATATAAATGTTCCCAACAACCTTATCTTCTGCCACCATCATTATGCCTTTGCAATTTGTAGAATTATGCTCCCTGCCTACTAGCTTGATACATTCTTAACCTCTGCGCTCCTTCTCATCGTCCATGTTGAAGTTGCCCAGCAGTGGTCTTCTCACAACTTGAAACTGGAACAGCAAGCATACTCTGCTAATGTTTTCCTATGTCATTAGCACAAGCTTATGAGTTAATTATTTGTAATGTTACTTAGACTAGCCACAGACAAAGGAAAGCTGGCAGGCCAAAACGAGAACAGATGTCCCCTGGGTAATGTCGTTTGTTTAAGGATATTACTAATTGCCCTGCTTGTGAGAAGTGCACACAAGTTAACATGTAAAAGTTCTGGTACTGGTCCAATTTGAGCATTATTTGTGTGTGAATGTGGCATGAACAATATTTTGCTTGGGTGTATTAATGAAAAAAAAGCCCAGGCAGGGTTATTTAAAAGAAAAAACAAAAACAACAAAAAAAGGGGATGTGATTGATTCAAGAGCCACATATTGGTATTTTTAAACAGATTACTTTTAAGATTGTATTCAATTATTTTAAAGAGACTATTTAATGTCATTGTGGTGTTTAATACGAGCAATAACTTTTAACAGGCCACAGTGGAGAGATCATATGACACAGAAAGAGAGACAAGGTGAACCAGGAGAGAGCTGGAGAGGTTTAATACACCTCATCTCATTCCCAACCTCCATGTTAAAACCCTTGATGTCTGCGAGCTGCATGAAGAATGGTGGGGTGACAGTTTAATAAAGCTAAAAGGTTTCTGCTGTGGAGCTTCAGATCTACACTTTAGCCTGTCATGGTCATACATCTATCTGAGCTATAGAAGACAGAGAGGAGGAGGAGGAAGACAAGTCGGACCAGAGTCAGACTTTTTCTTTTTTTTCTTTTACCCTTGAAACATAATGAGTGTGTCAGACTTCTCTGAAAGTGGTGGAGAAATATTTAGGCACTCATCAGAGTCCACACATTACAGAGACAAATCAAAGAACCCGTGAGACCTTGGGGGTGTTTCACTTATTTTTTGAAATGCTTAATTTTCATGATGGAAAGACTTAATGAGGTTTCTGAAGTGAATACAAACCAGCACACTCTCAAAAATTGTTCTTTTGTTGAAATTCAAACGCTGTATTTGTGTCTGAATTTTTACAGAGTACGCTTATAATTGATTTATTAATGGCTCGAGAATGCTATTTTTTTTCCAAATTAAAATAGCATACTGTATATTGTTTGACACATACTCCAAATTGAAAGGAAGAAATGTCTGAGCCTCAATGTACCTAA
Organism: Brachyistius frenatus; assembly: GCF_029030835.1. Taxonomy (NCBI): domain Eukaryota; kingdom Metazoa; phylum Chordata; class Actinopteri; family Embiotocidae; genus Brachyistius; species Brachyistius frenatus. The sequence continues at coordinate 3,674,699 of NW_027210600.1, forward strand.
TTTTTGGACCGTGAGTATATTGTATAAATTCAAAGGTAAACTTATATTTTAACGGTCTAAGTGCATGGTCTGAAGCGCAGGGCACAAGTGTATTTAGGGCGTGCCCAAATCCAATTCAGGTGGTTTAACGAGTGCAAAATAAGGCCCATGGTTTAAAAGGGTTGTACTTAACCTCTTAATCATAGGTGTGTTTTAGTCATAACATAAAATAAACCAATTTTGATTTTGGAGCCAGGTGCACTCACAGCTTTGGCAGGCTGCTAATATAAAGACAGTCGCCAAGTAGTACGACAGAATGGTTGTCTGCAAGGGAAGCAAATCTGCTAATTTGCAGATTGAACAGATCGATGTACACAATAATGATCTTTCTGTACATAATCCTTTTATTACCTATCTTTTGCATGTTTGTGTGCTACTGCATGTCCCTGCAGGTGCTTGCTGAACACATTTTCTTAGATGAATTAATTCACTTAAAATTTGTGTTACTCCAAACTAGCTGAATTGAGTAAAACAACTCCTTAAATCAGGACATAATGCAAAAATAATGCATGTTTTGATAGCAATTGTTTAAGTTTCATGATGCTTACCCATAAATCAAAACAACCCAGTAACAATAGAAATAAAGTGCTCTCTTCAGGACTATGGCTTGTTTAAAATTGCATTAGATGCTCATGAAATAATCACCAACTACAAGAAAAGCATAAATACAGTTGATATATTGGTTGTGCTGGATTACCAAATGAAACAGGTGGTGAGGAATTACCACATCAAAATATGTTTGTTTGTTTGTTTGTTTAGCCAGCTGGGAAAAATATCACATGCTGACGATATGCAATGCCAGATGCAAGTTTAACAAGTCATTATTTTACTCCGTTTTCTGTACGAGATCTGCGGTGCAGCTGATAGAATATCTGAAACATCCTGTACACTAATGTGTCAGTGCGGAATCAAATCAAATTATTGTCATCTTTTTTTTACCCCGACTGATGACATCTGTTTTCATCTCCCTGACCAAGCAATCCTAATGAGTCGCACTGTAGCTTTTTAACTTGGAACACAAATTGCAATGGAAAATACATGCTGACATCCTGAGATTCACCAAAACTGTAGCAGACTGCATAGTTATGCTTTCATTATCATATTAATAAGAGGATGCTGGTCCATTTTATTTGATATTTAGACTGAACAATAGTGAATGTAGACAGAGTGAGGCATTTACTGGCAGAGAGGCGACAGCATTACACAAACACAAACTCGCACACAGTTTTCTTTGGTTTTACACCAGTCACCCAGCTGCCGAAATACTTTTAATTAGCACTGTGGTGTCTGTTGATTCCTGACAGAAAAGCACTGTGTGCGTTATATTGTATGCATTAATTTAAATGCCTTGTTTCCTGTGTTCATTCTGAATTCGCTTTCCTATATACACCCAGGATTGATTTAAGGTTTTCAGTGTCTTCAGACGTAGTAATTGGATGTCCTGAAGGCAGAGTCGGAAAGTAAAAGTGAACACGCACACATTTAAATAGTGTTTCACCACCAATCGAAGCATTTTATCTGAAGTTGGCTCTTCAAACAAAATCCTAGCTTTGCCCTTTGACATATGTCATCAATATAGATGATTGACAGAGCTGCTGATTTAAGAATGAACATGATCTAACCTCTTAGATGTCAAGCTGATATACTGGAGCCATATGCCTGAAGATGTAGAGGATATGTGCCACGAAAATGTCAGAAATTGATAAAGAGGAATACAAACAGCATTTGGGTTCTGCAGAAGATTGTCTTGTCGTTGAATAAATGTGGAATCAGATCGAACAGATTGGACGTAAGAGGCGCGTTGATTTGTGTGTGAAGCCTTCTCTCAGTCATGCATTCATAAATTTAAGGGATAATATCTAGTAAATCCTACCAAGTCAGCAGTCAATAACCCTGGTGTTCTTTTATCGTATCATTTGTGTATCAGCTCCCTGTCTGACCTATTCTGACTGAAAGATCAGAATAGGGATCACAGTGTCTTATGTGTTCCTGTTCAAACAAGCATCATGTACACAAGGGAGGTGGAATAAAAGATGAGATCCAATCCAGGTATTTCAAGTAATAAAAAAAGAAAAATTCCTTTGTGAAACACTGGCCACCGGGGAGCTTTTGGATAAACTGTTAACACATTGAGATGCAGTACTATCACCCTATACAGTCCACAAACATATCAGCAGTGGCTTATTTACACATGTAGCATAGTTCAATTTTTGTTTGCTCTGTTTAGGTCTCTAGCACATCCCAAAAGAAATCTGAGGCTTCTAAATTGCTGAATGCTACCTTTTCACCCTTTAGTTGCTGTTCAGGTAGTGTACAGTGGGTTTATCATAGTTCTTTTGTTAAAAAAAAAAAAAGAAAAAAGGAGCTGTCTGTCTTGGCTAGAAACGGGGTGAATAAGAGCAGTAATCCTGAGCTAAAACAGGAAGTTCACGATGTTGAACCAAAATAACAAGCTGAGAAATCCTGTATGTAGAGCTGAGGTGGAGAGTGAGCAGGTAAATGGCTGGTTGTGTTTGTCATGACTCACATGACGCCCATTTCATATTACATTTCTTAATATAAAAATCTTGATCATTGAGCATTGTTGTTGTTTTACTTACTTGTTCATTCTAAATTGAGATAGAGCAACATTTTGTGGTCATTTGTAATGTTTCGTTGAGACAAACTTTCAATATAATAATGTTTGATGGCTGAGCGTCTGCCAGACATGAACATTTAAAAGGCCATTCTGACTGAAATATTATATTATATATTTCTCCCTCAGGCATCTCTTCAGGTTTATTTTATTACTGCAGTATACTGCATTGATGAAAGGAACTGATGCTGGTGACAGGACATTCTTCTCTTTTTCAACACTATTGCCTTGTCTTTTCTACATTGTTTCTAATACACAATCTAGTTGATGCTGTGATACTCACTTTTTCTATAGTGATGAAAATGCAACAACTTATTTTTTTATTTTTACTAACAAAACTACATTTATTGTATATTTGTGTACTCACATTCATAAATCAAATGTTGAGAGACTTCAAATAAGTTTGCAAATAGAACAAAACTTTTCAAGTGTGCATTAGGTTTTGCCGTTAATGGTGATAAACTTGTATAAGAGACTGATGCACAGAAAAATAATGCATTATACTTTGAATTTATTTCCAATGAATTTGTCTCAACTTTCTTTGACTATAAACTCTGGACATATATTCATTTTTCTTTGGCCTACATGATTTGGTTTGTCTAAATTAAATCCCCACAACAAAACTGTGGCTCACATAATGTGTGGCAAAACTGAATACATTAGAATGCATAGTGTGGAAGAATGTAGTGATCAAACACATTTTATAGTTTAATCTCAACAGCCGTGAACCAAGCTTTGCAGTGTTTGGCGTCACTCTGAGAATACTCTGTCTCAGTCCATTCTGCTACATAAGTTGTTAATCGTAACCGGAGTCTCGGAGGTCGCGGTCAGTTGCCCTGTCAAAGTTAATTGTGGCTCTGACCAGTGCTGGCAGGAATAAAATGAGTGTTATTTCCCAAAAAGATGATATAATATGTACGTGTAGCTGGCAGATGCTTGGGTCTCTAAGGCCATCCTTATGAAAAAAGACTGTTGAGTTATGCTGGAAAAGAAAGACAAAGTGTAAGAGAGCGTAATTAACAAGACTAAGGGCCCTATTTTCATCCACCTGGGCGCAGCACAGGTGCACCAGGGGCCAAAGTAGGTGTGTCCCAGTTCTTAAATTTTTTTTTGTGAACACATTTGCAGGCACAACTCAGGTGTACCACTGGCAGTGGTGAAGTAGGAGGAATAGATAATTAGAAGGTGAATCATTGCCAACTTCAACCACAGCCAATCAAATCAGCTCCTATGTTTGGCACCACCAGTCAAACGATACGCACGTTGAAACTGCAGTACTTGTCCGGGGCGGTGTGTGTGTGTGTGTGTGTGTGTGTGGGTGGGTGGGGGGGAGTTCAGCTTCGTAATCACAGAATGTGCGATACTACAAGTCGGCCTCTTCGGGCTAATGATGTTAATATTGGCTTGGGGAGAGGTAACGTTTTATAAATAACTCCTCCCTTGGTATCATGTGAACCGCTGCCCAGTGTGGGAAGATGACTAAGAGTTAAAGAAAACAAATCTGCATCTAGACGCCAAACACTGGCATTATTTAATGTTTAAGTGGACAAGGAACACTCATCTATTAAATTGAACTCGGGGGCTGGAAACGTACTGAGAAGTCTGAGAAGTAATATTGACAATTAAGGTGTCTTAATTAATTCTCAATGTCAACTCAAAGCCTCGTTTTGATCCGCTACCATTCGCCCTGTTAAAAGTTACTGCATTCATGTGTTCATTTAAATTCAACACCTCCTGTATCCATTTCAAATCAAAAAGCCCTCTAGTGTTTGAGTAGACAGAAACCCCACATTTTTTTTAATGAGGTTTTTATTGTGCAATTTTTCAGGAACATTTTGTGACTAAATCGAGCAATCAGCTGAAGATAAGTAATTCCGCTCAACCATTAGAAGTAGCGGGATTATATTGTTGATTTAAAGCATGTCTGTAACCATGTCTATGTTGATGAACAGCAAGGATCGTTAGAAGTAGAACCTGATTTTGCAGGAACTCCTCCAGAAGATGTGATTTTGAGAAGTGGTGCAGTGAGTATATGCACCATATGGAGAAAAAAGATATACTTCCCTTGCTGTGGGATATTCCAGCAGACTCAAACTCAGCTGCAAATTCTCTCTCTCTCTCTCTCTCTCTCTCTCTCTCTCTCTCTCTCTCTCTCTCTCTCTCTCTCTCGCTGGAGAGAGAGAGCGAGAGAGAGAGTAGAGAGAGAGAGGTGAGAGAACCCAGAAGGGTCGATCAGGCTTTGGCAGCCAGTCTATACAGTGTACTGTGAGAAGCTACTTTGTGGAGAACGGGAGTGTGCATCTCAGCGCATGCAGGCAGAACAGAAGTGAGCTGATAGGCATTTGAAACAGCAACAAACAAGAAATCACAGCCAGCACCCTGCCTGCCACTTGGCTATTCTGACTGCACTTGGCTGTATTCCTCAGTTTTCCAGCCAGACTTTAAATCTGGCTGAGAATCAAATCTGGGCCTTGAGCAAGGCAGGCAAAAAAAAAAAAAAAAAAAAAGAAACCTCTACCACTGAAGCACTAGTGATTAGTTGTAATTAAATGGGCAGGTGGCTGTATTCTCCTGTGATGTGATGGATATTGAACAGCTAATGCGTGATCAAGCATTAAACTTATATGCATCCCCTAAATTGCAGGCACTATTGATTAACACACTTTGTTAGGATTGAAGAGACACCATGTTTAATTAATGCACAGAAAGCTTATGGCCTGCAGTATGCTTGCAGCGGCATGCTTACATTGCTGGAGTCCTTGTCATCAGCACCTCAGGGCTCTGAAACAAACAGCCTGAGGAAACCAGGCAAAAAAAACAAAAACAAAAACGCAAAAAAAAACAACAGTGCCATGTCTTAAATCCTATCTTAGAGCATCGGTTTATTGAAAGCAGAGTGATGGAAGCTGTAGTGGGTGGTTGTTAGATGAAATGCCGGGAGCAGTAGAGAAACAGTCTTGCCTTGGGATTTTCCATCAAGCCATTCCAAGGAGTGCGAATTGGAGTCTACAGTTGAGAGGAGACTGACACAGGGTCGTAGATGTGGCCTACTATTTGCATTATATATTCTCTGGTTCTCATGTTGTTTTATACAGTTATATTTGTTTGTTTTAATCGTTTATGCCTTTTCGGGAATATCTGAACACATTTTTTTTTTAATTTTTTTTTTATATATGTCAACATATTGATTCTCAGAATGGCAATAAAGATGAAGCATTCCCCCACTACCAAATTACTCACTGCAAACACTCACCTGACATTGTTCCCGTCGGATGACGTTATTCTTGAATTTGTGAATCCGTGAATGTGTAAAACTAGCCTTGAATGCAATCTCAAAAGGCACAAGTGTCCATGTAGTGCCATGAATAATACATGAAAGCGTTCACTGTGCGTGCCGAGACAGAAATCATTTACATTTTGTTCATGTGACCAGTGGCCATTGCAGGTTTCACTCCATTAAGAAATAAGACCCAACTTGTCTCTGACAGTCAGCAGTCTCATCTGCTCTGACTTTGACCGCAAACTGTATTTTTCATCACATTGTTTTGATGGGATTCTATCACACCTTTACTTTGATTCTGCCCTTGCACTGCTTTTGGCAAATTACAATGAATGCTTTGTTGTTGTTTTGCTTTGGGCCTAACATACAAATGAGGAGTGGGATGGCAATATAAATTAACTTTTAGAACACAGTCTACTTTTGTGAGAGACTCAACAGATGACTAAATTGAGAATAACACAAACAAATTAAGGTTGAGTTAACAAGAAAAATCCTCTGCAAAATGGTTTACGTTTTCTATTAAATACTATATTGAAAAGAAACATTTTCCTTCATGTGGCTCTTTTTATTTCTTTACTTACTAACTAATATTATTTAACATGAGATGGACTTGAACTTATACATATTTCACTGCTGTGACAATGTTTTTTTTATGATATTATGGCTGTGAAATGAGTCACACAATTAACCCGGGTTATCTTTGTGACGTGCCGCTTTTTTAACTCTGAATTTTGAAGACACAAACCATCTTTCGAATAAGATGAAAGAACGTTGTCAAGCTTTCTTCTTGTTTCTTCATTTTTTTTCTTGAAAAACAAAACAAAAAACATTCGTAGTGTCTCTTTTTTTCCGTCTTCTTTTTTTTTTCTTCCATCTTTCAAATGCTTAGCCTGGGACTCCTTGTGCCATGTTGCAGATAGAGTGGGCAGAGATGAGTGTCCAGGGTCAGGACTCTCTAGAGACCTCCAGTAAGGGTCTTGGTAGATGTGAAGGGGCTTAGCATCTTCAGCTTTTCATGTCAAGATCGTAAGAAGTGCAGCATATTCCTCAGATTTTATTTTAGTTCCTACAAAAGCCATCTTAGCTGCAGACATTTTTCTTACTTTGCCTCTGTATGTATATGGGGTTTTATAAGTATTATGCACGCGCACATTTTAGAGGATAATTTGCATCTGTCCCGTGGATTTTTTTTTTTTAAATTCGTGCTTCTTTATCCTTATAAAATATGATGTTATAGGCTGCACAAAGCTTAATATTAATGACAATGTGTCATGTTATTTTTTTATTGTCATTAGTGTTTACCCTGTATTGGCCATAAATGAACTAAAAGTTCTATGAAATTTGCATCATGATATTACTGGAAGCAATTAACCGGAGACTGTAAAAACATTTAGATCAATATAAAACTTGTTAAGAATTTTGTGTTGCTTAAGGTAGTATCACTCAAACTGCAGTTTATTTGCCTTGAAGTGCACTAAGTTTGGTACAACCCCGTTTCTGAAAAAATTACAGCACTCACTTTCAAAACTCCAGCAACTGGTCTCTTCAGTTCCTAAATATTTACAGAGTGTTGTCAAAAGAGGAGGTGATGCAACACAATGGTAAACGTTCTGTTATTTTTTTACATTATACACAATGTCCCAACTTTTTGGGGAAATGGGATTGTAAAAAGCCAAGTAGACACGAGATGGCAGTAACCTTTGTCAGCGGGAGGCTAAGGTTTGTTCCTGGAGGCAATGCAGACCCAAAGCCTTTTGTCCTGAGTTCAGTATGAACTCAGGACAAAAGATTTCTCCATGCCCCAACGATTGTGTTTCTTTGAGTATGTTTTGTTCTCAGTTTTCCTGAGTGTAATTTGTTGGTTGTTTGGGGAGATAGAGGGTCAAACTGCTGTCTGCAATCCAGTTGGAATTTGATGTAACAATAGTGATACCCCATCTGTTCCACACGTCTCTAATTGTGTGTTACATAACTGCTAATGCTTCAAGGATGACAAATTCTGTAGATTATGCAGTAAATAGCTCTGGAGAAAAAAAAAACAAGAAACCGGTCTGTTGTTTGCCTGCCACTCACGAAACACTCAAGACAAAACCCAGCTCCAAACTAATCAGTAACTGAGGGGACAGAGAGGAAATTACCCTATGGAGATTCTCTAAAGAAGGTGAAGATCTGATGTGATAAAATATGAATCAATGAAGGCTCTGTATAGCAGTGATTACAGTGAGAAACCCTGCTCAGTACATTGATTTTCTTATTAAACTTTAATTTTATCAATCAGAGCGCACACACACACACACACACACACACACACACACACACACACACACACACACACACACACACACACACACACACACACACACACACACACACACACACACACACACACACACACACACACACAATGTCAAAACCAATGGCAGGACTAGCATGAATACGATAATACAAAGTAAAGCAACAGCTTCCCGAGCTCTGCCTACAGGGTAATAAATGAGCTGTCAGGATGTCATGGGGTAAACCACCATATTTTTGTGCACACAGATAATGACCTTTCTCCTTTTTTTCACTTTGAGCTGGAACACATACAGTTACACAACATACCAGGGAAATGGGCTCATATGAATCCACTAATAGAACGCTATATTGAGGAACTCACCTCAACATCTCAGCATTCATTCATCATATTTTAATAACATGTCATATGGCATAAAACGATAGGAGTGATATGTCAGGTGTGTTGTTGCAGTGCATATGAATACAATACACTAAGTTCAAAAAGTGAATACACTGTAGCTCCATATCTACAAATACTGATCAAATGACAGATTTGCCGTAGTGGTAGCTTGACTTGACTGTGACTCATTATTTATATATACACTCTATTAATCACATTTTTGCCCTGTGTCTTTACCCAGCTTAAAAAAAAAAGGTGCTTTTCTGAAAACACCCAGCTGTGGGCGCTTGGGAGGCGCAGCTTTTTGTCAGCTGAGAGACTTTGGTTGCTGTGATACAGAACATCCGCAGAAATAATGTTCAATTTATGCGTTGCAAGAACCCAATTTCACCGATAGTTTTCTGAGTGTAAAAATGTTAGCACAGTTAGAGTACTGAAACACGTAGCGGGAGAAGACGGACCCGCCGGTCTATGTGGGTTCATGAGATTTTGTGTATAAAGAAACGTCTCTGCGAGTACCATCTGATGTTGGCTGGAGCCTGGTTCAAGGGGTAGTTTCGTTTTAGCAGGACACAGTTTGAATTGTTGCCCCAGAAAATTCAACCTTTCATTTCAAGGAAAAACTCAAATTACCTGGAGGCCATCAGCTTGGAGGAATGCCTCACCATCCGTCTGAGGTGTGTGTAGAGGAGATCAAGATACAGCATTAGGTCTTTGTGTCATTTGTCCTGCCCCTGCTTCACTGTAATTGGATGGCTGGGTTAAAAGTAACAGTTACGAGCGCAGTTTGTTACCCGAAGTCAAACATTTTTACCTCATGGAATTGTCCCTTTTAGGCGTATTTAGGGTATTGGTGTTTTGACCTGTGACATGTCCAAGTCTAACCTCTTTATATTCACTATTTTAAAGTAGCTGTATCAATAACACATCATATTTATGAGTTTATCCTGTGTTTTACATGCAAAATCATTACGTACAGAGTAACAAGGGATTTCAGCTGTAACATAAATGATTTGGGGTTTGAAAAATATTCATCCATCATGGTTCTGCTTTTTAATTTGTTCGTCCTCCTGTTTTACTTTGAACTTGCCTCAAGTCTGTTTCTTTTACTTCCTGTCGGTGTGTTTTCTTGCCAGTTCTTGTGCTCACCTGCGTTTCATTAGCCCCTCAGCACTATGTGTATTTAGTTCTGCCCCTTCCCTTTTCAGTTGCCACATTATCTGTGTTCATCACCGTGAGTTCAGAGCTCTCCGGCTTTTTTGTTAATTAGTTTTCCTTGTGGATGACTTTTGTCTGTTCCTGGCTTTTGCTTGTTCCTTTAGTGTTGTTTTGCTTGTTAGCCTGCATTTTTCAAGTAAAGCTCACTTTTGCCTGGACTTCCTCAGTACCATGCATTTGGGTCCTCCTTGTTACATTGTGTAAATCTTTGATATGTATTGGACAAAAGTCAAAAGTCTCACAAAGTGTCATACAGTACTGTAAGCACAGATGGATTAAGACTTCCCTTTTTCTAGTACTCTGTGTATTTTGTTAATATTCTGAAGTCATTATTAAAATGTACCAAAAATATGTAAACAACATGGAATTAAATCCTGCAGAGTGGGAACACAAGTTTATGTGCAGTGAGCCATTACTTCGGGCTGAAAGATACTTGAAACAGAACTGAAGCATTTGCCTCTACCCCCCTTCTCCTGTTCCTCACCAGTAACCTTGTTAACCCAACTACCCTCCACTGCCCTTATCACAAGCCTAAAAAATTACAGTTAGTTGCTGGGCTGACCTTCATATCAACAAGGATGATCTCTTTTCAAACACGGATGGCTGAAACCAGGCTTAGTTTAATGGATAGGGATGGAAATGGTTTGCTGGCTGATGATGTCTTTATAGACATTTTGCTGTCACAATGACTTTCTCACACTGTTTTAAATTTAATCCCAGAGGGAACTTTAAGGTTCTTTGGGCTTCCGGCATGTGAACCTTATTAAAGCATTTAATTCCTGCTTTCATCTTTGTTTAATTTTGTGCTGATTTCTCAAGACAAGGATTTTCTTCCTACAGATTTCGACTTGATTTTCATTCCGTCTGCTCACTAACATAGATTCACCAAACTGCAGGTGACCGCAGGCTAATTACACACAGCAGCCATAGCCAATGAATTTAACTTTTATTGCGATGCTATTCATTGCTGAGAGATCCATCCGGGATTATTAGAGGACCATAACTAACTGGGAATTTTCAGCCTGTGACTGTGAGCCTCACTGAGCTGCTTCCTTTTTCTCTAAAAGGCCGTGATTGTGACTACCCTCCATCCTTTACAGTGTCACCACTGAACCACAAAGACTCTACATGTGTATGTGTGAGATTTATCATATATACACATTGCAAAGGGCTTCAATATGTACAACTAGACAAATCAAAGCGACAGTGAACCAAAGTCTTGCTGACACTTAAATCTTATTTTCATGTTGTACTGACCTACATTTTTTGTCAATTCAGAGGTTTAGATTATTTCCCCCCATAAAATGGCCTTAGAGAGCCGTATGATTGCTTCCAATTCCGTTCAGTAACCTGACAATGATCCCAAACATGCAGCCAGTGTCATAAAGAACTGTTTTTTGGGGGGTTTTTTTACATACAAGATGCGATCAGAAAGTTCTGAGACTGTTCCTGTTGCACATGAACAGAGTGAAGCAGTGGTTTGGGTAGCAAGAACGTTAGTGATTAAGTATCCTAAGCTTTGTCCCTTGATCAATATCAGCACCTGTGTTACCTACATTTCTTGTGGCAAGCAATATGATTTCAGTGCTGAGAGCACACATAACATTTTTCTCAAACTTGGGAAATCAGCAACAGAGACCCTAGAATTGCTTCAAAAAGCCTGCAGCAACAAAGCAGTGAGTAAGACAAAGTGTTTTGAGTGACATTTGCATTTAAAGTGTGTCAGAACGTCACTGTCCAAGTCTGAAGAAGTCGTGTGCGGTCATGCTCGTGGTTTTCTTTGACATTCACGGAGTTGCGCATCGTGAATTCAACCCATGCAATGTTTATGGCTACATTCACATTACAGGTTGAAGTCATTCAATATTTAAAAAAAAAAATGTTTTTGCTAGTAGGTGACTACGATTTATTTTTTCAGAATCTGTTTCATATCTGTCTCTGCCAAATGAGGAAAAAAAAATAGCCCAAGCTTCAAATACAACAAGTAACACATTTATCCAATTGGAAAGTTGACTTGTTTTACTTTGATCAAGGGAATCCCATAGGGACATGTTTGTTCAGATTTTGGATAAAAATACATTTAAGAAAAGGGCAGCTCTGAACACTCAGTGAGGTAAAACTGTGATTGTCGCTTACTCATACACCAAACTGAAAGTGTCAGTCTGCAACGTGTGAGGCATGAGCACAACTCTCTCTGATTCCGCTTCTGTCAGATCTGTTTGCCTTTTTTTCATTGACGTTTATTATGAGCTGTTATTTCTCTCAGTCAGTAAGCGTGATTACATAGGTAGCAGTTCCATCTCCTCCATCTTCTTTGAACAAGGCTGACTGCTAATTCATCATCACTTGTTTCTGGAGGAGCTTTTTAAAAGCATACTAATTAGGAGATGAATGAGAAACTTACTTTATGAAAACACAGATCAATTTGTCTCAATAACCAACACAGAAGATCTATGAACACAGTCTGTAAATAAATTAAGATAAATGAATAAATTATCCATTGGAGTACATTTATGTATAATTTATTTCTCAACTGCCACTGTCCGTTCCCCACAGTAAGTAAAGCACTCAGGATGCAGATGTTTAATAAAAAGCACTGCAGCTGGTGGACTGTTTTAGCCAAATGAAGTGCTCGAAACCCATAGTGATGTCAGCTGCTTTATTTCTTATCCAGCCTGGAGTTTGTGTTTCCCTTAACAGCTCGAAAAACCTGGTAATTTAACCAAATGAACATTTACATAATTTGAATCTGCAGGAAGCAAATAACCGAGTTTACAACATTTTAGCCAAAATGTAGAAACACACCATGTTTTACGTGAATGCATCAAGCGACATGTATCTCAACACTGTCCAAATAAATTATGTTTCATGCAACATCAGACATGTAAGTCATCCAGCGTCTCTCAAAGGAATCTGACTTGTGAAATTGAATTGAGACCTTAACGATCATTCAGACTTCATAGCTAGCAGACAATCTATAGTATACTGTAGTGATACTATACGAGGGAAAGCACACACACGGTTGTTTCTTTTTACAACCCTAAAAACATTTTTTTGCCTTAACCTTGAACAAGGTTTACTTTCCCTAACCCTAATCATGTAGGTTTCCACTTTGGTTTTTTTTTTTCCTGAATGTGACAATCATTCGTCTTACTGATATGGTTCCATCCAGTGGACAGGTGGCTTTGCTATGCCCGGCCACGTGGAATGGAAAGTTGTGATTTTACTTTTAGCTGCCAAGGATTCAACATCCAGTTCTGCCTTTCCATGATATCGGACAACACTATACACTGTGGAATATTTTTCTTGAGTAGACTGGTCACAGATGAGGCTTGGACCGAAGATGGATTCAGAAGACTTCTTTATTGGACATGCAGCATGGTCAGAAGTTCACAGCTTGCTGGGCTGCAAAGTTCTCCAACTTCTTGAGAAAAACATAAAGCCATGATACACTCCCGTTATATAGTAGTGTGGGGTGGGACGTACTTTTTTGAATCAGTCACGCACCTATCTTAGGTACAATGGTTGCGCCCCGGGTGTCGGCTGACTAAACATAGGTCCATACATAGATGTCAGCTGGCTAGCCATTGTGCCATACATTTTACAAGCACTCATTGTTGTGATATCAATACTTTACGCAAAACCACTATCATTCACTCCTAGAATAGATAATAGTTCATAGATAAGTACAAAGCACATTCATACAGGCTGCTTTTAGTTCTGCCTTAAGCAACACACCATTCGTGTCATCTGATCAAACAGAATTCCTCTGTGAATAGCAGTATTGTGTTTACATTGTCAGTTTCACAATCACTTTATTAGTGTCGCAACAGAGTGGAAATATATACTAATACATGTTGCTGAGACTGCTTATAAGCTATATATAAATATGAATTATCTCCACAACACATTACAATACCTCTTTAAACACAATCTGGAAATTGATCAAATTGTCATCCATGTATCAATAATAATGTAAATGTTTTTTTGTTACAAGGCATAGTTGTATTTGTCACTAGCCCTCTATCACCACAACCGGTGGAGATGGTGTCAGTTATAGTTGGATTGGGGAAGGTATCGATCAATTTGAAGCCCCATCAAGCTTGGATATTACCTTAAAGTGGCAGCAGACCTGAACCAATTGGATTTATAAGTAAACCGCGGGTGTCTCCACACAGCTTGTAAGGTTTTGACCTGCGTGGCACCTGTCCAGTCTGGCAGGCCGCTTGTGATAGCAGCTCCGTAGTGACGGCATTTGAAAAAGAGAGATGTTGTGGGAAAATTATATAACGTATGTAGGTGAAATGCGGAAACGACCTTTCCAACAATGCTCGCTGCTCGTTTGTGGAGCAAATGTTGATGAAACAAAATCTGAATTTACATTCAATCAGTTACAATCTGCGTACAGCTCTGCATCCATCTCCACACCAACTACTACTGAATCCCTCATGAGCACATCCTTGCAAAGATATGAAACACTAAACACCAGGAAGTGTGTAAATAATCATGTTATGAAGACAGATCAAACGTCTATGGAATTGTTCACCATTTATCACACCACTGTTTTTTGGTTGAATAAGTCAGTAAATAACAATTGTGTGACAATGTATTGTATATCAAAATAAACAGCAGAGCCTGCCCTTTCTGATAATAGCTTTTCTTTCTCTATATGACAGTGATTTACAAATCTGGTTTTGAAATCCAAGCAAATTTCCAAACACATTAGCTGAGCAATTTGCAGGTATATCACATGGGCCATGTGCCCTGAACAGTGAGTCTAAAATTGTTCTTTTATTTATTATATTTTTTTCCCCTTTATATAAAAAAAAATCTTCAAGTATTATATTGAAAGATGGAATACTGTACTATTCTGGAAAAAAAAAAAAAAAAAAAAAAGATGGAGCATGGCTAGTCCTTATCATTACCAAGATGACATCTTAAAAGTAAAATGAATTAAATTACGCTTAAAAAGTAGCAAAGGGGTCCACAGGGTTAAAGCAGTGCCTGTTAACATACAAGTTCTCTGGTGCAGTTTTTTTTGTTTCTTAATGTTTTGTATAATTCTGCCATATGACGTATGCCTATTAGCTACATTCCAGTACTGTAAAATGTGGTGTCTTCATCGATGGTTATTTTAGTTCTGTTCGAACGCTGACTAAACACCCCCCTTGAACACTAAATAACTACCGAATTGATAATGATTGCTTAAAATTAGCTTCGCCAGGTTGGAACAGATGTCCTATAGGTGAATTTTTCACAGAATTTCAGAGGACATAATTATTAGATTTTCTTACTACAAAAAGGAAATATCTTCTAAATGGCACCAGTATGCACATGGCATGGAAAAGTATATATATATTAAATTACTCTTCAAGGTGATAAAAAAGAAAAAAAAAGAAAAACTTTTAGATTTAAATAACATTTTCATCTCAAATATTAATAGCATGTCATCTTGGCCAATTTGAGATGCCAGATGTTTCACAGCAGGATAATGATGCGATGATAATGACTTTAGAGTTTTCCTCAGCCTGCCCTTGCTAAAGCTAGCTTTAAGGATGTGATTTGCCATTTGGTGCCGCAGTGATGTGAACTACGTTAATGATTATCAGGGTGTCTTTCCATTCAAGGTTTAATTTATTTATTTAGAAGTAATTGTCTTATTAAGTTTCTGAACAATAGCTAAACATACATTACAATTCAACAATCAAGAAAATAAGAGAACATCTCTGCCATTGGTGAAAATCAAAAGTTCCTAAAAGATTGAAATAATGGCTCTCTTTTTATCAAAAAGTGTTTCAAAGGTCTTTAATAAGCTAAAGTCTGACAAAAATAAGACTGTTTACTCTAATTGCGGTGTTTTCATGTCCTCTTTGGGCCCTTGTTCAGATTATTGGTATAAAAAAACAAATGATAAGCACTTGAATACAAAAGAAAACAGTAAACAGAGGGGTGATTACACTAAACTGGTAGTTTTCCTTAAAAATGCTATCATGACAGACATTTTTGTAATCACAGTCCCAAAGCACTAATGGTACGACTGCTGCATTTTAGTAAAGTAGGACACAGCCTTCGTTTAGATGTGTACAGCCCACGGCCATGCTAAAGAATGAAACAATCACAATCGGTGTTCGCCTTTTTGATGAATGTAATTATGTGTCTACTCAGGATGCCTTCAGGTCAGTGCAGAGCTGCCGGTGTGATGCATTTTGTTTATCACTGTTTACTTTGAAACTGTGGATGTTTTTACCTGATTGGATAAATGAGATAAAGCTGAGCGAGGCAGTTTGTGCATACCGATTAAAGTCAAACTAATGTAAGCTGCCATATCTTCAGATACACACAAACAAACTCAAGACATTTGTTTACAGCATTGTAGCACACTAAAGGAAGCTTTTGAAATGAGGCGTTCAATTAGCATTGCTTTAATGTCGTGATGCTTACTGTCTCTGTACATGCAAAGATGTAATTTGCCATATTTATGAGTCTTGCTGAGCTCTCTGCTGTCACACTGATACCACTGATACCGACGTTGTTAAAGGTACAGACCAACATTTAAATGAGTGAGCAACAACCCCGTACTTCAAGGAAATCACATCATTCTTCCTTTGCATCTGCGTTGTGCACGTCACGGTGTTGTGCACGTCACGGTGTTGTGCACGTCACGGTGTTGTGCACGTCACGGTGTTGTACATGTCACGGTGTTGTGCACGGTTCGTGCGCAACAGAAGCAGTCTTGGAACTTTTTGAACCACCATTGTATAAAACCTCAGTCCTCATCATCTTAGCCGGCCCGCTTTTTTTTTTTAAGGCTTTGTTAAACTTGTTATAAAATGTAACATTACTTTACCCTTACAGTGACTTCCCAACAAACAGACATTAATATGTTGAATCCATGTTCAGCAATGTTAGCCAACCGTTAACGTTAGCACTTTAACGTCAAGTTTATCAAACTTGCGGTGGCTGCACTGTGACTGTCCTTATTGCTCCAGTAAACATTGCCCAATAAACTATTGTTAACCCACACTGTATTTGAACCAGCAGTCACCATATCAGATATGTTTTGGGGGTGCAGGAATATTGAATCTGCATTGCTCTGCTGAGCTGCAGCAACTTTGACAATCAGCTGTTCACTCATGACCCCTGCATGTAGTTTTTGTCATCATAAAAGCCAAAGCAAAACCATAACCTTAATACGCTGTTGTCACAATCTCAATCAGCCTTAGCAACAGTCCGTGAGTTACAGTTACTAATGCAGCTTACCTGAGCCTACCGTAGCTGAGGGTGTGCCTACTGACAGTATGTAACACTACAACATAATACAACTTTACCACTGATCAGAGAAAATGCCAAAATATGCCAATGCAAAAGTTAATGGGAAGGAATCATTTCTGAGGAAGAATGTCCCAGCGTTGTCTTTCAGGGACTAGAACAGAGCAGGGAGTATCGAAATAATCTTTCCATTAGTAGTTTTTGGAGAAAAAATAATTAGACAAGTCTTTATTTTTCAGTCTACTTGCATTCAAAATATCACATTTCATCAAACAGAAATTATTAACTATCATTGTGAAAAGTTATTGATTGAGTCTCTGATGTTGGCATAGTCTCTATCATACTTTGCTAATAACTCATAAAAACAATCTTCTAGATCTAAAGCTCCACTGATTAAGGAGAAGCTTTCCTCTTCAGCTCTGAGAGAAAGTGATTGATTTACTAATTTCACCAAAGAAGAAAAAAAAAACACTTGTGAGTTTAAATTAGAAGATCACAGACCCTAATCTACTCCGTCTGCTGACACTTTTTAAAAAAAAAAATTTCCCCTCATCTCACCACAGAATCATTTCAAAGTTTCCACGGGTGCTTTTATATGAACTCATGACTAGATGCTGAATAATTTATTTGGATATTTGGAGAGAGAAATGATGATTTTTATGGCTGCAACAACAAGCCTGTCAGAACTGTGGATCTGAAATGAGAATCAGAGAAATAAATGTGAATTAATGTGACTCTTCCATGCTCTTTGATCAGCAGCTTGTTCTTTCTGAACAGACTAATTGACAGCAAGGCTTTGTGTTTTACTCATTTGTTGGTATTGGTTTATAGCTGTAAGCGGTAGCAAAGTTTTACATGCATTCTCCTTGTGCTTTTTAAATAACATTAAAGTTATCACATGGTTGCATAGCCAGTTTTATATTGTATTTACATTCTCATCAAATGAAAATATTATTTTTTTCTCCTCGACATTTTTTTGCAGTGAATCCGCCCTCTTGTATTTATTTAAGGCAGCAGGGATTTAGATTGTCAGAAACAGAGGAATTCTCTACTATATGCTTCAAATTCGAATAGGATTATTTCTTCTTTTGAGTATCTCATTCATTTGCTCACGCACGTACACACACATACTACACTAGGGTGACCCTGGGGACATTACACCATCGGGACATGTGTGTTCCACAGTGCCAAATGAGCTCTTAGAAGCAGAAAGTGTGTCAGTCGTTGCTGAGCTCTGGGGGCTGTGGACCCTGTAGAGCTCATATTCCATCAAAGCAGAGCTGAGATCAGAAATGCCTTTTGTTTAGAGAGGGCACATTCACAAAGACATATAGGGCTGCACATTTAGTGTGGTGAGATGGCCTTCTCTGCATTTGATGCTGACGTTGTAGTTAATTAGTTTTGGTCCAAAAATGAAATCATAACATAAGAAGATTTAGTTTAACAACATTGTGAAAGTGGACTTGGTAAGAAACTAAAGCCAGGCATGAAGCGAGGTCTGGCAACAATGAAATAACAATAGAAACTTGTAGGCGAGAAAATAAGGCAGGATTCAAATTTATTATTTTTTTATTTCATTGCGTAAATGTGCATTAAGCTCTGGAGATGTGGCGGAAACTTAAACATTCTGCATCGGAGGCTTTCATTTCCTGATGTAGTTCCCGTGGCATTTTGGTTTAAAAAAAAATGGCTTTAGATAATGGTGAGATCCAGGAAATGATGATCTTGTGATCACAATAATTTATGCCACATATCAACAGAGGTATTTTATATATATATATATATATATTCCCCCCCCCCCTAATTCATGGCATTTTGGTACTGGCTTGGTATAACACGTAGCGTAATGTCTCTTACAGGTCTAAGCTTCAGGTGTCTTTATTGTTGAAAGTAATCTTTGCTCTGATCTTGGATGGATGCAAATGTGCCAATTTTAGTTTTTTTTTTAAATTTAATTTATTGTAATTGCTGTGAAATAAATTCCATAAATTCATGAATTTTTTTCTTGGTGACTTAAACATCAGGGATCTCATCTTAAACACTGAGAGAAAGTGGCAAAAGAGAGGGCACATCTGAAGAGAACAAATGAAAAATGAATTCTGAGACGGAAAGTTGTACATGCAAATGGAGAATGACAAAGTGACAGATGGACACACTCACTGCTCACAGCATGTCTCTACCAGATAGTGAGAGATATGTCCTCATTGACCTTGTCATGAGAGCCACGGCTCATTGTTATTGGTCTGCAGTTTGCATAACTGCAATCAGTCACTTTGGGTCCATCACTGTGTCACTAAGCATGCAGTATTTATACATCTGTGGAATTATGCAGAATCATTATTTGAAGGTATATGACAATCTGTTCCTTCTTAAGATGCAACTTTGATATTCAATGTATTTATTTATATCACTCATACAAAGTCACCCTGATATACACATTATATCCAGAAGATTTATACAGGGAAAAAAAAAATAGCTATTAGAGATGCACAATGGATCCCTTTCATATCTATTATTTTAGTGTATGTGTCATTAATCATATATCATGTGGGTATTTGAAGTTTCAGGATGCTGTATAATAGATGAAACTTTCCCACCAGGATTGACCATGATGCAAGATCTGTGGTAGTGGTGAAAAGCAGCTCCCCCCGTCTTTCTCACTCCCATTGTCTTGCGCTCTTTGTATTCTCCATTCTCAATTAAGAATCAGGTAATGGGTTCATGACCCAATCTTCAACGTAACAGATTCATGCCTGGCTATTACTGAGCTCTGACTTTGTTTTGGCTAAGTATGAATTACAAGTTGCACAGCATGGGTTTTGGCATAATGTTTTGCAGTGAAATTACTTTTTCTTTCTTTATGGATGGACGTCGAGACACTTTAGTCTCCATCGCGATCAAAATTTATCAATTGCTACTAATGCACTACAGCTATGGAGCGGTCTTCACTCTTGATGCTTTGATGCAGAACTTCTTCATTTACAGTGAATGTGCAAATACTGTGTGGCTGTTGCCCCCTGCTACTAATGACTTGTTGAGCTCCAGTTTCCCTCGCTGTTAGTCTCTGTCCTCCATGAAATGCTATTTCTGTCTTTTTCTAATGACTCCATCCTGGTGGTTCCATCACATCCGACTCCCAGCTGATTATCTGTGACTGCAGATTTAGGACTGTATTGTTAGTGTTGTACTTGCACTAGTAGACTATCTGGTTTGCCAAGCTATGGGTTATATCATAATGTTATGTCTGCACAGTATGAAAAGTATTATGAAAAATAGGATATTTTGCTGTCCCAGATGATCTGAGTGGTTTTGAGAGGAGTTTGGAGGTGTAATGTTAACACTTTGAAAACACATAAAGTGTGTGTTTGCGTTCGGGTTGTTTCCTTCGTCACCACCTCTGTGGAAAAGTAAAACAGGTTAACAGATTAATTTCGCCCTTAATGCAGTTGCACCAATACTCTGCTGGATTTGATTCCAGAGGATGAATATTATACTGCTTTACCTTCAAAACACCCCTGCTCTTTTACTTGTGGTGGAGGGTTTCAGTTCCATCCAACATCTGTGATGGTGGGATTAAATAAGGCCACTGGAGTGGCAAAGACTGAAGTAGACAAAGGGGGTCTCTAAAGCACAGATAAAAATAACATGATTAAACTCCATCATCCCTGATCCAAGTTAGGTCTATTGCTGCTGCCCTTGATTTCTTTACGAGGTGAAAGAGGCAGATATTTGCTCAGAGCTCAGTGGACCAGACTCAGGCCAGTAGGCCTCCACTGGGATAAATGCACAGCTCTCTGGAGGGAGAGAGCAAATGTTCAAGTAAAAGGCTATTAGGTTGGCTGGAAATGAGGAGAAGGTTTTCTGTTTTACACATTCCCAGTCTCTTTGTCCCTTGAGGTGATGATTTAAAGCAGTAAACTGGGATGACACACCCCTTTGTTATAGTGTGTGTGTGTGTGTGTGTGTGTGTGTGTGTGTGTGTGTGTGTGTGTGTGTGTGTGTGTGTGTGTGTGTGTGTGTGTGTGTGTGTGTGTGTGTGTGTGTGTGTGTGTGTGTGTGTGTGTGTGTTTCAGGGAGTAGATATCTCTTTTTGTCAGCACTTCTCCATCAGCTCATCATGTTCCATCAATGCAGGCAGATTCTGCCAAACAGCTTAATAATGTCTGTTGTTCCCCCATGAGCGCTTGCTATAACAGCAGTTTGCATGCAGAGCATCACAAACACAAGCTGCATCCAGTCTCTCACAAATACAAATAAAAACATAGCACTCTTAATGGCACAAATCCAGCCTTGAAAGTAGAGGTGCATGATATGAGGAGAATTTATATAGTGCAAATTGTGTTAAATTTATAAAATGAATATGTACTCCTGAAACATCCAATCGTTAAGTTTGTTTTGATGTGTACTAGCTATGGCACTCTTTGAATGAGTTATCACTCTTACAATTCAGACGTTGTAGTATTGTCCATGCCAACGTATTGCTTGCCCCCAATCACTGAAGCTACTATAAAGCAGAGATTAGATACATTCCAGGAATAATTTTATAACAAAGTGGTGCCATTTACCACAGTTAGTTTTATCCACGGTCCCTTTATGATTCAGGCCACTTCTTTACTTCATGTTTTACAATCCTGGATGTCATCTCTTCTATCCAAGTTGACTCCATGGTATGGATCCTGCATTTATATTCATATTATGTCATATTTAATCCTGTGACATACAAACGTTACTCATCTCTGAGGCCATATATATATATATATATATATACATATATAGTGGTGTGAAAAAGTGTTTGCCCCCTTCCTGATTTCCAATTTTTTTTGCATGTCTGTCACACTTAAATGTTTCAGATCATCAAACAAATTTAAATATTAGTCAAAGATAACACAAGTAAACACAAAATGCAGTTTTTAAATGAAGGTTTTTATTATTAAGGGAGAAAAAAAAAATCCAAACCCACATGGCCCTGTGTGAAAAAGTGTTTGCCCCCTCCTGTTAAAACATAACTTAACTGTGGTTTATCACACCTGAGTTCAATTTCTCCAGCCACACCCAGGCCTGATTACTGCCATACCTGTTCTCAATCCAGAAATCACTTAAATAGGACCTGCCTGACAAAGTGAAGTCGACCAAAAGATCCTCAAAAGCTAGACATCATGCCGAGATCCAAAGAAATTCAGGAACAAATGACAAAGAAAGTAATTGAGATCTATCAGTCTGGAAAAGGTTATAAAGCCATTTCTAAAGCTTTGGGACTCCAGCGAACCACAGTGAGAGTCATTATCCACAAATGGAGAAAACATGGAACAGCGGTGAACCTTCCCAGGAGTGGCCGGCCGACCAAAATTACCCCAAGAGTGCAGCGACGACTCATCCGAGAGGTCATAAAAGACCCCACAACAACATCCAAAGAACTGCAGGCCTCACTTGCCTCAGTTAAAGTCAGTGTTCATGACTCCACCATAAGAAAGAGACTGGTCAAAAATGGCTGCATGGCAGAGTTCCAAGACGAAAACCACCACTGAGCAAAAAGAACATTAAGGCTCGTCTCATTTTTGCCAGAAAACATCTTGATGATCCCCAAGACTTTTGGGAAAATACTCTGTGGACTGACGAGACAAAAGTTGAACTTTTTGGAAAGTGTGTGTCCCGTTAAATCTGGCGTAAAAGTAACACCGCATTTCAGAACAAGAACATCATACCAACAGTAAAATATGGTGGTGGTGTGATGGTCTGGGGCTGTTTTTCTGCTTCAGGACCTGGAAGACTTGCTGTGATAAATGGAACCATGAATTCTACTGTCTACCAAAACATCCTGAAGGAGAATGTCCGGCCATCTGTTCGTGACCTCAAGCTGAAGCCAACTTGGGTTCTGCAGCAGGACAATGATCCAAAACACACCAGCAAGTCCACCTCTGAATGGCTGAAGAAAAACAAAATGAAGACTTTGGAGTGGCCTAGTCAAAGTCCTGACCTGAATCCTATTGAGATGCTGTGGCATGACCTTAAAAGAGGTGGTTGGTGCTGGAAAACCCTCCAATGTGGCTGAATTACAACAACTCTGTAAAGATGAGTCGGCCAAAATTCCTCCACAGCTGTAAAAGACTCATTGCAAGTTATCGCAAACACTTGATTGCAGTTGTTGCTGCTAAGGGTGGCCCAACCGGTTATTAGGTTTAGGGGGCAAACACTTTTTCACACAGGGCCATGTGGGTTTGGATTTTTTTCCTCCCTAAATAATAAAAACCTTCATTTAAAAACTGCATTTTGTGTTTACTTTTGTTATCTTGGACTAATATTTAAATTTGTTTGATGATCTGAAACATTTAAGTGTGACAAACATGCAAAAAAATAAGAAATCAGGAAGGGGGCAAATACTTTTTCACACCACCGTGTATATATATATCATATCACATCAGAAATTAGAATATAGTTGAATGACCACCTTCCTGACGAAGTGCAAATGGAGCAAAAGCTTCATGTTCACTGGATTTATTGCCAGGCTGTTATATTTAATTGTATTACTTTATACCTCACGTCTAGCAAATAAACTGGTGACTTGATGAATCCACCTGCTATGATTTGTCCTTACCATTTGCTAACGTTCTAACCTGACTGTGTTTTTACACCTCATGTCAATGTGCTTTGTTTTGCTCAGCAGGACATTGGAAATCATGCTTTATGATGACGTCAGGTAAATTTCTTTCTCATGGCCCTGCTCCTTCTCACAGACCGTTGTCATGAATATTGTTCATGGTTGTATTTCTTTTGTATATCCACACCCTCTCCTCTTTAGTCTTGAAATGGATCTTAATATAGCTGTTTTACATGTCCTTAATGGACCTTTTGACTTGCAGGAACAAAAGCACAGGTGTAATCCATAACACTAATGGTGCCTCTGTTCCACTTAAAAGTCCTGATGAGCCAGTGTGCACTATACTAGGCACACAAAAATAGAAAGCAGACATTATGAATGGTATGAGTCGCACCTGTGTTTCTCCAGTCAAAATGTCTCCTGAGCAACAGGTTTATATCCCAGAGGAATCCCACAGTTCATAGACAAAACAGATGCTTCACTAATACAGGCTTTACACAGATTCTTTCACAGGGAAACATTTTGACATGTCACCAAGGAGACATACTGGTGCAAATAATCAAAGTTATGATAACTGTAATGTAGCTAGCTCACAGTTGCGCTGTCATGACACATGCTGTCTTTAAATGTAACATGTGAGCCCTGTTGTTACGGCATGAAAGCCGTGTACAGGGTATGCTTGTTCAAGTGGTGAGTCATGAAAACACTGTTGCTTGGCAATGACAACTTGAATGCCGTCTATTCAGCTACACAGGTTAACAAATAAGCAAACTAGCAGACAGGTAACTTACTGAAGGAAATACGAAGGCATAATGACAGAGGAAAAAGATGAGGCTGCCGGGAACGTTAACATTTTCCTCAGATGTGTTATTAAATTACAAAGAAAAAGTATCTATGACAAAAATTACAATATATCAATTTACCATTTTAAAAAAAACAGAACTACAGTGGCCTCCGCCATTTCTGAAAACACCAGTAAACACGTGAGAACACGAGAACTCTCATTAACACAGTAAACAATTATTTGGACTCTTGAAAAGAAGGAAGTCATTGATAATGTTATTTCTAGAGTTATTTCTACTATTAAAATGGAATATATATCGTGAAAAGGGGTCCATATTTAGTACACTTTGTAGTATAGAGTTTATATTAGAAGAGTCACCAAAAAAAAATAATTCAGAAAACATCAGGAAGTGTGTAGGTACATGTTTAAATGTTTAATATAAAAAAAAATATATATATATTAAAAAAAATACACATTCATTTTTATATTTCTTACTCTGTATTCTTTACTATTTTTTGGATGTTTGGGATGTACAAAGCTGTGTGGTGTTGTCAGATGCCTATTAATCCACTTTCACCTGTGTGTTTAACTACTGATTTAAACAGTCAGCACCTAACATGGCATTTATTTTGTGATGAAGACTGCAGGGCATTGATAAAACCTCAGAGATATGTGAAAAACAATTACAAAACCTCAACCTTGATGAACTCTGCATAAGTCCAAAAACATCAGTCGTGCTGTAGCCTGGATTCTCAATTACAAAACCTCAACCTTGATGAAATCTGCGTAAGTCTAAAAACCTCAGTCGTGCTGTAGCCTGGATTTAGAGCTCAGCTTGGCTGAGCTGTGAAGGGACAACTAGTGGCTGTCAGACATTTTAAACACAGGCTATTGCAAACAGAGCTGTGTAGTGTGAAATTGCCAAGTGATGTAGTATTAACTACACACTGCCTTTTAAAACCAGTGTCCATGGTGACTCCATCATCTATGCAGCCAGTAGCACCTGGGAGGATATATGTGTTGCATTGTCTCTTTAACGCATCGTCAGTTATCAAATTTAGATTTTTATTTTATTTTTATTTTTTTGCTTCAACATTAAAACGAGGGAATTGCCAGTGATCAGATAGTTTCTCTAATCAACTGGCTCAAAAGGTTGACCGGCCATCTGCACGCTGTTACTCTATTATTTTCAGTGACTAAATACCAAATGTGGTGAATAACAAGTAGGCAGTGCTGACAGCAAGGGTGGATCAAAGTGAAATATGGAAGCAATTGTAGTGGTAGTGTTGAATTTTCTCTCAGTAGTTAGCCACATGAATATTGATATGAAGTGTCACAAATTTCTTAGCAGTGGCCCTGGTATGTTAGTAATAGTGAACCCACTTACACACATATGGCACAAGACCATTAATAACATTATTGACGGCTCAACCCGAACGAAATGAAGAGTCATATTATTAGATACATATCTGTTGGGTCGAACACTGCTGTTGCAGCTATTTTGGTCAACCAAAGCGATGCTAATTCATTATTTGGTGAGGCTGCGTTCATGTCATATCTCTTCAGACTGTAATTAAGATTGACCTGGGTGGGAAAACAAATCATTCACGCCAGCCTTCCAGTTGTGCAGAGGCATCAACTAACGACTTTTAAACATGGCTTGTAAAGCTACCATCGACAATATCCAATGTTATTACCAACAAAATCAATTCTATTCATTTAAAAGGATTCTGAATGCTGTTTTCAACATGTTTTCACGCATTAACCAGCTGCTATAAATACACAGTTGAAAGCTAAATGAGACGATGTATTTGGTGTGAAAGAATGGGGATGGAGTTAGAATTGTTAAGAGGTGAGGTGTAACAGGACCCAAACGCAGACACACAGACTCGGGTATAAGTTCAAAACAGGGTATTTATTGAACACAGGGGTGGCACCTACAGTCAATGTCTGATTCCCAAGTCGGGAGGGAAACTCCACCGACTCTCGAGGCTGCGCTGGGGGAATCCCGAGGTCCTCCACAGCCAGCAGCAACAGACTGGGTACTAGAGTGACCAGGCAGCTCTGGAACACCTGGTATTCCCAGGTGGTCTCCCATCCAAGTACTAACCAGGCCCCACCCTGCTTAGCTTTGGAGATCAGCCAAGCTTGGGAACAGGATCGGGAGCAGGATGACTTCAGGAGCAGGATACATATAGTCTGGGGAGGTGATCAGGGAAATGAGCCACCTGCAGGTGGTGATTGGGGAGAGTGGTGGCAGCTGCTGAAACCAGTGAGGGGTGTGGCCATGGGAGGTGACAGGAGGCGGGGAGAGGAGGACACAGAAAACATGGGGACACAATAACAAACAGACAGAGGAAAGACAGAAAACATGAGGAGCGGTGATTGGGGACAAAACAGAGGAGCAAACAGTAGGAGCAGACAGGAATCCTAACAAGAATAAAACATGAACGTGCAGCTTTCCTGTTCTTACCACTCTAGTGACATTGCGTGAATGCCGCACACACACTTTTAGGGTTACCTGACAATATCTCACAATATAATAAAAGAAATCAAGTAATTGCATGTATATATTGGAGCCAATAGGTGTGGTTGGATGGAGTAATGATGGGAAGTATAATGGGAGAAAGAATGAAGTAGTTCTCCTGATTGAGCGTTTGCTTTCAATATTGTTTATAACTAAATCTCATCTGCAGTCCCTGGAAGAAGTCAAAACCAAGTAGGTGATGTGAGTTTGACAAAAGTATGAGATAAAATTCTAAACTATCAAGAAATACATGTAATGCCTATCAAAGCTCCCCCAATGCAGCACAGGGCTCGATCAGTAAATGTAAAAAAAAGAAAAAAGAAAATGGCAGTTTACTCACCCACTTTCAGCTCCTTCCTCCCTGCCTCCACTTTTTTGTCTTGTACAGCTGGCTTTGGTTTGGGGTCGAATAAGAACAAATACAGCCGGTTTAAAACATTACTCTGGGTCCAACACAAACAACTCATTCAACATTTCATTAAGTGAGCCTTTTATCACAGTTTGATGGAAGGCTCTCGTTTGTCTTTGCCAGACAACGGTCTCCAGAACTTCCTCGCCTTAAACAAATCGGATGAGATCAGAGTTTCCTTTACACATTAAGGTGTTTATTTTAACAGTTTTAATTATATAGTCAAGCCTGTGTGGTTTCCAGCCTCATACTGAGTACTACTTCTTTCATCCCCATTCAAGTGAGGACCATTTCTCTAGGTTAATGATATACGTCAGTCACAAATCATAAGGTAGTGATCATTTTCTGAGTTAAGAATCAACGCTGAGGCGTCTCATCCTGTTGTTCAATTACAGTATTTAAAATCTTTATAGTCAGGGCTCTGCAGTTGTTTTAAGTCGCGGATGCAGACGAGGAAGGCTGTAAACACCTAGTTAACACATAACATGTGCTAATGCTTATCGCCCTACAGCAACTTCCCATATTCTGTAATCAGTGCTTTGCTCATGGATATAATCATAGTGGCAACACTGGGACTCTGTGGCAGCTGGTAGACAGTCAATTTAAATATGTGGCAGATGTACAGTTTTGGTTTAAAAATGAAGGATTTATCTGAGACAGTAGAAAATGTTACTCTGCAGGACATGCATAATTATAACAAGGGCCTTTTTATGAGTGACATGATGCCTATGCACAACTTTATTTAGCTTTGTAATACGTGTTTGTTACCTGCACATCTGGCATGTGATGACATATGGAAGGGAGTTTAAATTTTTGCTTTTCTTGAACAATGCTTGTTTTGGAGACTGGATGTTTATATCCATAGAGATGTGGATAAATTGAATATTCAGGTTTGCAGACGCTGTTGCTGTGTGAGTTAAGGAATCACATTTGGCTGGACTTTGAATGCCCTAGCATGTGGCTGAAGGTCTTTTGTGTGAACACTGGTTCACATTAAAATGCAAACTTTGTCCTTATGACTAGGAAGTCAACCCTTGCCAAAACTCACCCTCTTTTCTTATGCAATAGTACGAAATCTACTGATTAGCAGACTGTCAGCTGTGCGTGCTGTTATTTGGTGTACTTTGTCAAAGTCATCATTTGAGTCTTATCTGCCTGTCTGTCTGTGTATCTATCTCCTCTCTTGTTCCATCTTCATTTTCTCACACGTGTTAGTAGTGCAGTGTAACCTTGAGTGTGTCTCCAGCTTTGAAGCAGGGACTACTTTCTTATTCAGAGTGTGTGTGCTGCAGTAATGTCTGTCACAGACCATTTCCCCCCAGAATAGAAAATGCCAGCTGACACACAGCTCGGGATTATCCACGCTGTGTGTCTGTATGTCGACTGTGTGAGTGTGTGTTCCCTCCCCTCAGCACACCATCCACTCCAATCATCCACATTTTTGTTTCCTTGGAATGTATAGAGAAATACAAAATATTGTATTATTATTATTTATATATATATATATATATATATATATATTTTTTTTTTTTTTCACTATTTTTTAACACTATTTATTGTAGACTATTTTGGTTGGTGCTTTATTTCCAACAATGTGTTGATGTAAGCTTTATCAACAAATAGAAATTACCAATTTATAGACTTTATAGAAAAAAAAAACATGATCTAATACACAGCAATGCAATAATTCCCACCTTCATGAAGGCTATAATGTTCTGTTTTGATATTTGTTGTTGCTGTGCTGCTGACAGTACTCAGATCCTTTATTTAACTACCAGTGTTAATACAGCATTGTAAAAAAAATTAAAACAAATAAGTAGATTATTGCTTAAATTCATATTTAAGTAAATATGCAGACGTTTTATCAACTAATTCTACCTAACTATTCTTGTTCTTACAAAAATGACCTTTTTAACTAACATGTAAGGAAACATTAGTAGATTGTTAATGCTGATATGTCATGTCAGTATTATTTTACTGTGTGAGCTGATTGAGGTGGAAATAGTTTTCACTATTTTGGGCAGTTTTGGCCAATGGTTGCCAATCCATGACGGGAGTTGGCCCCTTCAACTGGTCACAAAAAATTTGGAAGGACTATGGTTAATGTGGCAGAAAAATGGAAACTTTCAAAAGTGTGAAATGTGACAAGGAGTCTTAACACAAGCCAAAAACTTATAACAGTGCATTTTTTTAAAGGCTGATATTGCTTTAAACTCTAAATCTGAAAATAAACTACGACTACAGCTGGAGCAAGTCACTACAGCAGAGTGTACACTTTTGTACATGTAATTATTTCCCTGTTAATTGCTGGGGAATATAAGTAACATTGAATAGAACTACTTAAACTACCTCAAACTTGCACTTGTGTGGGTATAGTCAGTTTCTGTCTGTCACTGGCTAAATGTTGTTGCCTTATACTGTAAGGTGTTTTTTTCCCAATCTTTTTGTAAGGGTGTTAACTGGACTTTCTCGGGCTGCTCATGTCCTCCAGTGGTTTCTTGACAGTCACATCAGATTAAACTCTAGCAGAGAGTCTTCTGGTCAATATGACCATGAAACCTGACTGCTCTCAATATGGTGATTGTTTGAAAGCATTTCCTGCACTTGCTACGCAGTAACCCAAACAGATGTTGTGAATCAAGCTATTCTCACTTGAAATTTGACCCTGATTCCACCAACATAATTTAACAACATGACATGCACGCTTTAATGTGCATTATTAATATGCTAGTATGTGTGTCTACCTCGATGAGTAGTGTGTAGGATTTAGTGGCATCTCACGGTGAGGTTGCAGATTGCATCCAACAGAACAGCCCTCTCCTCACCCTTCCCTTCCAGAGAATCTATTGTGGCCAGTGTTTGTTCATACACTCAGTATCATGTGATTATACACTAATGAAAATACAATTATGAATATTATGTTCCGTGACTGCAATTTTTTTTCCCCTAATGCCTCCCCACTGAACATTTAAATGAGCTTTGTCATACTAATATTCTTAAGACTAGCAAGTTTTCACATATTAACAACAAAGAGAAGACATCAGTGTGCTGGTTGATATATTTTTAAGAATGAAGATTACTGTCCTTGTTATCTTCATCCAAAAATATTAAATGTCAAACCTCCAATGCATTCATATCAGGTTTAGACTTTCATTTACGCTTTGACCAAAATTAGATTCAACCTCTCGGGTGCAAACGTAACAAAAAACTCGAGCCCCATTCCTCACCTCATTCTACTTAACATGGACTTTAGCTGAGCCATCTAAAATGTCATTTCAGAGGTCCAGCGGACTATATTAGGCTTATAAATCCTGTCCATTAGCAACAGTGTGTGAGAGGAGAGGATATGAGATCTCCCTACAGCCCCACATCTGACACCTTGAATGTCATTTTAATCAGTCAGTCACAGTTTGAGCCCCCCTCCCTCTTTAACCTCCCATCACCTCCTTTTCTTTTCTCCTTCATTCATGTATCTTTCGCTTTAAATGCAAAACCAATTTAGAGATTTATTGCTCTTCCAGACTCCATATTAAATTTCATTCATATTAGGCACTTTTAGCTCGTGGTATTTTTCTCTGTCTGACTTGCTCAGAGTTGTGTGGGCCTGGTGAGTAATTCTACTTTGATCTTCTTCACAATCTCTAAACATAATTCATCTCTTTGGTTCAATTAGTGTGACTAAAATGTAAAGGGCTGTTATCAAAATAAACAAAAAATAACTTAAAATGAGGCAGTTGTTCAGGGGCCAAGCAGCAGAGGTGTGTTTACTTTCTAACATCAGAACTACAATATAAAGAACTGCGTCATCAACCATATGGGATGATCATTTATATCATCGGTATACGTATTAAAAGCCTATGGCTTTTTAAACCTTGGTCTTGTTTGTTAAAATATATTATATCAATTTGCATTTCCAGAACCACCATTGTCTGTAGTTTCTGTGTGGTCTGAATTCTAATTTGACCAGTTAGAGTTTGTTAAGATCAAATCAGGGACAGTGACATCCAGTCACGATAATGTCCTGACAGAAAGTCTTTACAGGGCCTTTTGTATGAAGGTAGTTTTGTGTCTATTTTTTGCAAACCTAAAAAACAGTTTTGAGAGAAAATTTCCCTCTGTATTAAAAAAAAAATAGTTTGTAAGTAAGGTATATGAACTATAAAAACAAATATTTGGATTGTAAAAAAAAATATAATATATGTATAAAATTATATATTTTAAAATATAAAATATATATATATATTTTTTTTTGTTTGTTTGCTTAAAGGCTTGATAATTTTGCTTTTTAATCAGCCTCCTTAATGTTTCAATTGTGAAATCTGACCTTAGGTCAGGTGGTGACTTAAAAAAATGAACAAAATGTAAGGATATTCCATAAAATAAATACACCGACATCACCTACCAGGTTTTCTTCCTATAATCGTCATGTCATGACCATCAAATCATGTTTACTCCATGTAACTGAGGAAGTCTGGTCTACTGACGTAAACAGAATGCCCAGTCAGCCATGGACTAACAGGCTTGGCGCCCAGTGGAGCCGAACCCAGCATGTCCATACCAGTTCGGGGGTAATGAAACACCCAGCAAGCCCTGTCATTACCTGCTGTGGTTCAACACCCTGGAGAAGCCACAGACAGGCAGCAGAATGTCCTCGACTCCCAAGTATGCCCACTAGGACAATAAACGCTGCACAGAACATTGGCAGGCACATTAAGGCATTGCACTCATCAGTTATTTTCTTTGTTTTGCAGTGAAAGCAGCTGTTCACCTGATATTTACATAGACAGCTTGAAGGTCACTTGTTTAACCCTCGTGTTGTCCTTGGGTCAAAATGACCCGCAGCTGTGTTCAACCAGTTTCTATTTTATTTTCATTTTTTTGGGGATCATTGGTGACAAGGAGGCTGTGAGGGTTTCTTTAAAGAATGATGACCAATGATCCCCCAAAAAATAAAAAAAAATATAGAAATAAAATAGAACTTAGTTGAACACAGCTGCGGGTCATTTTGACCCAAGCACAACAGGAGGGTTAAAACAAACAGTGCCACTTAAAGGGAGGCTGTGAGTGCTCTTTAGGAGTAATTCTAGGATGCCTAACACTGTAAAATGAAAGCATCTACAGAACCTGTGGAAAAAGAGAAAATCACCAATGAGACGCTAATTCAACACTTAGTTATCTGTGCTTATTTTAGGCAAATTAACACATTAAGTCATAGTTTGGCCAACAAAGGCCTCCATCAGTATCTTGGTACATATTTGCACATTTTTAACGTAGAAAAAACTACAGGAAAGAAAAGGGTCCTGCACAAACAACAACACAAAAACATCCTTCAGTCAAAGACTTTGTGGAGGTCAAACTTTTAGTGATGGACGAATGACGTTACCGTGGCACCCAGATGGGCTAATAATAATTTCCCTTGGAATTGAAATCGTCTTTCTGCATTCATAATAAGACACTTCAGAGAGGGATTAATGAGTGTTTTAACAACAGAGAATATTCATAGTTAGAAAATGAAAAAGGTTTTTGTAGTTATTTGACAGATTTGAAATACATACCCAACTTGTGAATATTTCCTGCACATGTCTGCACATGTCTATTCTGTAAGTGTCTGTCTGTATTTTCTGTTGCATCATCTAAGCTGATGCACGTATAAAGCAGTTGTTGGCTAAGTGATGACTCAGCTGTGATACATTCAGGCTGTAATCATTTTCTGTCAAAAAAAAAAAAAAAAAAAAATAAGTCCTTAATAAGTTAATAAGGGCCTGTGCTGAAACACGTGGGTTGAATAAAGTTCACACTCCTCCAGTAAGTCAAATGGTGTTTCAGAGATGTCAGCGACATTGCCTTTAACTACACCGCAGTGTGAGCTTAGCCACACAAGAGCAAAGCACTGCACACTGTCCGTAGAGTCATAGGTGGCATCCGTCTGTCACATGCTTCATCCACCTGTAGTGCTGTATGTCCAAACATTTAGAGATCTGAGGAGTCTGACCTTCAGCAGATTGTTATGCATAATGCATGATCAGCAGCGGGGAAAAAAAAAAAAAAAATCTGCACAGTTTTAACTGAGATCCCAGATGGAGAGGGAAAAAAAAAGAGAGCGAGAAGGGCAGGATATTTGAGAAAGTGATACATTTTAAAGAAGCATATTTTATGTTCAATCATTTTTATTCACTGTGCAGTGACCTTTAGGAAACAGGCCTAGATAGAACCTTTGCCTGCTGTGTTTACTTTCACATGTTTTTATACATTTTGTGGATTTAAATGGCAGGAGAGACAGCAATGAATGAGCAAGATGCTGAAAACATGAACACGTGTCAACTTGAATATGAAGCTAGTGCCTACCATAGACCGTATATGAAAATGGACGTAGCCTTCGTGACGTCACCTATAGGTTCCCTGAAGAGCGATTTCCAGGCTCAGTTCTGGGTGGCTCTGGTTTTACAGTGCCTGAATCAGCCATAGTCCTGCCTTATCCAAAAGTGGACAAAGACGTGGTGTGTTGGCAGAGGTGAGGTGGGTCAAATGAGGAATAGCTGCTGAAACCTGCATGCAGCTCATCAACTGTCATGACAACCACCTGTCACTCAAAGCAGCTGTTCCCTTGATTATAACTGTAAGCCTGAATATAATTGTCATTGTTGTCGTAAACGGGGAAATTTGCAAAATTAGAGACCAAAAACCATCCGTGTACCAGGCTGGAAACATGTTGATATCTTATGCAAAGTTGGGCATTTTGACATGTGGGTCTATGAGGACTGACTACAGAGGGCCTGATTCACTAAAGGTTTGCGTGTGTAAAATCACGTGTTAACTCCACACCACCTGCAAAAAAAAAAATGTCCAAGCATATTTACTGACGACGTGCAGTGAGGATTGTGTCTTTCAAATGTGCAATTTATCACACGTTGTCCATTTTACTTGTTTTCCTGCATGCATATGTAATATTGGGCGTTTCTGCTTGAAGGTGCAAAATACTGGGAGGGAACATGCAAATAGAACAATTTAGTACCCGCAACGATATTTACTAAACCTGAAAGTAGAAACAGGAGAAGTGATGGCGTGGGTATTTTATAGTACGACTGAAAGGAACGTGTTAATCAGATGCACAAATCTGGAGAGACGGCTGCTCTTATTATTGTGGCGAGAAGGAGACGCAGGGAAACTAAAGAATATGTGAGAACGTGTTTTACAACTGTGGAAACATTTTTGAGATCATAGAGGGAAAAATTATTCAGACATATCATTTGTGCAGCGATGACGTTTCTGAGTTATTGAATGAACTGAATGATGATTGACAGCCAACAACAAGGAGGAGCCATGAAATACTAGCAACGTCAAAACTTCTTAAAACTCAGCATTTTCCTGTCTCTGGGTCGTTCCAGCGTATCACTGCCTGGATATCCCACCCAGTCCCGTTATTCAGGTGTGCCGTCACAGGTCCTGAATGTGTCCCGCAGAATTCACAGGTAGCTTCATAAGGATCACGAGCACTCGCGAGGTACTGAATGAAAAGTCACCTGCTCATCACAGAAAGATCTGGACCTGCTGATCGCTGTTTGTTAGAGGATCTCATCCACCGTCGCTCCTCTTTTATTTGCCGACATTTTATCATGAAGCCTTTTTTTTGCCTTTTTGTTTTCCCCACAGTATTGACTTTCTCGCTGATAATCTCCTACATAGCATTTTGTTCTTGTTATATTTGTATTTCTTAATTTCAAGGGGATCAAGTTTCTTTTTCCTTTTGCGGTCGCTCTGTTTCCCATTGCTGGAATCACTTTAACTCATGCAAACCCCTCATTTAAATACAGCAATTTGCACCTGATTTCAATAATGCAATTCCTCTGGTGCTGAAAAATTTGCAAACTTTTGAAAGGAACACGCAATTTAGTACCCTTTATTGGAGGTCAGGCCCAGAGTGTATAAAAAGGCTGACATAGTTTATGGGTCTGAAAAACGGGGCCGATGCGGAAATGCCATGAAGTGCAACAACACTGAGGTCTTCTTGTGCTCCATAGACTCCCATTCAATCTCAGTCAATCATGTTTTAGTTATCATAGTGTTGTTAGCCCAAATCCCTCCTTCTTATTAGTTTTCTGGCATTCCATCTGAAAATAATCCCGTCATTAATGAGAAATTAAGCATCAAAAAGCCGGGTTTTTGGTGTCCTGTCTGTTTGATTGACAGGCCTGTGGTGCAGTCAAGTTCCCTTTATAGGTGAGCAGGGCGTAGTGTATTCAGGTTTCCAATCAGATCGAAGTTAGATCTACTGCTCGCTCCTCCCCAGATCATCCGGATATGGTCACCTCTGGCTCCAAACCGCTCCCAGCTGGCAACCTCCACCCACAAAAAATTAAATAAAATAAAAATTAAATTAACAATAAAAATAATGAAATAACAAAAAAAAAAAAAAAAAAAAAAACCTTGAGGCCTCTCAATGTCACTGTTGGTTGCTGCTTCGGATTGACTCTCTTTTGGAGCAACTCTGAAGTGGCCATTTAAAGAACTGCAGTATATAATATCACAGGTTGCTGTATACATTAAGTGCTGTTTATTTAATCATGGAAGACAAGTCCATTGCAATTCAAGGATTCTACCAAAACTTATTTTTTAAATTGATGAATCCTTTAAATAGCACCAGTAGAACTTAGTTTAAAAATAAAATTACGATTAACAGTGAAGTCAGAAACAAACTTGCAAGCTTATGAGATTTTATTTGACCCAAAACCATCTGGGCAGTGAAGGTGAAGAGAGTCCTGGCCCATCAGTTCACAGTGTTACCTTTAGAGATGATAAAGTGTAATGGCCCTGATCCCTGACATTTGGAAGTCATGGCCAACGGTGAGAGACAACTAATCGCTGTTTAGTGAGTCATTTCTTTTTTTAATGTATGGTGATGAATATGCAGTTCAGTGCTCGATCTAAAAAAAAAAAAAAAAAAACTAAAAAAAACGCTCTGTTTGCTTGTGTGGCTACATGTCTGCAGTGGTAAAACTGCATTCGTTCTCACTGGTCTTTTGTGTGTGGGTGGTGCATTTCATTAATATACTGTGCTGATGTCGCGTCTAGAATATGACTCCTAAAACAGTGTAGTGTTTATACAGCGGTGATACAGAATAATGATTCTTTTACATCAGCGGGCAGACTGTTCTCTGCCAAACTGTTATTTTAGACATTTCCATAGAATGTGTCAGTTAATGCAGTGAGCTGCTTCCTTGGTGTTTTTACACTGATATTTAATGAGACACAGAATAATACAAGATTTAATAAGCATAATTGGCTTTGCTAATTTTGCCCACCCAGGTGTCAGAATCAATCACCCGTGTGACCAAATTATTTTTCCTCATATTCTCATCTATCTATCTTTCCACCCACCTACCTACCTAACTACTACCTACCCACCTACCTACTACCTACCTGCCCATCTACCTACCCATTTACCTACCTACCCAACTACCCACCTACCTATTACCTACCTACCTGCCTGCCTACCTACCGTGTCATATTACACTGCACTTATTTTTTTCTCAGCTAGATCCCAGTACTCAGACCACCGTTGTGTTTCACTGATCCAAGCTATTTAGCACCAGTACTTTGCATTTTGCTGAGCTGTGTCTAAAGGTGGCTCAATAATGACTGCTGATCTGTAGGAAAAATATAACCAATATCCAGGGACTCAGTGTGCTGCGCCACCTACCTGATACTGCAAATATACAATATGGAATCAGATCAGATTTCCTCTACTCTTTCTTTATTTTGTTTTAATGACAACAGCACACAAGCTGCATGGGCCCCACCAGTTTGTGCCAAACCTGCTGACCCACATTATCCCTCCATGATCTGACATTTTTCCAAAGAGCTTCTTGAAATGTCAGGAAATGCTTGGCTTTCTCAGTCTTCAACTGCATCAGTGGGGCTGAGGTCACGTGATTGTGGAGGAAAGTCCAACAACAGTCAGCACTCCTTGGTCTTCTTTGGTCTTCAAGTCGCTCTTCAAAGCTTTGAGATATGGTTGGGATCATTATCAGTGTCATCCCCTTGGTCAGGGTGGAATCGATTCACCGCAGGAGCTCAGATCTAGAGTAGAAACACACCCACGGACTTGAATATTCTCACCATCATAACTGGGTTTGATACACTGTGGTATCATCCTCTTCTCACATACGCCCTTTTGTTACCACCACAAATCTCTAACTGTAAATATAAGTTATTTTCTATTTCTATTTTGTTCCCCCACTAAGAAGAGGCCGCTACTATCCTTTGAGACTGCTACTGGACAGATTTATTTTGACAGGACTTTTATTTGTATCTATCAGTGAACAAAGCTTAATGTATTAATCTTCAGATGGTGTGGTCACGTCTGGTCTGCCTGATGCTGCTTTGGATACAACTGATCCAGCGTGTTAGAGAAAGCCCCTCTTTGCTGTGAATAACAATCTGATCTCAGACATTTTTCCTTAGTTCTGATCCCATGTTTCCTGCCATCACAATGCTACTTAGTGAGCAATGCTCAGCTTGAAATTTGACGCACAGTCAGTGAACAATAGCTACAAGTTTATTTACATGAACAAGCCTCTGACTGATCAAATCCACCTCAGTGTCCTGATTCCTGCTGGAATGGGAGGGAGACACATTAAATATGATATTCATATTTGTCAGGTAGAGAAATATGTTCAAATATAAAATCAAAGTCCTATTATGAATCTGAAAAATTAGACCTCTAAGTTCAATCAATAAGCTAATGAGACAAATGTGTAATAGGTAATCCTATAATTTGCAATTTATATCCAGAGATGCTTCATTTTCAGTGCAGATCATCTAAAATGTTTAGATGTATTAAAAAAAAAATTAAATATTAAAGGGCTGGTCTCCTCTTCAGTCAAACAGTGTGACAGCCTCAGTCAGGAACTTTGATGTCTTCATTATGTTACCATCACACTACATTTAGGCTACGGTGTAATCTATCTAAACCAGGCATGCTGATTGACTCATGCAATTTCCATAATTAGACTCCACTCATTAATAAGCAGCAAGCTTCACCTAAGGTCAAACAGTAATTGCTCTGTACTTTTGGCGGGGAGCGCATTCATACGCTGCCGTTGTTTTTGACTGCCATTCTTCCAGTGAATAGGACGATTAAAGGATTATTATTCAGTCTGTTGCCACACATGACTCGGGCAGCACAGCGCTGATCAAGGCATCGGCATTGAAAAGCTGACGGAATTTCGCCCAGATTAAAATGGGCGACTGCTTTGAGCATCTGCTGTAGGTTAGAAAAGCAAACACATACTCTAAACATTTGAATGGGTTTATATGTAAGAGAAAAGAAAGCTTATCCTTATTAAATGTTGACTTACACTGCATTCCAGCATTCTATTTGAATTGAAATGTTTAGCCATGATCTCAAAGAAGAGGTTTCAATAATATGATGCCCTGTGTACTCAGTTATAGCAACCCTGCTCTTATATAAAAGAAAGTCTGGCCTATGTTATTGCTAAATAGATTTTGCCAGCACCACTTAATTGCATATGAATATGAGACATCTTTTCTATGTGAGCCCTATCTAGTATTGCTGCGTCTTTGTATTTCTACAATGTATCTGCCAGTTGGACAGAAAAAAAGACAAATCTTCTTTATGTTCTATGAAAGTCTGAAGATTGCAAGCACTAAATGTCAGTGACATGGGGGATTGTGGTCAACTGGATGTCCTTTAAGAAGTGATGAAACATAAACGTATAAATGGCAAAACCAAGGCCTGTCTTCCAGCTCACTGTTTATGAGTTGAAACACCACTGTGTATGAAAGAAATATCTGTAAGGCGAAGAGGTGGGAGAGGACGCAGGTGTTGCATCTAGGCTGACACAACAAACCAAGTATAATGTGAATCTATGACTGGCTCATCAGACAATTGGGCAAAGCCATGTTCTGTATCAAATATGTTCAGTTTTGTAGTCCACATTGTTATTTTTCTATAAATGTGTATTAGTTGATTTTTTTTTCTGGTCCGTGACGATGGCTCTTTATATCTAAATGTATCAAAAGCAAACACTTTTGATTCTTCTCATTGTCCTATTGCATTAATGAATGTTCTTTATCACATTCATAATTTATACACTTTTGACAGGGAGATTAGCTGCAGTTATCCTAACATGTTAATTATATCGTAATCTAACAAGTGATTATTTCAGCTCTGCTTTGCAGAATCTTTATTTAATAATATACAGTAAAACAAATCGTATCCAATTTTATGCATCCTCAAGGTCACAGGCAGGCTATTCTTTTATTTAAGAATTAAACCTGCTCATGTCTGTAACCAGAGGGAATGTGTTATTTTTCAGCTGGTTACTTGTCTTGGTGCAGAAACAACACAGAGTGGCACTCACTCAATCACTTTACTTAGGAAACACCACTCGGTGGGCCTGCAGTCTGGCATGTTAATCAGGCAGTTCAGCAGTGGAACCATTTCTCCTCAAAATCTAATCTCTGAAGGATCTCGGTCTATATCCTCTAAAGTGTATGCACCCTCAAGAAGCATGTAGGGTTGAGGCAGAACTAGGGGTCCACTGATTGTCTGACGATTCTGAAGTTCAATATTTTCCCAGTTGTCAGAATCGCCCCTGTGCCTAATTTGGTTGTAGATTAGAGAGACATATGTATACAAAAAAAGGCCCTTTGGCACTCAGCCTCTTTCTTGCTTGCTTGTAGTGTGGCTCAATGTCCATATCACAGTATTATCTGATTGGTTATACTGTAAATATTCAACTCCAGATGTCATATTTGTGACAAAGATGTGGAGATGAGGAGCACAGATAATTGTACTTCTAAGAGGAGAGGCTGTTGAAAATGCATGAAATTGTTATGTTTGGGTGTTGTATGCTAAGAACCCACAGAAAGTAGACAATGTTAACCTTTTTTCAACCCCTTGTTTGAGTAAAGGGTAAAAGTGATACAGAATTCCATTAAGCTTTGTCTAACACGGATGCTTATGCAAGTACGGACTCGGAGAGAAGATGTGAATCGCGAGATGCTCAGGTTGTGATCTGAATCTTTTAGCTTTGAGGTGAATGTTGGCAATATGGTAGTCACATCTGGAACCATTAGTATGCTGCATCCTCCAGAGCTGGGGATGATTTTTTTGTTTTTTGTTTTAATGGAAATGCCAGTAGCCCATAGCTGAGTGAGGGTCAAGTGAAATTGTAATTTACATAATTAAAAGACAGGTTTTTTTTTTTCCCAATTGCTTAAACCCATTTCCCAGTATTGCAGTTTTCCAAACATTAGGCATGATCATCACATTTTATATTGTGGAAAATGATTAATCCTCCAAAATGTGTTTTTTTCAATTTACATATTTTAAGTAAAAACTTTATTGCATAAAGGTGAATAGGCTTTTAGTTTCTTTACTTAAATAAAAGTACCAAAACATGTATATAAATATACAAGTCAAAGTTCCACTTTCAAATACAAGTTCCCCCATAAATCAGAGCATCCCAATTTGAAGCCTTTGGACCAAGTTTGGCCTGCACCTTTTTTTTTTTTTTTTTTTTTTTTTTGGGGGGGGGCCTTCATGGCATTTGATGAACTGGTACCGATTCTCCTTATTCTGAAGTCATATAAAACCATACAAGTAAGACTACTAACTGTACATTTTGTGCATCTAAAAAGTACAAAATATGAGTTTCGCAGCAGCATAGTGCTCTTAAATTTCCCTAATTAATTAAATTGGCCTATGTTTTGAAAGATGGTATTCTCTTTCTCTCCTGCTGATTTAAATGTGTTGTTAGTGTGTCACTGACTTTGAACTTTGGGCACATTTGATTTGGAGTTGACTTTGAGAAATTTTAGAACAGGTTCAATTTCTTTCTTCACTTTTCTTACTCAGTGTTAAGGGTGATTTGTACATTCAAACTGTCTAGTTTATAGACCTTTTTTGTTGGCGTTTCTCAGCTTTCACTCAGGGTTAGTGATGGGAACAATGGGACTTATTGCATTTCAGAATTATCTTATCCATAGAGACCAAGGTTGTTCATTTTGGCCTTGTAGTTGTGGAGCTGTTGCTTAGGGTGGAGTGAAAGTTGGTTGGGTTTGATGAATAATTTATCTTTTAAGACATTGTTAAAAATTTTGATTAGATTTTGTTTGATGAATTATGTGCAACTGATTTTTGAGACCATCAATGTGTTCATACCCCATTCAGTCACCTGCTGATGGCAATTTTCTACTTCAAAAATAATGTAATGCATTTGAGAACTGACTAACAAGATAAGCTTGGGGTGTGAACTGGCTGAAACTCTTGGGAGTTTGCTGAGGCTAAGAATTTGGATACACTCTGTTGACTCCACTCTGGCTTAATGGAATAAATTGATCTCCAATGTGTCATTCAGACATTGTGTGTGAACAACCTGATAATACTGACACTGTGGGAACATCTGGCCTCCGATAATCCAGCAGTTAGACGTTTTTAGGGTGTCTAGTCAGATTATTCAGACAGTCACTTCAGTAATCCTTCTGGTGATGTGAAAAAGCTTTGACGCCATTGAAGTTACAGTTTTTATTGTTTCTATTGTTTTGACTGTGCACTCATTCTGTATACATACTCATGCACAGAGACACAATGCAATGGTGTTAACCCCAAAGCTATCAGAGTTGTTACAAAGGCAAGGACAGCTTTAAAGAGCACAAGATCACAAAAAGAAGACAGGAAACAAAGCCCAGGGAACGAGCTGAGGCAGAATATAATAGCTTGACAGTCGACTAACAGTGGAAGTGATTAAAATGTCCATCCCTACTGTAAACATATCTGCCAGCTTTGCTTTATGTTACCTAAATATGAACGTGTTTTCATATGCACAATAAACATACTGACACCTCCTATCCGAGAGAATTATGGTAGTACTCAGGGAAAAAAGACCAAAAAGAAAGTCATGGAAGCACTACATTTGATAATTTCCAGGGTTTCTAAAAAGTGTTGAAAGTTTGGAAAATACTTATATTCAACTGTTATGTTTTCAAGGTGATTTGCTTGAATTGAAATATGCTATTCTCCTCAAATCATGTATTTGTTATTTGTATTTATTTTATCAACACAACCCCTTTGAATTACATTCTTTCAATATTTTAAATGAAACTATCCATTCCTCGTATTTGTTTGTTGTCTACTGGTGTCTCATATATGACTTGAAGCGGAACAGACCAGCGCTGAATTGAGTGACACGGTGCTGAAATGGGGGGAAAAAAAAGCCTGTTTTTTTCTGTTCCACGTCACGATGCCCACCATCGGCAATCGTCTACACAACAGGTGGATTTTATCGCTTTAAACAAATCTACAATGTGTCCTTTTTCGTGTTTTTTTTTTTTTTTTTTTACTTTAGCTGTAGCGTCACACAGCAGCATAATTTATACTATCTCTAAAGTGAGAGAGGGGCTGTGCAGTATTTACACATGTGGCTCAACAGGGGTAAATGTATTGGTGATTCAAATCTTCTTGTAGTAAACCTAAATGCTTATCTGGACAGCAACAGCTGAGCGGTTCTGTACAGGTGCACAGTTTATACTGTAGCGTCTCTACTTAAGAAAGCTGCCAGACGGTGCCCGGTTTGCTGGAACTTTATTCTGAACAATACACATGCTACTGTGAGCCGTAGCCAGCGCCAACACAACGGCTAATTCTTGCAGATGGCTCTCTACACTGCATCTATCGCCTGGCACACACTTGAACAAACTCTAACACCAAGCGAGGCTCCTGGCCAATCACAGACGGGCTGCCCCACACTGCTCACTGTCATAGGTACAAAAATGACAACAAGAATGAACACCGCAACATTTTGAACAGTTAACACTAACATGTCACCCAGGCCGTTACAATACAGTGAAAAACAGTAATTATCAGAATAGATTTTTTTTTTTCAGCAACATTCTAAATATTATTTCCGCTGAAGAATACAATGTTTGTTTCTGTTGTATCAAGTAGATTATTACAGGTACTTTTCAGTTGTGCTGCTTCACTATAATAATAATAATAATAATAATAATAATAATAATATAAGCAGTGTTATTACTGCAGCCATTGAACGTATCTAACTACTGAAGTGAATAAAAAAATGAGGTGAGACTTTAAAAAGAAAGTTAATTATCCGCAGCCTTATA
Organism: Brachyistius frenatus; assembly: GCF_029030835.1. Classification (NCBI taxonomy): domain Eukaryota; kingdom Metazoa; phylum Chordata; class Actinopteri; family Embiotocidae; genus Brachyistius; species Brachyistius frenatus. The sequence continues at coordinate 3,718,275 of NW_027210600.1, forward strand.
CTCAGCCTATAAGTTGCTGTACATAAACAGTTATGACAGTGCAAAGGTGTTTTTATATGCACCTTTAAATATAGTAAGCTCCTCCCATCAGGCTAATTGATTATAATCAAACATACAATGAAGCCGATATCTAAACCCAGAGGTAATAGTTTGTCTGCTTACTGCAGAAACCAAAACAGGGAACAAATACATGTTTCCTTCATGGAGCCCAACAACTAGCTCACAGATAAACCTGTATGTTATGATTAAAAACTATATTTATAACATTAATAACAGGGACCGTCGATACTAATGACGTCACACAATTGCGCATAGCTACAGGCGTATTAAACACCTGATTCGCCTCTGCCTCAGTTTGAACAGGAAGCCGCGGGGACAGTCTGAGAGGGGAGTCGACCTACAGTAAGTTGACCAGCAGTGTAAAGTTATGCTAAATGTATCACGTGTGCACCCTTGATCATTTCCTGACAGCCAAATAGCCAATAATGACAATTTTAACTGAACTGAAAATCAACATGTTTGAGTTCTAAATATTAAATATATATATATATATATATATATATATATATACATATATATGTATTTTTTTATTTTTTATTACATCATACCACTATGCAGCACAATGTAAGACGTAGTTTACAGACATAACTTGATGCACAGCAACAACAAGCATGACTGAAAGCTGAATCTCCCTCACAGTTACTGTTGTTTGTTCAAAAATGTCTTTTGTTTTTCTTTAAACATTTTTTTTTACTGAATATTTAAAGGCAAACTGTTACAGTTATGCTAATACAAAACTACAATTATTTTTTGGCAAATGTTTGTTTTTAAAGTTAATATTTCATATTCATGTTGTCATATCGGCAGTATTATTGTTATCGCAAAAATACCCTGAAACATTGTCATTTTAATTTAGCGCCGACCTCTACATTTCACTAATCATGAAAGAGGAAAAGTCAGGATCACAAGAGTGAAGAAAAATTCACCGTCGGGGATATTTGTCTATCTTTACAAATCCTGCGCAATTCATCCTCTCATTGTTCAGAAAATGGAGTCTGAACCAAAATGGACTGACTTTTCAACTCTGAGGGCTTCGTTGTCGGCACTGTTAATAAATGCCTCCAGCAGTCACATCACAATGGTGAATGTTAAGCTTATATAGCTCATATTGGGGCACAATAGCTTTACCATCTGTTACAAAGAGTCAAAAATGTTTGTGTGTAGTTTAAAGGGACCCTGACAGGATATGCGTTGTTGACAAATCCATAACCTCATGTGCGGATGTATTTCTCTCTCCCTGTTGTCTTCTTCAGTCTGGCGAATACGGATACGTGCTCTGGACTCGTCAGTGCTTTTCCTTTTTTTTTTTTTTTTTTTTTTTTATGAAATGGGCCTTTTGAAAATCTTCTTTACATAATACAATCCTCTCCAGTGACTGTTCTGCTCAGTGAGAGAGAGTCTGTATATGACTAACTCACAAAGGAAGATAGCTCAGTCAACTCAAGTGGTATTATGTGGCTAAATTTGCATTTTTAAGTAAGTGAAGAGCGGCAGCTTCACTTAATGTTCTTTCAATGGTTTCTGCTCAAAAATCTAATTAGCACTCATTATTATCCTCTTGAAATTAGTGTCCTTTTGAGAATGTGCTTATGTGATTAAACTGTTGGGGGCTCAGCTGGGCTCTGAACTGACTTTGCTTTTTGTTGTTCTGTTTCACAAATCCCATTACGTCTTTTCTTTGGCCCTACCGCAGTTTCTTTAAACAAAAAGTATTGATGACTCCACTAATAATAGTGCAATATTAATACGACACCATTAATTTGACATTATATGCTTCAGCAACATTTATTGTTTTTTCTTGCCTTAATTACCAAGAGAAAACGGTTGTATAATCTTTCTTCATTGTCAAAATGGAGTCTAAATGGTAATTGTCAAACAAAAGCAGCATCTCAAACTCAACACAAAAGCATGGTATTACATTTAGTCGCAAAATTATCCACGTAATGTTTGAGTTTTAAGCTCTGGAGATATGCAGTGCTGTCACTATATAACAAGATTGGATTGCATTTATTTATTTTTCTTTGCTCCACTGATCTCAAGCTGTGTACTTCCACTGTCAGACATGGCTGTGTTAAGCTTTGGCTGCAGTAATCCTCGTATTTACTAAGTCGTTCCCATGTAGAGAGCTGTTCAAGGCCACTGAGCTGTTGACTTCAGGCTACAATGAAATGTCATGTAATGGGAAACACATGCAGCTTTATTGAAGATCCACCAGCAGCATTAGTTCCTTCACTGCTTGACATGGCACGGTTTTCCTCAATCTGCAGGCCTTTTTGAATTTGTTTCTTCAATCTCTATTTTAGATGTTACATTATACGTAAAAACAAGGAATTTCCCCATGTTGTAAAATGTGTAAGTTTATCGCATGACGAACCATTTTAACCAATTTACTGTTCCTGAGCTTTAAGCCGCATGTCGTGTGTTTAGGTTCCTCAGCACTCTTATCTTTCCACTCTTATTTGGTGACACAGTGTTAAGCTGAGGATTTACCCCTTTTGCCACATTGCACCTTGCGATTTCTAGTAAATGTGGTCCTCAATGTTTACATATATACAAGCATGTACAGTTTAGTTGTTGTTTTTGATTTTTTTTTTAAATTTGTTTTGATTTTTATCTGAAGACCAGATGTTTTTGAATGCAGATGTTCATGCTGAGTTTCATCCTGGTCTTAAAGGTCGCTCTGCTCCAACTGTGAGGGAGTGAAATTGTCTGTGTGAGAAGCTCTCAAGTCATAATGCCAAATATCTACTTATTCATTTGAATATTCCATACATTAGTGTATTCTATAGGAAGTTATTTGTCAAGCATATAATTGGCTTTTTTTTCTTTCTGGCCTTCTTGTTTTATTTGCCTGAAAATTAAAACCAAACAATTCAATATCGCATTTACGATATCTGAGGTCCGACTGGCTGGGATGTATATTGACTTTGTAAGTTGTATGAATAGATTTTCAAATGAGAGAGATTGAGACGACACTTTGTATCGATAGTTTAATGTTACATAATCCGTAAAGCGGTGCTAGTGGTGTTGAATTGTAGGCTTCTGCTTCGAGCTATGCTTCCTTCAGACAGTCACCCGGCCTCTTCGGAGCTGCTAGGTGGTTAAAGTAGGACCTATGCGCTTGTTCAGCTCACACTGGCTACTGGAGGCTGGGTGACTATAGCAGCTAATAGATTGAGTTTCCATGGTATGGAACCAGGCTACCAATTCACAGAGCCTCGCCTTAATCACGCAAAAGAAACACCTTGCATTACATGGAGCATTATCATAAAGCAGGGTTTTCGCTACCATTATAACACGCGGTAATTGTTTTCTTTCCACAATGCCTGAGCTGAACAAACACCAAAAAGAGTGCAGAAGGAGAGTACGAGCAAGAGTGTAACCATGACTGGGTGTGTGTTTGTGACGATGAGGATGGTGAGGTTCGCTGTATATCTGTGTGTCCAGTTTAGGCTGAATGTGAAGTGAATAAATGCCGCGACTGCAAAGCCAAGTTCCTCCATGAAGCTTACCATCTGCTGATGAACGTGAGGGAGGGTAACTAAAGCTGAGCAGGCTCACGTAGCGTGGACTGACCTTGAAGGTGAACCAGGTAACAGAACTAGTGTAACCTTAAATGTACTGTGGGTAACTAGGCACTGTAATGAAGCATATGGAACATTTAACTGTGATGATATAGAGCTGCGAAACTGCTACCACCAACACAGACACACTTGCAACCACAAATGGCACAGTAACCCGACCACGGCACGCCAGTCTGTTATTGTTGTTGAGAATAATTTAATGAGCATTCTCAGATAGCCGTTTTTGTATTTTTTTATTTAAAATGGGCGACTTTTCTTTTTTTCATTTTCCATTTACATGTTTTCAAACAGGGCAGAAAACCCCATCTTTGGATTTTATTTTGACCACAGTCTGTCTTATTAAAAGTGCATATGGCATCTCCCATGCAGCTTTGACTTGGAATGAAACATTTTGACAACTTTGTAGAAAATATTGAGATATATATTGTGTATCACCATTCAGTTTGAAAATACTAATATATGATTTTTTTTTTTAGATCCGACGTGATCTTTTTATTTTCTTCTCTACAAACCAAACCACGACAACTAATGACATCAGAGCTGTTTTTCTTTAGCGATGACATGTTCTTCACTTAATCTGTTCGGGGAATCATCATTGTATTACCAGAGCAATGTCAGTTATGTTTGCAAAGCAATGATTTGCAAACATAATGTATGACTGCGAACTCCAGCGATGTTGTTGTTTGGCAGTAATGGATTTACTGTGTCACATAATGAAGGGAGCAACTTTCCAATATCAGCTAAATGACAGCCTTGTTGCTGCTCTTCACTGTGACTGTGGATAATTAGCTGGTGTGGTCTGCGGGTAGTGGCACGCTGAAGTAGAGCTTAGTGAATTGATGGTCTCTCTTCTAAAGCGGCGCTTCATATGAGCTGTCAGTCCACAAGCTGACTTTCATCTCTCCATTCTGCCGCCTTCGTGCTCTCAGTCCTCTCTCTCTTACACACACACACACACACACACACACACACACACACACACACACACACACACACACACACACACACACACACACACACACACACACACACACACACACACACACACACACACCTTTGAGGTTATTCTTTGGTGTGATACATACTGAATATGAGTGACTGGTCAGACATGTATGATAATAACCCAACTTCTCTGGCCAGTTTCATTATACATTATACAGAATCTTTATCGGCAATAATTATTTTCCAGTTATTCTCTTTTATGTATTTTTATATTTGACTGTCCCTTCTTTCACCTGTGCGCATACTAATCACCATGAAACAGTAATTATCTGAAATATAACATTCTGCATTTCCAGGCACATTGTTTCATCCTGCTAAAACTCGCTCCCTCTGAAGAAGTGATATACTTATCAAAACCGCAACAGAAAATAGAAGCAATACAAAACTATACAAGCAAATACTGTATGAATCCATGAAGCATGCTCTGTGATGGACACATTCATATGCACGCACATACCATACGCACACACGCTTGACATCCCTCTTGTGGGTTTCAGCTATGGGAATACAGCAGCTCAATTAGCATAATATATTAATATCAAACAGCTTTTTTTCCCCCAGCCTCACAGCTCTAAAGCTCCCTCCAACTCGGAATCTTTAATTCGTCCCCCGCTGTAATCATTAGCACATCTGACCACTCCTGGCACGTGATTGATCTTGGCATTGTGTTCAACCCTGATTAAGTGGGTTAAGATCGCGTAGCAATACACAGGAATACAAAATCTTATAAATAAATGATCACAAAGTGCCTGAGCACTGTTGTAAAGGTTGGTCATGTTGGATCGCATGCAACATAATAACTGCGAGAGTATTAAGGCCATATTAAGAACAAAAAAATAGAGGTTGTTTTTTTCTTTTCCTATGGTTTTGCTCTTGAGAAAAGTTTAAATGTCGAGAATAAAGTCGCAATTGTATTTCTGGAATAAAATGACATTTCAAGATAGAGGATTTTTTTCTTTAGAAGATTACAAAATAATAAATAAATACATTATTTATTTCAAGAGACTTCGATATGACTATCGGGCTACAACTGTTGGTTGATCACATCTATTTACCTACAATTTCTGCTGGATTATTACTATTTTTATTTCTGCTTTGTTGCTGTTCTGTCACCTACACCAAAGCGAATGACTTGTACAAATGTACTTACTAAATGTGATTTCAGTTCCAGATTGCAGCTTGAAATTACCGTGTCCAACATTGTATAATTATCACATATTTTCAATTCATGAATCATCTGTCATTGTATTCCATTCAAGCAGATGGTCAAAATCACACATAGGATGGATGAAAACCCTCTGGAGTTTAATCGCAGCGCCTCCGCAAACTAAACCGAAGACTAACATCTGGTGGAAGTTTGCCATAGTAACGAGCGATTCTGCTGTTTTGTTTTGAGGTTCTCGTGGTGTTGTTTGTAGCTGTAGTTGTCGTTGGTGGATTTAGAGCTTGCTTCATTTATTGTGGCAAATGAGAACAATACTGTTCCAACTGCATAGAGAACAACTTCGTTAAAAGCCGTGAAATTACAAAGGTTTGCCCTGTTCAAGAGCAGGTGGTTTGTTTATGCTACGGACACAATGGACTCAGCACTTGTAATCAAGAGGCTCTTTACCTCCATCTTTTTCATTGTATATCAGGTCAACACATTGTTGATGTAATTTGCTTAAGTAAAATTGTAATGCCAGACCCTGCACTTGAAAAGAGTATTTTTATAGTGTGGTATTAAAATATAAATGAATAGCCCGTCACTGTTTTTTTTTTTTAAAGATATATTCAGCTACTAGTTGTACTATCCAGTATTAAGTTCCAATTGTCCCTTGGAAATGATATATTGTCAGTGTCATACATCAACAACACCTGTACTGAGAGGCAATCAGGCAGTAGAAGACATTTGGAAAATCATAATGCAGCAGCTCAGTATCAAGCCAAACTGTTTTAATAATACACCTACTAGTCCACTAGAGGACAGTATGCCAGTGTGACTATTGGGCTCGCCCCAGTGTGAAAGGTAGACCCAGCGGCCATTTGATGTTGCACAAAATTGCTAAAGCGAGTGCTGAGGGGCAGATTGGGCTGGTCGGATGGGTTAAACAGAGGATTACTCACTCAGTAGACCATGCAGGGTTCAACTCCACAAAAACAGTGATATTGATTTGTTCAAAGAAATATTTTCCTAACAAAGTAGTTTTGGTGCCCAACCTTGACCACGTGGTTTTTCATGTCTCCGTGTGTATCTGTGACACAGACAGGCTGCCCTCCTGTGGACTACCGGGTGTATTGCACACTTTGTAGTGATACCGTGTCGCATATGGCAGGTGGCAACATATGCTGCGTTCAGACGGGGTGGTGTTTACCATGTTCACAAGGAGAGTCCATACGAGAGCCCCTCTGATGTGGTATTCATGACCTTCGATCTCAGAATGTTCTGAAACCGCAAAGTTCATAAGTTGTGATGTGTTTGCTGATGTTTTTAGAAGTCATGGTCATGGAAGTTCAATTATCGTTGGATGGGAAGATAATATGTTGCAACCTTAGTCGTATAGAATTTGTCCTAAATATGTCAGGCTAATACGTCTGAGGACAATGGTGATGTTCCCCACTGCCTCGTCTTTTTGCTCTGCCATATAATGCCTTTGCATTTACTGCAGTACACAAGCTTCGAGAACAGCGTCCATGTTGCCGTTGCCAAGCAGTGGTGTTCTCACAACTATCACTTGAGGGCAAAGCATACCGCGCACACAACTTCCCATGTTATAACCACAAGCTGATGAGTTTCATTTGAAAGCGGCAATGGTTCACACATTCACACAACATGCATGTAAAGACTGTTTTTGCTCTTTGCTGTATATTTACCTTGGTAATAAATCAGAATGTGGCTTTTCTATAATACCAGCCAAACAAGGTAAAGTCCAGAGATTAGCACTCCTTCAACCAGAAGGAATAAACTAATTAGGTAAATCACTTGCTGTTGCATTTCTATACTGCTCTCAGTAGCACAAGGTTGGGGAACATAAATTAAATGAGATGGCCTTGTTTAAAGGTTTTACCTGAACTAACATTATGATTAATTGTATTGTTTCTTTCATCCTTTTCTTATTCCATACACAAATGTTTGTGCAAGCTTTCTGCACAATTAATTTGTATTATCATGAGACACTTTTTGTAAACACATTTAGTCTATCCTGATACTTTTCTCCAAAGACAAAAAGGTGGAAAGAAAACAATGAAAGTGATACACATGAATTGTACGGTTCTGAAGAGAAATCAACCATTACGCTAGATGGCTTTGTCCTGAAGAACTCATTTTCCTCCTCTTTATTCGGATTATCTTCTTTCCTCTTCTCCTCCTCATTCTTCTCTCCCTTCCTTTTCTCCTCCTCGTCCTGCTCCCTCTTGTTGTCCTCTTCTTCCTCCTCCTCCATCACCTCTTGTTGATTATTTTTCGAATATAAATCACAGCACAGCATTAGTGAGGCTCTTAATTCATTGCAGTCCAAAGTAAGCCTTGTGCTATGTCCTCCTGGGATAGGTATCACAGTGATGATAGCGTTCTGTGTGTGTTTGGATGTGTTTGAGGGTTGACTAAGGTAATTCCAGAACTGCTGCCGAGGAGAGTGTGAAGAGATGTGCTTACCTTTCATACAACAGCAATAGTTCTGGTGGTTTATGCTTATTGCACCTGTATGTCTATGTAGTGGTGTATGTACTCTACGTCTGTGGGTTTGTCCTTTATTAGTTTTCACTCTCTGCAGTTCATATTAAAACACACACACTCCAAGCCAAGTGCAGCTACCGTGTCTCTTGTGTTATGATATAAACTGTGTATGTGAAATAGATTGCGGCCTCTTCAGTGGGTTCATATGATATTAATCATCTGGGATGGGTGAGCGACAGTGCGTTCTCTCAAAACACGGTCATTATTGCAGTGGCAGTTCAAGTCAATAAAAGGATGACAGTAACGACAGTCGATATGAAACAGCATTTCTTCTTGTTAGCTGGTCCCCATGTCAGATAAGTGCACTGCTTCCTCCACATAATGTTAGTTTCAGCAGAGCACTGAAGTGCATGGACTTTGTTGCACATGCTTCACAATCGCTGGCTCATTGAGTGAGTGTGTGGCTTTCAGCTGAATACGAACGTCCACCGAAACCTTCTCCTCATGTTCTATTTTTGACATTGTTGATTTTAAACTGTATTTAATCTCAATGTATGTATCACTCAAACATTTTTGATACCAGTACATACACCTTGAGTTTGATACCGGTTACTAAACATACCTTCTGTGCCTTTGTGAGAGCTGTAGCCAGAAGCATTTTGTTTTCTGATTGTCCATCTATCTATCCCGTTCTCGTCGTCACAATATCTCAATAATGGCTCGAGGAAATTGCTTCCAATTTGGCACAAATGTTCACTTGGTCTCAAAGATGAACTGATTAGATTTTGGTGGTCAAAGGTCAAGGTCACCAAACATATGTCCCATTCTTCTGAATGCAAAATCAATGCAAATTTGGCACAAGTGTTTACTTGGGCTCAATTTCACTGTGACTTAAAAATGTAGTGCAAGAAAACTTTCTTGGCCAAGCATGCGGACATACATGGGGATCCCTTCAAAGTCTTTGCTACATAGATTACGTGAGTCTGGACAGATATGGATGTAAATTGTTAATTGACTGGTAGGCGGAGGCATGCAACCATGAAGCGGTAATTCTAGTTTCAATACCAATTAAAAAAATATATATATATATTTTAAGGAGAAAACAAATCACATCATATTAGGGTTGACATATTTAGTTTTATTGCAGTTTGGAGGGGGAGAGTATGTCCCAAGTTGTTTTTAGTAGCTACAATTAACAGAAGCAAATGCTACCTAGTTGGCTGTGCACAAATAAACCTCTCATTACTGCAGCATTTTATCAACTCCGACAGATATGTTGCTAAAAAATAATTTGACGAGTAAAATAAGTCGTTCAAATTTAAGATCGAAATTAAAACGGAGTGATTAGATCTTTGTGTGTTGCCCATTGATATTTGCTCATGCTGACATCTGAATAAATCTCTAAGTTCAGGCAACAATCATATGACCAACCACAGAAATCCAGTTTTTATGTGACAATTATTATTGTTATAGTTGTCCTGAAAATTAAAAGAAAAAGTGAGATACAGATTGAATTTCTACCATGGAAATAACTAATGAAAGAATATAACTTTTCCCAGCCTTTACGGAAAATATAAACAGTTCCTGTAGCTGAGCCTCATAAATGGTGTGAACCTCAATCAATCTGCTTCCTGCAGTCAGGGTTTGTGTGATAGCCTCCACAGCTAGTCGATTCAACACAGGCGGTGCTGTGTTCAATAGATAGATAGATAGTTAATGTATTAATCCCACAAGGGGAAATGTTTTTGCTACAGCAGCATTATAGGTACAGGATAGCAATAAAACAACAGTAAAATATGACATATAAAAATGCACAGTATATACAATAAATAGAATAATTAAATTAAGTTAAAACTAACTAAACAATAGTGCAAAGATTTAAACAAACAAGAAAACAGACAACCAACGGTGTTATTGTTGTGTGATGGATTTTGCCAGAGGTGAGTTATTGTAGGCCTCACCTACAACCTCATTATGGACCTGGCATTTACACATGGAAAAGAAGTCATGACCAGTCTGCCAATTCTTTGTTCTTCTTCAATTGTATGTAATTAGCAGTGGGCTAATTAAGACCTAAGGAATGGAATTACAAGAGAAATTATAAAAAAAAAATAATTAAGGTTTCTGTTTAATTTTGTTACAATTAGCTCTTGTAAATGTGAACCCAATCCTGCATTTACTCTCTTACTGACAGTTGAGTAAAGAAAGATACGTCTGATGTTGTTTACTGAAACATCTTATACGAGCAGATACAAGAAGGGTGACCAGATCAATCCGCTGACCTCACAGGGTCAAATCTTGAATTGATTCCCTTTCCTTCAGTCTGTTTTTCCCTCAGTGAGAACTCTCTGAAGCAGTAAATCAGTTCCTCGAGCACAATGGAAAGAACAAATACCATCACAAGTGAGGCTGCTTGAGCACTGAGTACCGACTGCCTCCCTCGTGAACAAAACTTCCATTAACACTCTCTCAAACCTCTTCACACTCAAGGAAATTTCTCCCCGCAGCTTTCAACTAGTACTTTGCAATACGAGTTATGTGGCAGCAGCATGGTAAACAAGTTGCTATACATGTAGGAACTGTGCTAATGCAAATGGGAATGATAATCACATTTCAATACACTAAAGTGTAAAACGACATCCTGAATGAAAATGGAATTATATAACTTGACAGGACTTAGATCTACAGCAAAACTGTTGTTATAGTACACAAGTGTTTTTCGGTTGTGACCGCCTCTGACTTAAAATGATAAGTAGGGCTGGATTACGGAGGGGCAATCTGGAGACAATATTTTTGACCAAATACGTTGATAGCGATATTGCAATTATGTTGTGGGATGATGTAAAACGTATTTACACATTAAAATGTGTGAAAGCTAATCTGAAGTCGTGTGGATAAAATTACTAAGGCTGGAGATATACTTGCTCCAAAGTACAGATTCATGTGCAATGTTCGGGGCTTCCTCTGGGTGTTTGGAGTGTTGGTTGCACTTGCCCTCAAAAATTAACACATCGACTACACAAGAAGCAACGTAGCGGATGATCGGTAGGGGAGGTGTAGGGGCAGTATGGAGATGTACCAGGTTTACGCACCAGCAAAATGAAATGGAAACAGTTCTGAGACCGGAGTGGGGATGCGCCAATGGTGTGTGTGTGTGTGTGTGTGTGTGTGTGTGTGTGTGTGTGCGTGTGCGTGTGCGTGTGCGTGTGTGTGTGTGTGTGTGTGTGTGTGTGTGTGTGTGTGTGTATGTGTGTGTGTGTATTAAAAAAAAGCAGCTGGATGAAGCTCATAGAAATGCTGTATTTCTGTGAGTATTCCCATGTAGCTTCCCATTGTTGAGGTTTGACTGGCACTCTTTAAATTACTTTTTCATTGCGACCTCTTTTTCTGCTGTGGTTTAACGGCACATGAAAGCACCGCGAACCGTTTACCTTGAATTGCTTCACTTCGGATTTTCAACTGACCAATTTAGGAACATTATTGACATTATGGATTCATACGCATAGGTAATTACCACAGCCAATAAATGGCTGGTCTTCGTTATTTAATCTTATAGTGTTATCGTCGCATTAAATAAATCGAAAGATTTCATGAGATTTTTTTTTATTACAATTATTTGTACGACAATTAATTGCTAAACTAAAATCGGGACAGCCCAATTTACTAGGTGCAGTATGTTACATTTGCACTGAGTGTGCACCATTTATAATATTGCAACTTTTAGCTGCGCTATTACATCGGTGTGAATATTTTGCATTCGTTTTGCCTTCATTTATTTTCGAACTATATAAACTTAAGCAAAGGAGTCATCACAGATCTGTTTTGAATGTACAATCCTGGGCTGGAAGACATTTCTAGCCTGAACTATTATCCCAGCCAGGCCATGTTTAATGGGGATTTTGTTCTGTGCAACTCTTTTATCATGACAAGGACTTGCACATCTGCCCGCCTGCAGTGCAGTCTGCAGGAGGCTGGTTTTATCAAGTCGTGCCACCTGATGAGGACAAATCAACCTCCGAAACAGACTATAGCCACCAAGGCTTCTGCTCGGGGTTGTATAGAACATCTGTGCAACCCTGAAAAAGGCCTTATTAAAAAATGTAATTTTGTCAAAGAGAGTGGAAATGTAACAGCATATTTTAACATCCTTGGATGTTCCCTTCAGTCTGTGATAGTGCCACTAATAGAACATGTCATTTTGAGACTGTGTAAAGGCCTTACATACAGTCAATCCAGGATCTATGTGTCTGGGGAAACAGATTTCTTGCCCAATAATTCCCAGAAGGCTTCTGAGGCTCATGTGCAAGCTGCTTGTTTGAAAAATGACAGGGACGACTGGACTTTAGGAAATACCTTCTAACAGACAAGTGGCTCACCAAGATCCTTTCACGAGAGAGGACTGCATTCTCTGTAAATCACATGTGAGAAGCAGCTCCTCTGTGGGTTCCTATGTATGATAAGTAAAAAAGGCACTTTGTAATTGATGTTTCTGAACGTAACATTTTCCACTGTTCTCATGCTTCAAATTCTAAGGATTGGTTTCAAGGCCAAACAATTATTAAGATTTAGCTAAAAATAAATTGCTTGCCCAAGTAGGAGGTAGTGTGTTCTGTTTCTTTTTAGAGATTGATGAATAGTGGTCATCTAGCCCTCCAACTGGGCTTCCAAAGGGAGTGTTTTAAAATGCAGATTCCAAATGGAGAGGTAGAAGACAAACTGTAGCAACATAGCCTGAAACATGGTACATAAAATATATAATTCGATTTTTTTTTTTCAAGAATAGTTTTGTCATTTGAGATGATGAAGCTATTTATTGTTCAAACAGATTGAATGAAGCCTTGTTTGTGAGAATTAATGGTGGATTCTTTGAAAAACACTATATTGTTGTTTTAATACATTTTAGAATCATAATCCTGAGATTACAAACTTATTGATAAAATAAATTAGGCGAATTTGGGGATTTGGGGGCCGACGCAATGAGTGGTGTCCCTTTTAGATGTTAGGCCCTACACCCTCTAGCTCTGTTCTAAAGGGGGGACTACCCAGTAAAGGGCCCTCTTAAACGAGGGATAGAGCTACGGGATAGAAATGGGATTGGACCTAAATATCGCGGACGGCATAGATTCACCAAACTTTGACGGTTATTGTCATCATTACAGTTGTTTACAAGCTATATTGTTTAAAAGTGTAGTGAAATACCTTAGAGTCAATAGACTGTCCTTCCCTAGTTTAACTCCCGGTAGAGAGACTGTCTCCGTACATCCAACAGACTGATATGTCTACTCTGTAGCGGATCAGGTCAGCAAATCATATCATTTTCAGATAACAGATGATGTCAATGTGTTGTACATATTTAATGAATGATTAGGTAAACTAAGTAGGCTATGGGATCAGCCTCAGTATCAGGATATACTTACTGTGGTATTGAGATACGTGTTAAAGGAATTGATTCAGGATTTCGATTACAGGTGAAAAATACTTGATCTGAGGGTAAACAATTCTCATCTGAAGTATTGCCTCAGCTTCTTTTTTAAATTGATAAGCTACAGTGTTGTTCAGTTTAATCTTATGGTATGAGGTGAATATATTTGACATTTCTGTCTTCAGGTGATGACATTACTTTGTTTGCTTAGTTTAGGTAGCTTCATATGGAAGATACCTGCCAGATGCCGTTTTTTTTATGTTTGACATGGTAATACTTAGATAGCCCACACTTGCATTTTCAAGATGAATATTCCCTGCTTGTTGTGCTTGTTTATTGACAGTTGATCTCCTCTTGTGTTTTTTTCTAGGTAAGACGGCCATCTTTGAACCTGTACCTACTGCGTGTGAGTGTGTGTGTCTGCGTGTGCGTTCCTGTATTCATGTTCCTGTCTGCCAGAAGAGGTAACACCATCACTGAGTTGGAAAGAAACAGTAAGATTTTACTACATATCTACACACACACACACACACACACACACACACACACACACACACACACACACACACACACACACACACACACACACACACACACAGAGAGAGAGAGAGAGAGAGAGAGCGCTTGTTGAGGCTTCTTCCTGCCTACTCATCTTTCAAACAAGACTTCCATCTTGATGGCTCTTTGATTTGATTTCAGCTTCAGTGTGTGTCACCCCAAGTTGTTTGATTGGGATTTCTAATTAAATCAGCAGGATGTGAACAAAACCATAGCTTCTGCAATCATGTTGGCTTGAAATGCTTTTTTGACAAGAACTCTTATTCAAATGCTCTAGGATTTGTGCAGTACATGTAGATGATGGAATAGCACCTGTGCTATGTAATTCCTTTTCATGGAACAGACGTGCCTTGAACACTTAGTTACCCTTTTTCCACTGTAGCTTCACGGCACGACTCTAATCACTTTGTTGTGGTTTTCAATTGGGTAAAGTTGTGGATAACATTTTTGGTATCACTTTCATTAAGGTTCCAAGCAAGTTGAGCCAAAACCGCAAGGTAAAATGAAAACACTGCAGACCACTCATCGGTCAAAGATAATCTTCGCAATCACTGTCAGTGCGACGTGAGAGATCCTGCACATAACCGTCATTGTTAACAAGCCAAGCTACAATAGCAGCCACATTTATTTTTGTATTGCTTCCTTTTGTATTGCTCACAGCTTCACTGGGATTAAAGACTGGAAACTATGTTGGCGTCAGAGTTTGCTCGCCCAATCTGAAAGGCACACCAATCAGCGTCCAGTGTTGGGAGCTAAGTGCTACGACGTTTAATTTGAGCACGTTTTTGTTCTAAATGGTGACGCAGCGATGGCAGAGTTCTGATATATGCTGGTCAATGCTGATTGGTTGAAGGCTGCTCCAATAGTTTAAGACCCGAGGTCTCTTTTGCTCACAGATAATGTTTTCTTTGCTCTGATTATTGTCTGGAAATGCAGCTCACATTAACATTTGCTCAACATTTGGTGATGTTGAAATCGTGTGTTTCTTTCTAAATGTAGTTGTAGTGGTGGTCAAATTTCAGAACATACTGATTACTTAATGGCTGTTCCAATAGGGTCAAAATTAACCCGAGGTCTACATTCAGGATGATGAGATAATTGGAAATATTTCACATGGATTGTAACCAGACCCATATATTTGTGCCATGAATTTGGGTCTGGGTAGTGAAAAACAGCCACATACTGAGAATCAAGATCAGCATTCCCTTCATACCCTCCATTGTTTCTCTGTGTGTCGCACTGAACATGTTGTTTTGCCATTACAGTTTGTATTGCTATAGTAATGGCACTGCATTAACAGGGTACTGTCTGCAATGGAAAACCAAAATCCAGAAAAGTACCTCGTACCAAAAGCGAGTCACGTAGAGTAGAGTCAGTACTGCCAGTGGAAAAATGTTCATGACTATACTTTGTGTTTTTGCATGTGTTATTGGACAGCTTCGAGCAGGGGGTACAAAGTATTTGAAATTCAATAAATTGCATCAAGGGAACAGCACATACTATGGCCTGAAAAATTAAGTTTGTCTCCATACGCAGAACATTATAATGATGGGCAATAGTGTACATGTGGTGCCGGGAGATTGCTCGCAGTTTTACAACATACGAGTTTAGAAATTTTACAAAAAATAGTGGTTGCCTTCAGATTAATATGTATAACATGTTCTCTGTCTTGAGAGGTATGTGCGGAAAAAAAAAAAAAAACGCATTATGATGGAAATGAAGACAGAAGTACTGCATTTTTTTTAAAATTTGTAGATTAAAACGGCTATTTGTGGTCTCTTCATGCGGTATCTCTCCGGTTGTGACCCAGTTCAGTAAAACTGGACAATTTACCTTCTAGCAAGTTAGAAGGAGAGCATTAATATAGTTAGATATTCATAAAACATAGGGTCATTGCATATTTCGAGACAGCCTCTGTTTCTCGATTTCTTTCTGCTATAAATGTGGAAAAAAACAACACAATGCTTTTCCCTTTTAATCTTGAGTTACAGTTGCTCAGTTTTAAAGTACACACAAAGAGCAATATTAATGCAAAATAACACCGTAAAGGGAGAATGACTTAATAACACCTCACTAATTCATAGTGTGCTATGCTGACCCCACTGCATGCTATGCTTATACACCCAAGTAAGAAACTACGTAGAACAATGCCTTAGCAACAAAGTGAGAGTGTGCAGTATCTGACTGGGGATATCAAGTGGGCACAAGTTAATACCTGCTACACATGACCACCTTCCTTCTCCACCAAAACTCAAGAAAACCCTGCTAGTATGGCTCGAGTGTAGTTACTGATACTCATCTACAGCTATGATCTGCTTCACTGGAGGAGGAATCTCTGAGGGCCGGCCACTCTCTGTGCTATGATAGAGCCGTGCTGTGAGGCTCTGAGTGTTTCCATCTGTCACTTTGTCACTTGGCTCCTCATTTTAATCCCTCCTTTTCTATCAGCCACATTTCCATCTTGGTGTTCGTTTTCATTTCTCTCTCTCTCTCTTTAAAAAAGAAATCTCTGTCACTTTCTTTCCTTCCTCCTGTCTGTCTCCGAGCCAATATTGCCACAAGCTGCCACCTAAATTGTCTGTATATTATGAATTCTAAGCCCCAGTAGGCTGCATATGGACAACCAGTTCTCTCCAGTTTTGACAATTCATCCCTTTTCACGTGTGACAAAACAGGACATTTGTGTGCTTTCAAAGGCCCGGGTAATATTCACACGAGAGTCCAGTCTCTCCCTCTGAGCCTACTTTGAAAACATTCCCAATTCTGCCCTTCCTGCTGTTTTTTTTTTCTTCTCTGTTTTGACTCCAGAGTCTAATATCTTTGCTGAGAGCCTCTTCCCTGATCCACTATGGACTTGTTTAATTGGCTATCCAAAGCCATTTCACAGATCCATTAGAATTATGAGGTGCCGGCAAAACGTGGGAAAGGACAAGCAGGAGTACTTAATGTTGCCTCTGTACTTTGAATATATAACGACAGTGTGACAGTGATTATAAAACCCAAGGAGACATTGTGCCCTGGACAGACCTCAGAGGATACGCCGCGCGTTGGACAATTTTTTAAATTTTCTTTTGAAGGGATGTATTAAGTGGTGCAGACATCAAACCAGTGTCTGCGAATGCCAGTGGCAGGCTTTCAGAAAGAAATCTGTGTAGGAAGCTTTGGCCATCTGTCTTGAAACAATTATCTGTAAATTGCTGATTATAATTTCACATTTAGGACTAGGTGGAAATACAGCACTCTCCTGTCATGTGTCACCTTTAAAGTCAAACAATGGATTAAATGCCTGCTGATGGTTTTAAGTGGGCTCATTCAAGTTTTCTTAGAAACTGTCTTTTGTTTGAGTGCGAAGCTTTTAAACACTTTGAATACCCCAACACCACTTTATTCTGGTGCCATGTGGTATTTTAAAATAAATGTGGTCTGTTTTAGCTCTGAATTTGTCCTGTCATTACTAAGATGTTAGGTCGGACTAACCATAGACTGCTGGAGCTTGCTTGCAGCTTTAACGCATCTGCATGTGTAGGCACAATTTCACCCATTTCCATTACCCATTCATAATTTCTTATTTCACAGATGCTATTTCTCAGTGCAGCCTCTCTTGTTGAGTGATTGCTAATAATATTACAAGATGCAATATTTGAGTCCACTAACTGGAGCTGTTGTTTTGAAAGTACTTTATCGTAAATATGAATTATGTGTACAAGGAAGACAGCATGACTCATGCTGCTAAAAAAATTTACATTTTTGTCAGCAGATAGGTTGACAATATGACAAAGGATTTCATCCACTAAGTAACTTTAATACAACTTTGAATATAGTCTTTAGTTGTCTCACATTTACTAACCACATCCAATACATTTTACCTGCAATTTCAAATACTCTCCATATTCCCACATTGGGGTTTTAAAATATTCTGGCTGACAGAACTCTCAGTATGTTTAGCACGTACAGTAATGTACTATTGGATAGCACATCTAGAGAAGACAGCCATAAACATCTTCATGGAAGTCACTCACTGGGTGCATTCTGCGGAAAAAAAAAAATACTCCTCCACTGGCTTCTTCATGTACAGTTTGGGGGAAATTGATCATGCACACGTAGTCCTTCTCTGGAAAAGCTGGTTTAGAGCTTGTGCATCTGAGACTACCACTAGCTGAGCTGGATGACTTTCGAATGGCCTCAGCATTCAACATGGGTTAAAACAATTCATTTATGCTGTTGTTTTAGTCTATTCAGATGTTACTGGACTTTATTCTGATAATTGAAAGTCACTTTAGGACAGCTGTGACACTCATAACATTTGTGGTGGCTGAATTTCCACTTAGATGTCCCAATTATATTACTTTATTCTCTCTATTCAATTAGAAATGTATATGACTGCAATGAGCTGCCTGCAAGTCGGGCTAAACCATATAATGACATGAAAAGTATGTTATAGCAAGTAGGGGTGTGCATCTTGAGTCGTGGATGATGGTAACCTCTGTGACAGGACGGCCCGCGGAGCAGGAAGATCAGGGAAACCCTGTGTGTGCTTTAACGACAGAATGTGCTGTGATTGACTGCAACAAGATTACACCCCCTCTGTACCTGCCATTCGCTCTGTCAAGCCTCACATTACATTCTAGGGTGGCGGGCCACAGAGAAACTCCTGTTAGCTAACCTAAGAGCAAGCTTTTAAATCTCTCTCTCAAACCTAAAGAAGCATAAAATTGATTGTGAAAATCACCAATTCCAGAACGAATGGATTAACGGGTATGTAGCTGCAACAAATAATAAGCCAGTGTACTGCCTGCTGTCTGCAACTAATTATAATGATACCACTAAAGTCAACAGAAAGGGCTGGCTTGACAAGTTTATTCCATGTATTTATATATCTATTAACATTGTACAGTATAGCTTATGTGTAGCCATTAATTGAAAAAAAGTATTCTTTGTTGCCCACAAGCTCCCTGTTATTTTCCATTTGGCCAATTTTCTACTGAAGTTGAATAGTCTTGGCTTAGTGGAATGCTGCATTCAAAGGGGTTCGTATTAATCATGTACACAAGAAGAGTCCACAAGAACGGTGGTCACGATATCAAAACAAAACATTTCCGGTAAGCCTTTCAGTTCACGAGTAGTGACGTGTTTGATGACATGTACGGAAATGGCAGAGGCTATAGGAATTTGCTAGATGTTAAGCGAATATTATTGAAATTTTAGTCATGTAAAGTTTTTCATCATATTTTAAATAATGGAACTGAGGAACATATCAACGTTCCAACAGCCCGATTTTGTACCTCTGTCATTATTTCTTTGCATTTCCTGCATTGCATTACCTAACGAGCTTGCTAAAATTGCCCCCTGCCAGCTTGCTAAAATTATTAGGTTCTGTGGCTTCCAGATGCCGTCCATGTTGCTGTCGCTTGGCAGCAGTGTTCTCACGGCTTAACCACTTCAACAACAAGCATACAGTGAGCACGACTTCCCGTGTTATAACCACAAAGTCACGAGGTCCATTTGAACGCAGCAGAACACTTGTAGAAGGAATTACTGTTGTTAGTTATGCTGTGTTTGTCCTGCTCTGATGAGTCCAAATGACACAGAAACAGTCGCTACCTACAGTAAGAAATCGTCACGCTGCATTATTTTTTTCAATATTTCTATGAATGGCAGCCATTTTTCTTCTTGCATTTTGTATTGCGTGACTTTGAGGAAATGGTGCATCGGTGGTGTGACGTCTCAACAGAGATTATCCTATGTGGGAGCAGCTCGAATGATGCAAAAATATATTACAGAGCCATGTTAATGAGGGGACTTCAAAGCACCCATAATGCCGGGCAAATGTTCTTCTATCAAAAAGAAATAGGTGCTTTGAGAGGAGGTCTTAACAATGACAAGACACTCCAAACCTACAACCGTGTATGTAACCATGTGTGTATTGGTTGACCTCTGTAAGGCCTTAAAATGGACTGCATCTCCATGACTTCCATACGTCCTATGTCTTCTAAATGTCATTCACGGTATTTTTGACATTTTTTTATATTAGCTGGCCTTATATTGCGAGTATGTTACAATGCTGCCATGTACAACCAAGCATAAATTCCTCAAGCAGCCTTGGTTGAGTTTACTAAAGCAACGACATCTCAGTTCTCTGTAGACTTAAAGGGCAGCGGAAGTTAATGTCAGATGCTTGTGGCGCTTAGCTTCGTCCTACTATTTGCTCCGTCTCTTTCCATCCCTCCTCTGTGTCCATAGGATACAGTCTCATGCAGAGAAATCCTATTTGAAGTCTTGTTTAAAAAAAAAATCTTATTCTGGACATCAATGCTTTTCAAAGTGGGGCTCCTGGCTCATCTGGAGCTGCTGTCTGGTCAAAGCATAATAGAAACGTCCACATTCTAAACTGCCATTTACTTAGAATGGCATCCGTATGTAGAAGGAGGTGATGCAAAGAGGATTTAAAAAAAGACAGGGTGACATCAGCAAGGGGCTGAAAGGAGATGGGGGTAAAAGTACAAACAGGATACTAAGTGACAGAACAACACAATGAAAGAATAGATCCTAAATGATTGCCTTTTTTCAGGCTTGAAAAGTCAGTACAACCATCAGCCTTTAAAAAAAAAAAGGCTGGATGACTGAGACCTTCATGTTTTGTTCTTTTACAAGGTTTTCATGGAAATGTTGCCTTACTTTCCTGGAATCTCATCACTGATGCTTTTAGTGGCCGTTGAACCAAAATTCTGTGTTTGCCAGAGAAATGAGAGTGGTGACTCACCAGTTTACTGTTACAGTGCTTCCATTACACAAATGACAAAAAGCTCTGACTTTCAAGTGTTTAAACATTATTTGTATAGAAGAAGAAATAATATTACATTTAGTATTATTCTGGAAATGATGCATATCATTGGATGTTTGTTGATTAATGACTGTTTTCCCTTTTCAGTTTGCCTCATAGACTTAACCAGGCTTCTCAGTAGTGGTTAATTACAATGGGAACTTAACTTATGCCAAATTCATAGGCCAAATACTGTACACAGAAGGTGACAATGCAGTGGAAAATGCAATATACTTTCACACAAGAAAACAGGGCAATATTTTACTTGGGAATGTGTTTACAGCAGTAAATTTTGAAAGCAAGTGTGTAGACTTTTCTCATAATTAACCATTTCACTTGTCAAACAGGACTGACTAATAACATCAGGGATGGATCTCAGAGGAAAATAGGTTGGAGATTCCTTGCCTTCACCATCTGAATTTACAACAGTCACATATCCTTAACAGAAATTGATTAAAGTGTTTAGTTTGACACCAGAACCCCAAATCAAACATGTAATAACAGATTTATTTATTTTTTTTACTACTTGGAGCAGCAGAAAAAAAGATGACAACACAACATTGATGACCAAGTGGTTCTGCTGCAAACCGCAGAGGCAAAAAATGCTCTGAATACCTGCTGGACCTCATATCCATGTTATTCCCCTGCTATCTTACCCCAGATTCCTCTCTGCCTCTACTACAATGATCAAGTATAGACAAAATGCCCCAAAAAAATGTTTACTGAAAAATGTTGCAGTTAAAAAACGTCGCTATGACAGAAGTGAGTGACCCAAAACAGTAACGAATTGTCCAGAAGACTAAACGATGACCGAAACTGACTATAAGGCTGTTAAGGCGAGGACAGCTGTAGATTTATGTGATCATTTTGAGTGTGAGCGAGGCCTGAAACAGGATATGATCCACATAGGTGATGGCAGAATTTTTAATTGCAGTAGTTTGCCAATGTACCATTGCCATGGGAAATAGATGTTCACTCCTGTCATTATAATAACATCCAACCATTTCTGAGTGTAAAATGTTTAGGACATTATTTAAAAATATAAAAATGTTCCTGATCCTGGGTCTTTCCTTTCCCTTGATAGCGGTTTTAGATGTGATCACAGTGAAAACAGCAGCCTGGTGAATGTGTGCACAGAGGATGTAGTGTGCCAGAAGTTAATTTTTTTTTGGAGCAGTTTGATATTCTGCACTTTTTTGTTTTGCCTTTGTTGAAATATCTCTTCAAGCCCTGACAGATAATATGATTCTTATTCAAAGCAGCTCAATTGATAATCCCATTAGACTATAGGAGGGGTAAAGCTGTGCATCTTCAGCAGGGTGTCATTCCAGCCCGCTGCAGGGTTATCTCTGTCTCTGAAGACGACTGCTGAGCCCGAGCTCTGTGGCTCCTGACTGTATATTAAATTCTGGGATGTGAGCAGCACTCTTTTCCCACCATCCTCAAGACTGTTGCATCACTCCAGGAAGTCCCCCTGTGCTCTTTGCAGTCCAAGTGGGGCCTTAGGAGGAGGGTTCTGATCTGTCAACTGATCCATCCATCCAACTCTTTGATCTAGAGCTGCTGACAGAATTACAATGAAATGATGTGGACATTTATGGCTTCTGAAACTAAATTGTAGGGTTTTGATGACCTGGTGACCTTCCCCCTCACATTTACTCATCTTTTTATAGTCATCCTGTATACTCGATTTTGTACATTGACAGAGGGTTTACATGACATTCACAGAATTTTGTTGATTAATGTTTTGCATCCAAGCGCAAAAAACACATTTTGGATTTTGATAAAATATTAAAATAAATATTCCTTTTAGTTTAACGTAAAAGCACAGTAATCAATTTATGTTGATGGGGTTCTCCTAATCAAAATAATAACACAAGAAAAAGTTTGATGCAATCGTGAAGTAGCATGGGATCATGGAAGTTGTTGTCTGTTGTTAAACAACCACCAATGCTGATGAAAATTGATCTGATGTGAGTCACTGTGAGGATAGAAGAGAAGGAGAAACCACTTTTATAAACAAACAAACAGCAGTAAATTACTATTGTCCAGCACAAGTGAGACATACAAATAACAGTGCAATAGAGTGGCTTGCTGACGTTTGCTGCTTTGTCTTGTCCCTTTCTCGTTCCCGGACCTATCATAAGGTCTTTCCTGTGTTTTCCTAGAAGTTATAGCAGTTATACATAACTAAGTAGACCTTTACCTTTATTCAACTAATTACATGTATTAATTACTCTGGGTTGGAACATTGTTGCAAACATTTGGGATAATGTGGGACATAACTCAACAAAATATTCAATATGGTGAATATTTTTTAGACATTTTGGTGTTGAAATGTTAAATGTGCCAACATTTTCAGCACGGCTATTTGTAAGGTTGCCAGAAAAGCAACATCAGGATGTTGTCCATTCTGATATTTGCAGATGGGCACATACTGTAATGATCAGCAGCCTCTACATCCTGCTGAATAAGGGGCTTTAGACATTATACTTTGTCTTATTCCCTTGTCATGTTTATCTTAAGGGAGGAAATGCCAAATTAAATGGATTGCAGCATTTGGCTGCGATTAAAATATCTTCACAGCTCAGTTGCAGAATGATCCAAATCCGTGCCGTCATGTCTTGTTTTCAGCACCCCTTCATCCTTCTTATTACTTGTTTTAATCAAGTCTTTTAATGATACATGTACACCCCTCCCCCCCCTGGGAAAATCAAAAACTCACCTTGTGTGTTGGTGCATCGATGTGTCAGGTCTGTCAGGTCTGTCGGGTCTTGCTGGAGCTCGACAAGGCTCAGATACAATGATCCACTCCACTGGGCTGTGGGAAGCTATCGTGAACTACAGATTAATAGCAGTGACATGAGCATGCCCTTCAGCCCCCCCACCGTCCTTTCAGATCTCATCAAGCCCACTTTCCTCAGTTGAGTGAAATAAAGACATTTGGTTGTGAAAGGTGAGACTGCATTGTGTTTCCAGGAGAGTGAGTGTGTCCTGGCTGAGGCTTGGTTAAAGCTCGTTTGTGTGTCAGTGTATGTTAATCTTATTCATGCTTGGTGGTGTGACGTTGTTCTCTTCAGCGATGTTTATCTGCTCTGAGAATATTATCATCAGGGGACATGGAATTTTTGTTCATGTCTGTCCAGCTGAGACTGAAGATTTAAAGCTCTGTGTGAGTTCCATACAAAATAGCTGTGTGGACTGTTTATACAGTCTGCTGCTCGGCTTTAATTCAGATCCATAAATCTTTTGTGGACTGTGGCTGTGTATATTGTATCTTGCTCTTATTACAGATGCTCGTCACATACATAAAGATGATCATACTTCAAAGAGGGGGAAAGCAGCTGGGAGAGGAAGAAAATACACATTTATTTTTTATCTTGTAATGTTTATATGTGTATCTACCAATGCTTTACTGGTCTTGTTTGATGGTATAGTGGCACTGTGCTGTTTGATTACAACTACCAAAAGTCCCACAAGGGTCCTACAAAGGCCCAGCATGTTGCTTAGCAACATAATGAAATGGTGTAGAGGGGCATCAGCTATTGGCACTTAGGTTAAGTAAGCTGCCATTAGTCACTGATGGTAACATTTATTTGCATGTTTTCATTAGGTGTACAGTTGTTGATTAATGTGTCTATTCCATAACAGTGATTGCAGGAAAGGGTTACACACTTCATCAGTGGTTTGTGTCACTTTATCATTTCTTATCTGTCAGTGGAGGGTCTCCAATCACTTCCTGCTTCTGCAGTGATACTAATGAAACGGCTCAAATACAGTGCAGTGCTCTTATATATTCAAATCTTTTTATTTTTTATTTATTCAAACTGAAATGTCAACAGCAACATCTTGAAAATTTCTACTGCCGTTCATTGCTTAGTAACTGTACACACAGAATATTATTATGCATTTTTGTCTTTCTCTTACCCCTTTTATATATTAATTATATGTACAGATGTAGAATATTTGAGCCTCACCTCTAGGGTCGGGTATCGTTTAAAAATGTTTGATACCTGTATTAATACGTGGACTTCAATACCAGCACTTGTTTCTGTACCAATTGCATAAAATCCATTATAAGAAAAATGAAAATAAAAGCAGAAATTATGGAACAAATATTTAGTTTAGAGGAGCAGAGTGTAACCCAGGTTCTTCTCTGTGGCTACAATAAACTGATGTCCCTTAAATGCCTCTCATGGAAACTATCGATGGATAAATAGTAGTGTCAAATGTCCCATAAAGGCATTACATGGTATCAGTAAACTGTAGCTTGCTGGGTGCTCACAGCAAATGTTACTGCAACGCA
This sequence comes from Brachyistius frenatus, assembly GCF_029030835.1. Lineage (NCBI taxonomy): Eukaryota > Metazoa > Chordata > Actinopteri > Embiotocidae > Brachyistius > Brachyistius frenatus. The sequence goes on from NW_027210600.1 coordinate 3,743,682, forward strand.
CTCATCTCAAGACAGATTTTTTTTGTTTTTTTCTCTAGGACCACCATGAGGTTAACTGTTTTGGTCTGAAATCATTGATTAATGAATTCCCAAGAAATGTGGCCAGATATCCATTTTGTCCAGAAGATAAATCCCAACAACTCGGTCATCCTTTTCAATTTCATCTTGCAGTTGGCCAAATTTTTCACTTATCTAGCTATCCGACTATTCGCGCATCTGTCTGTTTTAGTACAGGAGGATGCTATAGCTGGTGTAGTCTGCATGGTATAGATGCAGTAGTAATTTTACCATTTAGCGCCAACATTATTTAAAAAGCAAATAGAATTGTACCCAAATATGTGCCTATGGGCGATCCGGCACATTGTTGGTGCATTGCTATCTTGGGGCAGCAGAAAGCATTTTTTGAACAACAAAAATTTAAATCAATGTATGTTATAATGGAAATTATATATTATGTGTGTGCATAGACAATAACTTCCTTCTACATAGGTTGGTACATAATGCCCATATACTATTTTACACATAGGGAAATGCAGTAGTGCACAAACATGTAAAATATTAGAAATATAAAGGTTATAGCGTTAAAAACTGATTATTGTGTACATCACTCTACACAAGATCAGATATGTTTCATCTGCAGAGAAGCATTATTCCCTACTGCTACTGCAAGTGCACATAGCTCTTTAGGGGAATGGGAAATAACAGTGATGGGTTTATTTATTTTTGTCTTAAGCCAAAGACACATCTATGATTAATTAAGGCACTAAGCATCCCCTCTTTGAACCATGCACCTTACTTTGCACTCAGATTATTCACCGGTAAACTAGAAAAACTGGATTTGGACATGCCTTAGACAGCTTTTCATCATGTACTTTAGGCCGTGCGCTTGTTCAAATGGTACCCTTACTATTGTTGTCTATATACCCACTGGCAACCATAACTTCCATCAAGCCGCACATTAATTGACAAAAATACTTGTTCATGCCCTTCAGAGCAAGCCATTCTCTGATCTAAAGCCACAATCTACAGGCAGTGTTTACCATCTGACAATGCTATGGTAAACGGTGGACCTCAATGTTTACCATCTGACAATGCTATGGTAAACGGTGGACCGCAGGAAGATTAATGACTGTGCATCATCAGCCTATCACCAGATAACATGTAAAATGATGCTCCCTATCTGTTACTAAATTGTGTTTTCTGTTTGTTTCAATCCTGTTTACTGCTGCATGCTCCATATTTTTCAGTTGAGTTATCAAGATTGTTGAAGGTTCCAACGCTGTTTGCAAAATTTTATTTTTTTATTTTGTCCGTACAAGATTGTCAATGAAGATGTAATAATAGCATAAAACAACAAATACACTTTGAAACACAATATTTTATGGCTAATTGTTAAACACCACTATTTGAAACACTATTCATTAAATAGAAACGGGTTAAGGTTAAAAAAACAAAAAACAAAAAGTGTGGGTGGAGTAATGACATGTAATCACCTATTAGATTGCTCTGATTAATCTGAAACAAAAGCCTTCTGTACTAAATGATCCAACCATTGAATATGCCAGTTTTCTTATTGGATGGAAACCAAAAGTCTTGCATGGAAACCAAAAGTCTTGCATGGAAACCAAAAGTCTTGCATATCCAACACTGAAATGTTTAGTGAATGCCACCAATCTCAGCACTGATCCACAGTGCATTCATTTATTGACTTTTTGTGGATAAGAAAATATCTATGAGATGATGTTTGACTGCTGCTGCAGGAGTGAAAGCAACCAACCGAACCAAAAAAAAAAAAAAAAAACCAGCCCGGCTTTTGCTCTGTGACTGCGAGTTTTACTGGAGTCTAGTCACATGTCACAGAGCAGTGGACAGAAACTGTTGCAGGATCATCACTGTAGGCCACTGTAAGAGTAGAGCATCCAAGATCCTTTGATGTCACTGTATTGAAGTATACATACAAAGTGATTCAGATAGCTCTCAGCATTCCACGCTGTGCAATTTTGAGGCCTCAACATATGCTCAAACGTTGAACTAAATTAGACTTTCTGTGCCTCTTCGCTCCAAAATGTACAACATCCCAATGAAAGCCAGAAATCATGATGAGACAAGAGCCTCGGCTTTACATGAATACAGAGATTGCCTAAGGTGTGTGCTTGTGTGTGTCTTGGTTATTAAGAGTTTGAACCCAAAGAGCTCTTCAGCCTGCTTTTCCCACTTTACTACGGATTCAGCTTCAAAATCAAAGACTCCAAACAGTGTTTTCACGGTGATTTCAGGCATGGCAACACTTTCATCCTTCTGTAGTCCAGAATGCTTGAGTCATCTGCCCTTGGCATCATTTGTTATAAATTCAAAGGAAACTGTTTGTGTGTGCGTGTGTGTCAGTACACGGATGCCTCACCGGACTGACTCATCTGTGTGCCCTCGGCCCCCTTTATCTAATTGCATTGGAGGAGCAATACCCTGTTTCTCTTCCACGGACAATTTCCCTCTAATGGTTATTCACCAAAAAAAGGAGCGACAAGAGGCAGATGTGACTCGTTATTTGTTTCTCTGAATGTAAGAGCAGTAGCAGAGCATTGAGATTCAGCTCTCATTCTGATAGGCTCTGGCCAGATTGGAGTAGCTCGCAGCAGACTGTCAGTGAGTAACAGGCTATTGTACTGCTATTGATTCTGCGGACCAACAGTGAGTACATCCCGGGCTGATGAAATAGTAACAAAATGCTTCAAGCAAAGGAGAAAAACAAAAAATAACAAAGAGCTGCTGAGTAGGCACTCTGGTACAAGTCCAATTTTAAAAATACTCCAGAACTCTTTACAATAATGGATCAATATTACACATAATTTATACTGTATATAGAGATGTAGAACATGGCACCAACACATCACCAATCTGTCATACAGCCATGACCCGTTTCAAAAACCAGCTGGTTATACTAAAACATACTAAGGTGCAGATTTTTAGGATCAGCTGTCTATGTAAAATATTTTTCAGGGCAATGTCAATCTAGAATTTATGTTTTTAATGTCTTGAACCTCTTTTCTAAACAAGCACAAGGGGCTGTGCTACAGAAGACATTTTTATTCATTATAGTGAAATAATATTATGGACTAATTTCTCCAAATGGATTTTAAGGCTTAACAGAGGTCAGCAGTTGTGGATGTGGCTTTCTGTGTAACCCTGGAGGCAAATCTGTAGTCGGTCTAATTAGATTACATTGTGCTGTAGAGTCCCACAAGGTTTAAGTGACCCCTAAAGGCATCTATAATTTAGTATAACATTGCATTTTTTTTTCTTAAAAGGTTCAAAACTCAAATCTAATCTGCAATCGAATCAATCATTGTCCTTGTAATCCCAGGCAGCAATGGTTAAAAGACATAATCCCTGTTTACCTAATCTTGAAACATACAGAAAAGTAATGTGTTTGAAGATAGACGCTATTGCTAGCAAAGTACAAAATTAATACATCACTGTCCATTTACAAGGAAAGCCCTGATATATATTGGTGTGCTTTGCTATGATAAACTAAATCCCGACACAGTGGAATTGCAGAACGAAATATTAGAACACACACACACACACACACACACACACACACACACACACACACACACACACACACACACACACACACACACACACACACACACACACACACACACACACACACACACACACACACACACACACACGTCATTTTACAGATAAGGCATAATAGCATTTCAGAGCGGCATCATATCCATGAAGTCTTGCATCACTGTTATTTTTAGCCACACTTATGGAATGTCTTTTTTTTTTTTTTCCTTTTTCACCACTTTGGTCCAGAAGGAACAACTGCTGGACAGATTGTGATGGAATTTCGTAAAGACATATATACGACACAAAGGACGACTCCTCTGGCGTTTACTGATTGGCTGACCTTTTTGTTTTTTGCCAACATCAGGTCAAAATATTCTCTTACCCAATGAAATCAGGTCAACATTATTTGAATGGATTTGCCACAAAATAGTTGCTAAAACACCCATGGCTCTCAGATTATGAATTCTGAGCAATTTGTTAATCACCTGAAATGTCTTGAATACCACCATGAGGTTTCTGTTTTTTTGTGATATATCAACTATTGGTTGGATTCCCATTAAATTTGGTGCAGAAGTTCAGTTCTCCCACAGGATGAATTGTAAAATTAGTGGTTCCCATAACTTTTATTTGTCTTATACTTTGGTTTATAAATTGAAAACTTAACGTTGTTCCCATCAGCATCAGCTGTACTATGTGGTTATTGCTATTTGCTTGTGTTAGCATGCTTATATACATGTTGAACATGGTTAAAAACACGTTAACATTACATAACCTTACTATTGTCACTACATTGACACCGCTAACATGTTAGCATGCCGATATTAGCAGTCAGTTCAAAACACTGTCCTATAAGCACATCCTCACTAAACTTTAGTGTCGAACATGTTCTTGTTTGTCTATTTCATCACCCTACTACAAGACAAAATAGAAAGAGATGAAGGATACAGAGCCACAGTGTTGTAGGTTTTAACCTCCACCTCTCCCTTCTGAAGATTGTCACAATCCACCAGGTTTAACATCTTTCTCGTTGCTGTCACATCGGTTTTTCTTAGTGTGCTTTATTGAGCGGCATGTTAAGCTACTGTTACAGTGGCAGAGATCCTCCATGACAAGAAAGAAGATCATTTTTCATGTATTTCTTCACCCTAAAAGTGAAAGTTTCCAACGTTGGACCACACAAGAGATTTTAACCTGCAGGTCTACCACCTGCCTACAAATCTTTCAGCATTGCCAGATTCACACACTGGATGGCTTCTGTAAAATTCTGCACCACTACCAAGATGAGATGTTTACTGTTTTCATCTGAGCTCAGCAAAGCAAGCCAAATTACCAAGTGTCAGAGTTCAGTCATTTGATCACTTTAAATGGCTTTTATTTTGGTGAATAAGGCTGAGTACACACCATTATCTCTCTAAAACACATAAACAAGGCTGAAGTATGAGCAGAGCACAATTTTCCAACCACAGATATGGAGCTACCTGCATGTCCACAGTGTTCTCTTGTAAGATGGAAGCGCTGCTGATGGTTAATGCATTTGCTTTTTTGGCTCACTAGTACTCTACTAAATACAATAATAAAATTAAAAGTTTCATACAGAGAACGGAGACACATTAAAGCGTGTGTTGTGGCACAGATGTGGATAAGGTCTGTGATGTGCTGATAAGGGTTGAGCTGGCTGTGGAGCGGGTTTGGCCACGATATTGGGGGAAGCTTCTGGAGTGGATGTAATGCACAAGGAGGGTAAAAGACACTCAGCAGGAGGCAACGAGGGAGAGGCAGAAGGACAGAAGGACAAAGTAGAATACATATACCTAGTTGTACTGTAGTGTATTAAGTCTGGCTTAGAGTAAGCAGCACTATGGGCTGCTTGGAAGGTTTTCAAACTCAGTTTAGTGACTAAACAATTCTACGTGGCACATCAGAAGATCTTGGATGGAAGTTTAAATCATAAGGTATTCAATATAAATGGTAACATTTCATTACCCTAAACACAAGATCAATTGCAAAACACTTTTGTTCTTCAACTAGTTAAAATAACAGCCACTTTCTTTCTTTCTGTGGGAAAATGCTAAAAGGTCAAATCATGGGTTTATACCATCTTTAATTTGTCCAAGCCACACTGCAATCTTGCACAGCACCAGTAAGTCTTATAGATGGGGAGTGTAAGTGACATAGAAAACCACCACATACAAATGGTAACATCACTGTATTTATTTAAATGGTTTTATTATTACACTTTTCATCATTTGTATTTCTCTTGTGAATTAGACTCAAAGGGATGTCATGTTGACCTTTGTACTGATTTTGACCAGCTTGTCATCTAAGAGGGGTTTAAATTGAAACTATCAGCATGAAAAAAATTATTGAACAGCCTTTTTTTCCCCCAACCATCAGGAGTTTAGCTATGCCGGAGATACACGTGTGGATTTGTAACCTGTGAATGTTTACAAGTTTCCCTGCTGTGTAGTTGAGCATGAGCATCTGCATGTGTTTTTAGTTTGCTTCATCATTTGTATATCTTTGCACACATGTGTGTGTGTTTGTGGTCCTATTGCCTATTGTTTGTGAGTGATTAACAATTTAATTGGCCTTTACTGTTCATTTTATGCCTCTAAAATGTATGTTTCAAAACATAGTTAAATCATACACGTACACCAGATGAGGAAGAAGAGACATTTATTGGCTGTCGTAACTGGCTATGCAACAAAATGTGTGATGTTAATGTCAATGTTCATCCAAACGCGGTCAGTCGAGCAGTCAAACCTCAAGCAGTAAAAAACGAGTCGGAGATAGTGATTGAACTATTACATTCCTGTTATTGATGCAGAATGATTGCTGTCAGCCTGCAGTCAGGTGATTATGTAATAAGATTGACAGACCTAGTGATTTCTGGTATGCCAAATGATGCTTACTGCAGAGGTGGGTTATTATAGATTTAATTGCCAATTTTCAGCACCGGTTCGCTACAAACATACATTTTAGTCATCGTCAGAATTTTTTTTAAAGCAACATGAAAAGACACAACAGAGTTTCAAATAGGCCAGCCTTTTCCAAATCATTTTTTAACGGATAGCTCTAATGATGACTGCAAGCCATTGAGATCCATTGAGGCCCATTGCAACCCAAAAAGAAAGACATTTTAAAAAAGATTAACAACCAACAGTGATATAATTTAGCGAGCGCCTCGTTCCTGACCGCATCACTGACGTGCCAATAACAACATTAAAGCACACCCTCCAGTGTAATATTGCGATTATACAACAAGTAACCTTGTAAATACAATATGTACTCAAAGTGTATTTATATTGTGGGGCAATTCACTCTCAAAATATAAAACTTTTTGTTAGTGTGATGTCCATTTCCATGGCAACACAAGGGGTATGACTGACAACTGGAAAACAATCAGTCACGCCAGTAGAAGTGAATGTAACGTATGCAATGTTTACCACTCCAGAAAGTAGTCCTACCCTTAGTAACGACGTAGCAACACAGACGAGATCTAGTCCGTTTTATTGATTTGTAGAGATCATTTTTCAAACAGAATAACTACAGTTGACTGTGTTTCTTGGTTTGTTTGTATATTATATATATAGATATATACTGAACTGTGTGTATATATAGATATATATGTTGACTGTGTTTCTTGGTTTGTTGTATATAATATATATAGATATATAATGTACTGTATATACTGTGCATTTTATATTTTATATTTATATTTTTTTACTGCTATTTTATTGCTTTTCTATTATTATATTATTATATTCTATTATTTTATTATATTGTTTCTATTATTGTCTTATTGCTTCTGTATGTATGCTGCTGTAGCGAAAAAATTTCCCCTCGGGGATTAATAAAGTAAATACCTACCTACCTACCTACAGAACATAGAAACACTAAACTGCTTAGCTCGCTCAATCTTTTTTTAAGTAAGATATCTGCTGAAAAATGATATCGATGGACTTTAAGATTTTAGCACCGTATCGTGTTAAAAACCAAACCGGGTAAAGCTAGCCACCGCTATAATGTTAAGTGCTTCACTATCTGTGGTGTTACGGTACGAGTGCTCGGAGCGACAAAAAAGGACCAAAAGAGACCCGATTTCACCAAATGGGTCACATTTAATAGACCGATAAAAAGTAAAGCAACATTATGTTTCATATTATATGAAATTCAATTACAATTGTGTATTCTCATTGAGAAGGCGGAGGGATATTTGTGGGGATGAGCAGGATGCGCTTTATGCTGATTTGAGCACGTTCCAAATGTACAGTTGACCAATCAGATCACTGGGTTGGAACTACTTGTTGTATAATGGGTAACAATCGGAATGCAACTTTTTACTTAAACCTTCCTTTTCATTAAACATGTATTATTTAGTTAATTCCTCAGAAGTGATTCTCAGATAAGATTAAGAATTAGTGGTTTTACACAAGATGAAATAGATGGTATGTCCTTGCTTCGGTTATTAAGAGACACAAGTTTGATGTTTGAATAAGAAATCATACTTGCATACAAACTTACTTTCATACAAAGAAACAGCAATTTGTTACTATTTCAATTCTATAATCAGCTACAATGTTAAACCAGACCTTATTATTTTGTGATCAAAGGAAAATGTGAATGTGCTCATTTCCTCAATGACAAATGACTGTATTTTTGAAATACATATATTATTTATATACAGTATATGCCAGTCAGATAAAATGAGAACATCTTAATTGAGAATGGAGTAGTTTGATAATAACCAACCCACTTTACCACGGATAAGAATATTGCATTTGTTTGTGCATTTTGACACATATACCCTTATGCTGAGGAGAAGGAGGGCAACCTCACTGTGAGCCATCTGCTCATTCTAGATGTCATTTGCCTTTGGTAGCAGAACCGAAAGTCACACTTATCCACGGGGAACAATGAAAGACAGGGAGCAGAGTAATCTGAGACAAAAGCCCTTTCACACATGCAACCTGCACATTTTCTGGCTCCACCCCCTCTTGAAAAATGGTGGGTTTTTGACATGCATATTGTCTTCATGCAGTCCCTGTAACGACACATTCAGTGTTGAGTCTGTTCCCTCATGACATGACAGCTCGGTATAGATTTGCTTTTACTACTCACCATGGGTGGCAGCGCTGATGGAGAACCGCAGCAGGCCAAAAAATAAGGACACCACAGGAGAAGCATTAGGATGAAAACAAAGTGAGTGACCGTTTTCAGTCCTTACTCAGGGTACAGAAATGATGGACTTGAATAACTTATTTTTCAGGTGAATGCTTTAGAAATCCCAATTGTTTTCAACAAAGCACAATATTGTGTCATACCTAATTACGTTTGATAGGGCATAACATGAAGGAAGAAGACATTAGAGAAAAATAAATTTGCCAAAACTAACCACTAATATTTCTTTTTTTTTTGTCCTGTCATTTTCATCATGGCTCTTAATCAATCAATCAATAAATCAATCAATCAATCAATCAATCAGTCAATACCACCTCTGGCTGCAAACTGTTGATATAACTAATGTCCATGGTTATACTTGTCTGTCTGAAGAGAAAGCATTTAATACAATTTAGTTTTCATGTTTGTCCTAAATCAGAGATTTTATAAAACATTAGGACTAACTAATGTTGGAGACTGAGTCATATATGACGCAACATTACGCATTGAATGCATTGGACAGTTATTTTCATGCTAATTTTTTTTAAGGAGTATTACAGTATATAAAATAATCTGAAATGTTCTGTACCATTGACTTACATAGCAGAAATGGCCAAATAAATAAAATCAAGAGGTTGTTTTTCATGTTCTGTTGCAAAAGCAGGCTGACTGTTTAATGCTATTTAATTCAGTTTCAAATAAATTGTTTGTTGCTTCTTTATGCTGCTCTTCTCTCTCTACTCTCCCCTCATACCAACCAGTTGAGGCAGATGGCCGCCCACCTCCGAGTTTGGCTCTGTTGGAGATATATTCCTGTTAAAAGGGAGTTTTTCTTCCCAGCTGTTGCTCATGTGAGAATTGTTGAATTATTATTTTTTTTTTTTGGTATCATGTTGTAAGTTCATCGCCTTAAATTGACTTTGGTTGTGAGGTTCACCTATCAAAATTTGATTTAATTTAATTAGCGTATTTTTTTTCTGTCTTTCTTTGCTCTCTGTCTTTGTCTTTTTCTTTAGATTTATATTACATCATTTGCCTCATGATTTATTTATAATGTTTTGCATTGTCATGTAGTGTTTACTTGTGTGGACCCGCAGAATCATTGCGAGCTTTGCTTGGTTTTTAATGTGGATCCAAGTAAAGTAGAAGATAGCCATGTGGAATAAAGGGTTAAATGGCTTTAACTCCACTTGATTTGATGAATTGCTCTGCTTACTACCAGTAGGTTATACATTTTCCACATCGTTGACTTATTAAAGTGCATGTGTGAAAAAGTCTGTATAGAACAATCTGAGCGTAAAAGAGAAACCTGGGGGATGTTGCTTTAACAGGAACACGCATTAGCTCTTTAACTGTTCAGTGCAGATTTGAAGGCCATGAACTAACCAATAGAAGGCAGAAAGGATAATAAAATGCAGTCAACTACCCCAACCGGTATTACTCTGAAATCTGCTGATTAAAGTGTCTTCATGAAGACACTTTGATGTTATTGAAGTTTTTCCAAGAGAAAAAAATTACTGTCGGGTGTCCTCTAAGACCGTCTTCATTCTTTGAGAGATAGCAGACAAAAAGTTTTGATAAAACACACAGATCAACCAGGTACTGTATAATTTATTGGCTATTGCATGGCTCTTTTGTGTTAAAGTGCGTTCGAGTCTGTGGTTGAGTGTGCGAGATTCTCTGCATTTCCTGGGCTAAAGAGAAAATCTATCAGGCAGGTTGAAGGCCTCTCGGGAAATGGATGATGTTTCTTATCTAAAATTGATCTGGGTAACGGAAAAGATGAAGGAGAATTTTTGCCCATGTCTGATACCATATTGTAGAGCCATGCTAAGGAACCTTCGATGTTTTCTGAAGAATAAAAGGGGACATTGTTACTTGGATGGAGACAGAGCATTTCATACGCCAATTTAGTTGGCTTCTAAGCACAGGGAAGATGCAGACGAGGTTGACTTTTTCCGCTTTGATTTAGTAGAGCCACAAACAAGTGGATTCACAATTTGTTTTCTTTTTGGAACTGTGAGCTCACTGATGTTGAATCATGGGTTCGGAGTGAGCTGCAGATCACATCAGCAGAGGTTAACTGTTCACTCAGAATGTTGTACTGATGAAGTGAGATTACGCACAAAAATGCAGCTGGATGGAATGCCTCTCCAAATCATATCTGAAACTGCAGTCCTACCTCTTGATACAGAGTAGTATGTCATAGCCACAGAGTACCAAAGCATCGTTGCATACATTGTCTCTTCTGGGCTGCCATCTCACATTTCTAAATGCCAGCAGAACAGTGTGTCATTTCACAGACCATTTATCATCTCAAGATGTTTTCAGAAACATGACATCTTCAGATTTTAATTGGATCCTTCCCACGTTATAATGACTTACACAGAACATTATGCATCATTTCCAGTATCTTGTAAGAAAAGATCTTAACTACTGTCGGTATGTGTATACTGAAAATGACAGGCTGAATGGTTTGTTGGCTACATGGAGCACTCACCTCACTGAGTGTTTTATGACCCAAAACAAAGTCAATCACTGTACCCTCAGGGATCCCTTTGTCTCCCTCTGCCTCTCTCAGGTTAAAAGGGCAAAGAAAAGCCTTTCAGACTGTCTATGCAGAAGTCGGGCTAGCCAGCAGCACAGATAATCAATACAGTATGCTGATTCAACCCACTTTACTAAATGAGTGCCCTCCTTTAGACAGGCATTGTAATTGGAGTAGTTAAAAGCTTAAAAAGATGCATACTAAGTGGGTGTTCTGCAGACCTGTACTTGTTTTGTCCCACTGATGGACTTGTATTTCTTATAGATGGTGTATATCCAATGTATCTCGAGAAAACCTGTCGAGGTTTATATTATAACCTGTCATGTCATGACGTCCATAAAAAAAAAGTAACAGCTGCAGTACTCTGCTAAAGTTTAAGGCTCCGGTACATGTATGGCATTGACTGAATTGCTTCAGTACTTTGGTACTTGAAAAATGTTTTGTCATTTGGATACCAAGGCAATGTCCACACAAACACATTTTCACTGTAAAATCATTCACTTTTGCCCTGTTTACCTTGGAGTGAATCACATCGGCATCAGTGAGTCACAGCATTTCCCATACAGCAGCCTGCTTGGGTAAATAAACTTACTCACGTTCAACTTTGGTAAATCTCACTCTGGAGGCGTCTCCTTATGCAGCCCGGTAGCCAGCATCTGCTGGTACCACGTAAAGTGTTTAGAGAGCATCGGTAAAATGTCTAGCGATAACTTCGTTGTGCAGTATTTATGGGACGTATGCTAATTGTAGCTACAGAAACCAACCTGGTTGCACTCTCCCCCTCTAAACTGTATGAAATCTAAATATTTGTATCCTCATGTTTCAATACATTTTCTGTCTCATGGATAGATTTTTAATAAATTGACATAGAAAAAAGTTCAGGAACTGGTGTTGAAGTCAAGGTATTGGTGCCAGTGCCGGTATTTAACATTTTTGAACAATACCCACCGTAAATTTTGTGTTCATTTGACTAACTCCACCGATCCTCTTAACTAAATGTGTGGACAATTTTTCAGAGTGCTTGGTTATTTTGCACATCTCAAAGGACTTGACACAGTTGTTCTGTAGATGTTGTCTGTCTCTGTTGCTTCTGTTTCATGGACTAGTGGACTAACTCCATGCTGTCATGTTCAGGCCTCTATCACCATCTGTTGCTGTGCTCCTTGTTCTTCTAGTAAATGGTTCTTTATGGTTCTTGCTCATGTTTGAGGCCTTTGTAATGCATTGTCAAATACATTTTAAACTGATCAGATGTGTACCTGAAGGTATTATGTAATGCATATGAATCTAAACATCTAAAGTTCCTAGTTTTTGCAGAGTACTGTAAGCATGAACAAAAATGCTGCAGACCCAGTACAAAAGCAGAGTGGTTGACAGTGTAAAACCCACATAGGATCCCTGTCTGCCCACCTAGCAGAGCTTAACCTCGGAGCACCACAATTCTTTGTGCAATTTATTCAGGAATTATGCCGGTTGACGAGCAGGTGAAGTCATTTTCCTGCCAGGATAACTCAATTTCTGACAGATGTCATAGATCACTGGAGAGTTGAACTTTGCGGTATTGGCCTGCAGAATTAGATAATCAACAACGGATTGTGGTTTAAACTCTCATGGGTGTGATCAAAGTTATATGGCCATTCATGTGTTTGCTTGTGTATAGGTATGTGTGTTAGGGTTGAGGTTTGTGATGGAGGTAGCAGATTTGTAGGTCAGGTGAAAGATTTACTACTTGACTGGACAAAGAAGTTTATACTAAAGTAGAGCACAGAGAGAGAAAGGACACATTTCCCTTCTGTTATCATTCATGCTTTTTCTCCTCCCCCTCTAATGTCCAATACATCTGCCCTCCTTCTCCTTATCGCTCTTCTGACATTTGTGTTGAGGTAATTGCCAGGACGATTACACAATGGATTCTTTGACTGACAGAAAACTAATCTAGCAAAATTATCAAACCTTTTGAATATATGTACTTCATTGTCTTTGGTGATGGAAAATGCAAAGGATTAAGGAGTCAAATATTTCTCTTTTTTGGCAGCTAATCAGACTTTGTCCCTTTGCAAGTTCTTCATGCCCTTTTGGTCCTGATTGGTGACGTCCATCAATGCCTTGCTATTTACATCAGCTTCTTTTTAGTGAAACAAAGATGGTAGCTGAGTTGCTGGAGTCACATATACTCTTGTGCATCTTATTTTATCTGTTTATGGGACTTAAAGTACAGCGGGTGTATGTTTCCACTGTGTCTACTAACTGAATGTGTGAGTAGCTATTGTACTAAACAGCAAGTATTCCTTTCATATATGCCCTTAGCCACCCAGACTGAATTTTACAATAGATTCCTCAAAGGCATCAGCGACAGAGTCCTTTTTAGCCCGAGACTGCCTAACATCCAAACAGTCTCTGGCAGCAGAATGGCATGTAAAGCCTCCCAGGATGCCAAGTAGCTGGCTTCCCAGACAGCTAAAAAAAAAAAAAAAAAAAAAAAAAATCCAAGACAATACTAGATGCCTGACAGAATGCAAAGCAATAGTGGGTCAGTCTCGTAGACCGAATTCATAAAGCTACCTGACAGATTGCCTCCATGCATGGCTGCACAGGGATGAAAAAAAGTGTGTGGATGTGAAAATCCAGTCCTGTTAACTGACCATTATGTTGCCATTCGCTGTTATAGTGAATATCCAGGGACATCACAATTTGCTTTTGAAGCTATGCCCTTCTATTCATTTAAACACGAAGCGGTATAGAAACATTTTGGAGGATTATGGGATGGTGAGTGTCAAAGATGTACAACTCGGACAATAAAATACTTTGGCGAGTACACTGAGCACTAACATTGTCCAGGTATTAGATCTCGTTGGCTTACTATGCAAAAGGGTTTTTCTCTCTGGTTGGATACCCTCATTTGAATGTAACACATTTCATAAATAACCAGTGCCTCATGAGTCTAGTGTATTTACATGCTCCTGCTTCCTGTTCCTGTTTGAAGTTACAATTAATTGGTAGGCAAGGGGTAGGTGTGCATTAGAAGTGGAACTAACCAAATAAATACGTCCTAGATAAGTGGCCAGATCCCATTATACCATGCATACGGCATTAGCCAGACTAGCATGAGAGAAATGTAAAATACAGCTTTACGCTGATTCCATGTATCTGCAGCAGACCTACAGCCCTACAGCATTTAATGAAGCTAATTGGTCATTATATAGAATACGCCATAATTAAAGCAAGAATGAAATAAGTCTGGCAAGCCAAAACATGTCCGCCTGCACAGGCTGCAAACACAAATCACACCCAGCACAATATGGAGAATTGACAACTACTGAATATTAAAGTGGTGAAATTCCAGATATATGGTGGCCTCATTTCAGACTATAGATATAACTGAGGCACTAAAATATCTAAACTCCCAATACGCAATAATGAGATTAGTCCTAATTCAGATCGTGAAATGATCATTAACACAAATTTGAATGGTGAGTTTGTGCTTTCATTTACACATAAACAATGTCCACTTCTATTGCTAGTGGTACAAAATAATAGTAGGTGATTGGGGAAAGAACCAGTGGTGCCCTTCACAATAGTGACCATCACAGGTTCAACATTTTGTACCCAATCCAAAACAGATCAGAGATAGCTGGACCGAAGAATGATTAGAGCCCATTTGAATTAAAAAAACACATTTGAACATGAAACATAGTCTCCTCTTTCCTGTTGGGAACAAAAACAAATTATTATTGATTTTTCCATACAGCTTTAAGTGACCTATGCAGACATTGTCAATGCAAAATTATTTGTAGATGGAAGTGAAAAAGCCCTTTGTCAATTTAGTATGAGGACTGTTCCAGGAGGAAGTTAGTCAGTGCTGGGATCCTTGTCATCCAGTTTGTTACACTGTTCTGATATCGAACTGGCACCGTGCCTAGAAGTAAGACACACACAAAGCAACGAGCTATTAGAGGAATATTGATCCTCACAGAGGCAATGCCACAGAAGTCAGATGGATGATTCAAAAGACACAGTATGTGGGCATAGCAGTCTATTATATGACTGAGCCAGGAGCTGATACGGCTGTTGTCTGGCAGTCAGTTGTAATTGTGATGGGATATTGCAATATGAGACACTCAACAGTTAAATGGTGAATACAAACTGTTTTTATGGACATGTATAGTTGAACATGTTTGATCTGATTAAACATTGTTGTATTAATATATTATACATAACCCAGTATAAGATATGTGATAAAGAACACGGCACAAATATGTTAAACACATGTTCTCTAGAAAAGCTAAAGCCCTGTCAGTTCCACATTCACCTTGCAAGTGTTTAAGGATGTTAAAAATGTCTTCATCTGGTGGATTTGTTTAATTCTCTATTGGTTAAGGATGGGTCATATTCTTTTAAATGTCCAAATGGTTATTACAATAATAAAAAGGAAAATACTATCCTCTTTTCTTATCAACTTGATTGTACTGGCACCTGACAACAATGCGTTTCCACCTGAAAGCTGTTTGCCATCAGCCATTAAACCCCAAAAGAAGGAAAGGGAAAAAAAACAAACCTGTTAATACCAGCCACTGGTAGCAGGTGTGTTTGAGCTGTGAGATTTGGGGATGTTCAAGTAATAGGTAACTTGTTTTTCTCAAAATACCCACCCTGACTGTTGGTTCCATCTTCCTCCCCCAGTCTAGGCTAGAAATGATCCTGGCTCTACCCGACTCTTGCTTTTAGCTTCAGTTTTTCTTGCTGTGGTAATGGTCTGGAAAACCCTGTTTGCAGTAACATTTGCACCGCCACTCTGAAGTGCAGATCAATCAGCCACCAATGGGGTAATCACTAAGTGTGACAACACTGAAGTCAAGTGGGTTCTTTTTCAATGTAGTTGCAGCATTGGTAGAGTCTCTGCACATATGGTGGTCACTGCTGCTCATTTAAAGGAGGCCCCAGTAGTTTTAGATTTAACCAGCGGTCTACGCCAATTAGAACGCAAACTTAAATCGATTGAGGGTGTCTAGACCCATGTATATTATCAACTATACATATATATACAGACCAAGCTAAAAAGAAACACCAACAACTTGGGCATGTTTCTACAGATATGCATTCATCTCTGAATCTGTGATCAAGCGATGTTTGCTATTACATACAAGTGTGCGCCTCTCACGAACTATATTTCCCTCTCCAAGCCTTCCAGGAGGTCTACTCTGATTCACTGCTTCCTCTCTGGCTAATTTAATGCCACATTTCTGTTTGGAAACAAACATCAAGGAAGGGGAGAGATATTCAGAAAGCAGCACGAACTCTTGGTTAATATTTGGCTAGTTGAAAAGCTTAGCAGTCATCCACTTAGATCACAACCACACACACTCCCACTCCTCTCATTAACATGGTTACAGCTGTCCCTGGAAATCTGTGTGGGGAAATTAATGGGGATTTGACGCAACAGAACTGTTTGTCCCTGACATGATTATTATCATTATTCAATCTACCATGATTGCATTAATCGCAAATGAAATAATGACCAATTAACTGCAATCCATTTCACTCTGATGGTTATTTTTGGTCTCAGACTGCTCACTAAATTTGGATTGACTACTATTGTCTGTTATAAAACCCTCTAGTGATAAAGGTTTGTAAAAATAATACAGTATATTGACACCTTGGTGTCTCCTGGTTCAAAATGCAACTAGAACACCTGCTATCATTAAAACAAACTTGATACATTTATTTCACCACTGATTTTCAAATATCAAGTTCTGTAAGTCTGGCGAGTCAACAGCTTTGAATGGATCTTCTGAAAATCTGAGAGAATACTGCTAATATTTTACTATGATGTGGTAGGGCTGGGTATTGGTCAAACATGTGATAGCAGTACCAGTATCTTGACTTTAACACTGGTTCCTGAATGATATTTTTTTCAATACCAATAGGTATTGCATATAAGTTATCGCTAGAAACTACAATTTACCGATGTTCCCTTAATGCCTCTTGTGGATGCTATGGCCGGATACTGCAATTTACAGAGGTTTCATAAACCCCTCTAAATGCTATCTGTGGTTCCTAGCTACGCACAGAAAATCCTCCAGGTTCTGCAGAACTCACAACTCAGACAGGTGTGTGGCGAAAACTTTGTCCTAAAAGAGTGAAATCAGGAGTTCCAATGTACAATCTACCCAAGTGCAAAACAATTAACCTTGGAGCCAATAATATATGTACAAAATATTGTCTGATTCTTTTGAGTCAGTGTAGAAATATATCACTAAATAAACAGAAACTTGAATCTGATTATGGCACAAGGGTAAACACAATTATCAACCTCATCAGAATGTATCCTCTCTGGATCAAAATATGCTTGAAAAATGTCACAGCAGTGCTTCTAACTGTTTAGTCAATATATTTATTTATGAACCAAAGCGGCTGATTGACCGACTGTCTGACATTAACATCCCTGAAGTGATGCTTTGTATTAATGTATAGACCAAGCCTAAGCAGTTGAAGGATCCCTATTTCTTGGCAGTCAGCATAACAAGGTGTTGCACTTGGCAACATAATAAACCTTTGTACCCTGTGGGTAGCTACTCCAGAGAGATGATTTTTACCTGCAGTTTTGGATAATGCATTAATGAGTTTATCTGTGAAGTTTCTCAGCACTGCAAAAATCGAACTGAAAAGCCTTAATTTCACCCGTGTCATCGGTACTTATACTATCTGAAGGTTTTAGGTGTCAGCATCTCTCTTTTTTTAGACCTTTCAAATACCACCTAGGTTATTTAAGAGAAACTCTGGTGCACCTGCTGAAAAAGTCAGTAGAAAAGAGCAAGACCAATTATCAACTAAAAGGAATGTTGCTATTGATGCGGAGACATTTTTTTTTTTTTTGTACGTGATCATTTGATATGATACAAGATCCAGATCAAAGCCCCTCACTCAGCAGGAAGTGCATGGCTTTTTGGCACTGAATAGTAAGTCTTAGCATCTTTTGCTGCATTATTTGTTTCCTGTCAGCATTCAAAATCAGTGTGCACTTACTCACACTTATTGTTTTACACAGAGTTTTAACTGAATACAAAAAAATTTGGGGGGGGATTTGGAACTTAGTTTAGTAAATGTGGGCGTTTGCCAAATAAACTCTACCTGTTTCTTCCTCCTCTTTCCGTCTCTGTGGCTGTCTCATTTGCAGCAAATGATTGCTATTCAGATGTCCCATCGAATAATTTCCATGACCAGGGATGTGGGAGTAGAAAGCCTCCACTGGCCTTCCTCACACTTCACTCCCGCCTTCCTATCTCAGATACCCTGCCATAAATATTTATGACGCTATTTGAATAATGCGAACTGAAATGACAAAATATCATTTTGAGAGGTGAGGAGTGGAAAAAGCAGGAAGGTTAGGAATGGGGAAACAGCAGAGGTGGAAGAATCTTCCGCACCTGAAATGTGAGTCCTCGAGGGGGTCAAGCCTTTGACATGCAGTAGGGTGCAAATAAATGAGATGAGTGCTCGTCATAGTTTGTACTCTCGCAGAAGAAGCACTG